>NW_024066125.1:0-422639 GCF_013036055.1 Alternaria burnsii
AACCCTAACCCTAACCCTAACCCTAACCCTAACCCTAACCCTAACCCTAACCCTAACCCTAACCCTAACCCTAACCCTAACCCTAACCCAAATATTAGAATTAGCTGTTAGATTTTGCTATTAAATAGTAGAATTCGCTATTAGATTTTACTATTAGATATTAGAATTAGCTGTTAGAATTAGCTGTTAGATTTTACTATTAAATCTTACTAGCAGATTTTGCTATTAGATGTTAGAATTAGCTGTTAGATTTTACTGTTAGATTCTGCTGTTAGATTCTGCTATTAGATTTTGCTGTTAGATATTAGAATTAGCTATTAAATATTAGAATTAGCTGTCGGAATTGGCTGTCAGATTTCTGACGCATAGGCTAATTTTTCGAGGATTTGACAGCAAAATCCGCGATCCTAATAGGTATAGCATTTGAGCTCGCCGGCCCATAGTGAAAAGCTGTATCACTGCCCGAATAGTGACTGCACTGGTCAGTTCGTCCGTTTAGCATCGCTATTCAATCATCTCGAAAGTGAGAGCTGCAACTTTGTGCGATTCGAAAGGGTCCAGAAGCATGTCCACGATTTTATCACGGGACGCCAGAAGCTCATCGGCTTTGGGTAACTGTATAGTCCTGTGTTTGAGGGGAATCTACATAAGGTTCAGCGTTGGATCAGTACGTCGAAAGCATCGGTACATGAGCAGCATCTGGTACTTCGTAAAATTAGTCTGAGCTTACACATCATGGCTGTCCGTAATTGTTTGTTTCTCTGCAAACTACTCGTTCTTAGTCGACTTATCCTTACCGACTGCTTACAATGTCGGAATTAGGTTACTGATGTTATGGGTTGTGCCGCCGTACATCACTGATCAAGCTAGCCAGCACACACTAGGGTGTAAACTCGGCGGCTGCATTATGGCTTGACAGCAAGTGTGCAATCCCAACTGCGTATATATCCAAGCAAAGAGCTTACGGATGTGAGATCTGATGACCAATGCACTGCGTTAGCCGAACGGTTCTATCCCATCTCTGTGTTGGAGACAGCCTGCGTCGTACATCATGGCGATGCAGAGTAGACTGGTATAATAGAGAGAAACGAATCCGGTGAACCTGTGCGCTAGCCGAAAGAGGTCATTTCCAAATGTACATGTTGTAATGGTCGCATTAGGACTAGTGCGATGAAGCGGCCATGTGACACAGGAGACGCGCTTACATTTTTCGTCACCCTACAGCAGAATGTAAGCACTGTAGAAATGCAGTGCAGATGAGCGAGCTTTGTTGCTCAACTTTGTGTCTTCCGAACGCTGAAGTACCTTGCCAAGAAGTCCGCACTTAAGTGTGCCAGAGGCAACTTCTACTGCGTCCGGTCGCCTCCTCTTTGACGTATGCGCCCAGGCGTCTGCAGCTTCAGAGCGCAACCTACCGCTACTCAGCCCTTATCGCCTCTGACGAAGCGGTGTCAGCCAGTTTGCTCTTACCATTTGAGAAAAGAAGCAGATCGCAAACCATCAAAGTGTGAACAAGCAATCTTCAGTAAGTGTTATAGCATAAGATGCGCCAGCACGTTGCAAATTCATTTGTTGCGAAGAGACGATTACATTGTGACGAAATTCTTAGATTGCAAGCCGTGTATCGACATTCAAGTGAGATTGTGCCAAACCAACATAATCTAACTTCTAGAGATATCGTTGCTTGATGTTGTTCTACTTTTTACTAGTACCCGCCTAGTTTGCATTCTTAGCACCATCACTCTAAGCACGCGTCGCGAAACCGCCAGAAGACATGTCCTTCCCACCGAGAGCCTTAAACCCAGATTAGCATTCAGCGCTAGTCAGAAATCTCACTTGCGGTACTAACCTAAGATGACTAAATCCTAGAAGCACCAGATAAAGTCATTGGGGTAGACTTAGAACCGCTGTTGTCAAAAGCGCCACCAGTATTGAGGTCAGAGGGCGGCATTTTGATGTAAAACATGTCTCAGGTTGCACAGGGTTCTAGGGATTAGCGATGACCAGTCCACTGTTGATATGGTCGTGGCATTTATATGTTCGGTTACAGTCGTAGAACCAGTTGTAGTTAGCTGCTGTGCATCGAACTCAACCCCGCCATGACGAATGCTGTAGCTCCAATTCTTCGTTACCACACTTGATACCCCGCAAATATGGTCTCCGATATATCCTGCGGTCGATCATGCGAACGAATTTGAGCAATACACTTCCAGTCTGTCAAGCCTGTGTTTTCCGTTTAGAGACGGGAACGTATAGCCCACCAAGTGTACAAATTGCATTACCACTGGTGGCGCTGTCATGCTCTAATAAGAGTCTGCCACATTGTCCCCATCCTAGTCGACGTCTTCAACTTACCGTTACAGAACAATGTGTAACGAGCTGCATGCGAATGCGTATTGAGCCTCGATAGTGTGCGCCCGTATGTTTGAAGATGATCGACAGTCCAGCGTAGGCGAGCCGATAGACATAACCTATTCGTTTGCCGCTAGTGACCCACGATGGCGCCACAACGTGAGAGTCCCACGACTGTCTACTAGTGATGCTTAGCAGCCCGGACCGACACGTTCTTCGATCGCGTTGTTATATTTATGATTGTGGGATGATCGTATTTGTGGATAGTTGTCGACGGGCGACTTGGCTTCTCATTGTAGAGAAATACCGGTAGGCGTGATGTTCCCATACTGTATCACCCACCGGTACGCACACAGCCTTGGCAGAACATCGCGTATTTCCTCTTTGCTTATTGCTTCGAAGGATCTTGTCCAAGTCTCTTTTACTCATCGAAGACAAAATTTTCCAGTCGCGTATGAGGAAGCAATGCAATGTGATTGTGTCTTGTTTCAATGTAAATGTCAGTAGTGGGATGAACAAACACGATGCAATAGTAGCACGTGCGAATACTGAGACTTTGCATCACACCATACCCTCAAATCGAGATCTCTTGTGTATCGCCGTACAGTCAAGATGGCCTCAATGTGCGACTGATCTTCGCCATCGAACTTCAACAGTAGTTTCGATGAAGTGTCCATGGCAACGCAAGCTAGGGGTTGCGAACGTTCCTTTCCGCAAGTCACTGCAAAGGGAATAGCGTGTTGGCTACTTGACCTGTCAAGTTACAGATGACAGCTTCAGGCTGCACTACTGGTTGATTCTCCTTTTCGCGTCAGCATCGGCTAGCAAACCCCTTCAACCGTTTGATGTCCTTGTGCCATCATCATTGTATATGTCGATAGTTTCCGAACAAAAAGGATCTCCTCGGGAAAAAAAGTTAATGCGAAGACTGGAAATGCTATAGTGATGATTTTTAATGCGGTGTGGTGCGTCAAATCGAGAGTGTAGTGCGTTGGTGGGGAAATTATGCTTGATGTTGGCACGCAACCCAGGCCAAGCACTGTGCGGGGTCGTTTTCACTTGTCGCAAGCCGCCGTGGGTCCACAGTCCACAATGAAGAATCTGCCAATGAGCCTCACTTCCAGCGCCGAATCTGGGACTGTTATTTTGTTCGCAAAGTCAGGGTCCTCGTCCAATTCTCGTTTATGTTTGACGTCCCCGATGACGCTACTTTTCACATGTGAACACTTGACGCTGTGCTTTCACTCTACAAGCTTTTGTCTTACGAATAAAGCACTTGGAAGCCAGCTGTGCTGGCGACAGCCTTGATGACTGTTGTGATCGAATTGGATCGACATGTTCAAGAGAAAGGGAACCCGCTAGCGACAGCAGTACCCTGCAGCCGCTCCCCTCTAGGCTCGCTTCGTTGTGCGGATCACGTCAAGTGCCGCGCGATCTTTCGCTGGTAGCCGCCGGTACGTAAGGCCGCACGGGCACGCGTCGACATTTCCCGTGACAATGGGAAACCACTAGCGTCTACTTCAAAGCATCACAGCACAACAGAACAGCACCAAGGTGTCAATATGCCAAAGCGCGCGCTCTGAGAACAGCACTGCTCCTATTGATGAGTTGATGAACTGATAAGATTGACTTCAACACTGACTTTGACATCTTTCGCCCGCCTAAGTGCCATACACACTCCACTCCGTCCCGCAGTTTGTCGCTTTCAATGCGTGCTAACTCAACAGTGAAGACTATCATATTCTATTCAAGTTGATTGGAAGTTATCTGCAGCGACAGAATCCAGTCACACGATATCCTGCACTTCAGTATTTTGTCTCTGTGACTCACTCTGTGTGCACAAGAACTCCGTTGTGGAACTGTAATGGCGTAAAAAGGAGAACTCGGAAGTAATCTGGGTCTTCGCACGGGTGTTCCAAGGTAGGTATCATCATAAGATATGTATCGCTTGTCTGTCTACTTCGTCGCTTGCATGCGTCGTGCAGGGCTGTGGGTTTGACAGACGCAAAATTATGGATTCCGTCGCAACAAGGGCAGGAAAATGGAATGACTCAACCATATCAACTGAGTATGTGTGTCGTCTGGATGCTGCTCCGCCTCGGTTTCCGAAATATGGGTAAGTCGGTCCATGACGGCAGGTGTTTCTCCTGTCAGATATATGCGGCGCACTGAGTAGAAGGCCGGCCGCCAGATGTGTACTCAAATAGAGACGTCATGATTCGATCGTCAAACAACGGTTGACTTCAGCACGCTAAAACGCCTTGCAACGGCGGCAACGAACAAGTCACGCAACTCATCGTGTTCTAACGAATGCGCTACATCAGCACACGTTGATCAAAATCATCAGAATTGGGTACAGAGAAAGCGGAAAGCAATGCATCAGCTTTGTCAGGGTATATTCCAAGAGCGACGGTGGAGTGCAAACGCAAAGCCGAGCGATCGGACGTGTGGATGGGAAGCAGGTAGATATGTCTTTGTCATCATCATAGCATCAAAGTCCCATACTAGTCGTCAGGACTATCCGATAATCTTGACATCTCAGCGGATTGTTATACGTGTGTCTCAAGGCACAAATTACACACACAAGCTACATGTTCACATACTTCACTTAGTCGTGTGCTGTTGGGAAAGCAAACTTGTCAATAGATGTACACGGGTATCAGAGCATGTGAGCTATGTTCGGCGAATGACACGGTCTTCCGTACAGATCAAAGGATGCTTTGATCGTAGTGTGAGCAGTGAACACTGCATGCTATCAGGCACAGTGTTTGGGTTGGCTTCCAGCATGGCAGGGTCCAGCGAACAAATCAGCACATCATCGAATCGCGTGTCATTGTGGGTAAGATATCAAGAGCAAGTAGAACTTAAGTTGAGTTGTCCCTCATTGTCGTGGGTGATATTTTTTCAAACTGAGGAGGAAGCTAGCTTGCCTTTGAAGATCATCCTGATCACCATTCGTTGGCGATCGTTGGCTATCTCTCTACGCCTGTGCTTCGGCACGCAGAGTCATGAGGAATTATTAATGAATACCGATATGGAAGATCGTCATACTGCTTTTTTCATGCTGGGCCAGGGAGCATACCATGCGTCTTGTCGAACGGATGCAAGCTTCGCGCCAGATCTGACGGATATCAACATGACGTAAGAGCGCCGATGCAGAGATAGCAATAGCCCACTGTCCCGCAATCACAGTGTCATCTTCTTGACTTGACCGACAAGATCCGCCTTCGCTACCAGATACGTTGATCAGGAAGCCGTAAGTAGGCCCCACGCTCACGCCGAAAGCTGTTTGACGTTGTTTATCGTGATCAAAATGGAGACCAAACTCGTTACGTACCAACTTATCGTGCTGCAAACTTTGTTTTGAGCTACTGAGGCCCCTCTGCATTGTCACTTGCATGCTTGCCTTAACCATTGGCCATTGTCGGCGGGGTAATGGCTATTACGACAACAACGATGCATGCTCATCGCAACACCCAGAAGAGTCACGAATATCACTCATTGTGGCACAACAAGCGGACATCTACTTTTCATCGACTCGATCAAAGGGTTTGACTCTATTGGGCTGCATGGCTTGGCGTGTCGCCGTCTTGCTTACTTTGTATACGCCACGATCACGTAGCAGCGCTAAACCTGCAGTTACTTCCGACTTGGCTTATGTGCTCAACGTATCTAGCTGCTCGTAGGGACTTTCTGTGAAAGTTCCCCCTGCTGTCGACTGAGTTTTGAGTCTTTCGTCTTGGATTCTGAAATTCCCATCTTTCGCCATGTCTGTGTTGAAGGAAGTATTCAACCACCTCGTCCTGCCACCACAGCTTCCTGGCAAACAGGATGCCAACATCGAAAGCACCGGTGATGACATCGTCGTCCGACTCGTTCATGCTACGAATACGCTGAGCCGACTCGCTGGCCACGAACAAACATTTCCCTGGCACGCCATTCGTCAGTATCTTCATCGCTATCAATTTCTTCATATACACGGTCGGCTCGAGAAGCTGTCGCTGACCTCGAAGCTTTGCAACTTTGACCAGGAGCAACCGCTTCTTTTGCATGTCGCAGAACAGAACGCCGCGCTGATCGTTCGTTATCATGCCAGGTATGCCAGCCGCCTATGGTCCCCAATGTGGCATGAAATCTGCAGCTGATCTGCTTTGCAACAGTGCCCAAATCGAAGCTGTTGTGTTCGAAGCTTTCGAGATATCGCCCCCATCTGCCGAGGTCCTGGCTAGCGAAGGCGCCCTTATCTGCGATTTCCCGGACTGCTCGGCGCAGATACCACTCCTTGAGTTTCAGAAGCCGTCGTTCCAGCACGCGCTAGCTAACTTTCTGGAAAAGGGCAGCATAGAGCCCTTGAGATGCTTCCAGGCGTTCGTAACAAAGTCGCAAACTCCGATCGTCGAACCGCGAGATACAGGAAGTCCAAGGCTCATAACGCACCTTCTCATACCCTTGCTCGAGTCCATCGGGTCCTCAGTAGACGAAAATGTTCCTCGCTTGAGGAAACAGGTTCGCGACGATGCCGTTATTAGAGCCGCAGAACTGCCGTGGCGGAGGTTGCCTCTCTGGATAGCAATACGTGTAGGTATCCAGAGACAGCTGCAGCTCTTGCTAAGAAGCGAGGTTGGAAGAGTCTACTACAAGTTCTTGATCATCACTGTGCTTGTCGAGTTTCTGCGCGACTGCCCTGGGGAGCTAGCACCTGAGCTGACGATGATGCTGCAAGCCAAAGTCTGTCGTCGCCTCGCAAAACTTGAGTAACAAAAGAACAAGACATTGGAAGTGCATAGCAAGCTGTCTGACACTACTGCAGCTTTCTTCGAGGAGAGCATCAAGGAAGTCACCCAACTTGTGAGTCTCGCTTGGGAGAAGTTCAAGCGAGACACGACACGACCCGTTCCCCTGCTTCCGGCGCGCGCTGATGGATAAGCCCAATTCCTGTCTCTTCCCAACAGCGAGCCGTACCTCCAGAGTGTTCTGCATTCATATCGCGCGCAGAAGAGAACCTTGCCATCATTGCAGCTTCCATCATTACACGGCACTACGATTGAGCAGGTTGAGCTTTTTACAGACAAGTACCACCAATTGGCTGAATTAGAGGGCAGGATCGAAAGAAAGGAAGAGCCTCAATTGACTGAAGATCTCACTCCCGATTCGTCTTGCGAGAGGCTAGCCCATGCAATACTCGGTCTCGTGGACAGTGTTGGAGCAGCGTACGAGTCCGACCCCGAGCAAATGTCTATCTTCATTTTGAGTCTCTTTAGACTTTGGGTGAGGCTAGACAGGTACATGGCCAAGATCTGCCCTATGATCCGTGACTACCACCCAGCGTTTACTCCTGCACTTTTGGATGCGCTGCATCTGCCAACTGCTGCAGAAATGCGGCGGCTTCGTAATATTCAGCGCTATCTTCGCAGCAGGTGCGAGGAATGCAAGCATCAGACGACAATATTCTCTGTACCTGAGAGGGAAAGCTTTGTGGTGCGATACGTCTCGACCTCTAGATCAATGCAGCGACTGCACCGACGGATAGAATTAGCGTCCGAGGCGTCACGTCAGGCGAAGACGTCAGAGTTGGAGAAATGGTGGTCTGATTTCGACGAACATTCTTTGGGGATCTCTGGAGGTACATGCATCTGCACATTCAAGCAAGATGGGACGCGGGACGTAAGGGATTGCACCAAATGCTGGCACTGGCGAGTTCGAAACCGCATGCAGATCTATGCGCATGAGGACTTCCTCCCAAGCGATCCGATCAAAGCATCAGCAGTCGTCTTTGAGTTGGACATACCAAAGTCTCTCGCCGCGTATCGGAGTGCAACATGGAGAATCATCGTGTTGGCTTATCCGGCCAAACCGCAGTCTGGATCGCCGACTAAACTCTTGAGAGATTACGACCCCCTCGCTTCATATGCATCAAAACACTCCACCAACATCACTATTGCGTCAACATCTAAGTCATTCCGTGGCACGCACTACAGGGTCAGTAAGAAGAGGATGAAGGCATCCGAGTCCGATGTACTCTACCCCAATGGGCTGAACTTTTCCTACTTTGACACCGCTTCGAACACCTGGCTCAAGGACTTCGATAAACCATTGACTTTCCAACATGAGTGCGGAGTACATGTGCCGCCTGGACTTCGCAGCTCCGTGTTACCGAGCTCGCCGCACCCTCCCACAGTGGCAACTGGGCCATCGTCCTACGAAATCGTCGCATCAGAGACAAAATGTCCGTCTAGCCTGTCCGTGCACGAGTTCACGGCTTGTCAGCGACTACTCTCAGGCAATCATCGACGATGGTTGACACTGTTGGTCGAACTAGGCGCATCAAATGTGAACTTCAGCAACGAGAGCACTATGCATATGTTCAATCACCTGGCTACTCAAGCTGGGCCGGCGAAGATTAGCGACGATACACTCGGCGCCATTCACGTGGTATTCAAGGACAGATCGTTCTGTGAATGTCTAGCCGCACAAGTCGAGAAGCGCCTCAGCGACATCGCGTCAAATTGGCGCGAGGTTCACTGCATGGAGGTCATGATCACGCTGGGTCTGCGCCTGTACGACTTGACAGCCCCCATGTTGCGAGCTGATGATCTCTTGGCGCAGGCGCGTCGCATCACCTTGACTTGGATCGCCCGTCTACGAACCGATGTCAGAAATGCCAAAGAAACCTCCGTCGCCGAAACAGCCGCAAGGTACGCTTTCTGGGCTGCGTTGCTCTGCCGCAGGACATTTTCTAACATCAGAAAGTCTGACGCTGCCATGTCAGAGGACGATCTGTCAACGTTTGTTCAAGCGTCATTGGCTCTTCAGGAAAATCTCCTCGTGGATGTGGCCAAGCTACCACCAGCGCTGAAGAGGATGTTGATCCGAGACACCAAGATGACTCACAGAATCAAATCACGTTTGCTGCAATCCATAAGAGCCCACCCCCGAAGTATCGGCACGGCTATCAACGCATCGTGGTCGGAACCGGGAGGTTCAGCTGAGAAATCCTTCCGTAATTGGCAGCAGGTCTCAGCGATACATGATAAGTGGGTAGTGAGTTGGATGCAGACTTCGATGAAGGATCAAGCAAACACGCAAGTAGTTCACTACAACTTCATGGAGGGTCACTTACTGGTCGATGGGAAGCCTCTGGGACGTCTTCCACGCGACCTGCGAGAGTCAGATGAGGTAAGGGAGCTCTTTGGCGACAGGAATCTTCTCACCTTTCCGTCTGCTGCGTTCGGCATGTCGTATGTTCTCGCATCGCGGATACACAACCACGAAATACATTTTGGATCTCGCAACGGGCGCGTCGTCGTCCGCGCTTGGACTCGAGACGAGCTGCTGGAATATATTCCTTCTCGCCATTTCGCTGGGCTCGAGACTGCTGACCTTCCGGCTGCCCTCGTCTCCAGTTGTGCGCACTGGCTGAATCTGAAGACGAGATGTCTTGAGATCCGGCGCAAGCCTGTTCTGTGGAAGACGAGGAAGAGTGACTGGAGGATCGATCTTATCAAACGGCAAGCTTATCGAAACGACCGAACGTTATTGATCGATCCCAATTCTCCCCTCTTTAAGCAAGTTGCAACCCTCTTTCGCCACTTTGAAGACCCGCACAAGATTACCGTTTTCCAGCCTGCCAATTCCAGGGGGAGACTCTCCGTCGAGCTCCGCCACTTGGCACTCTCGTTCTTCGTAAACCGGAAAGGACTTCTCCAGTGTCGAGAATTGGACGAGGAGATAGATCCCGACCAAGATGTCGGCACGTTTTACGGCCTTGAAAGCAAAATCGTACTGCGAGATGTCGTGAACAGCAGGCGCCGTAGCGTGATCATGCCTCTTGGGCCAATATCGTCTATACGTCGTGGTATGCATGTGGTCGTTCGAGCGGCTGGTGGCACTGATTTCGCAAAGTTTGGGATCGATGACGTGCTTGGACGATTGTCCTGTCCTCTCGAGCCGCGGTTGTTGTATGCAAAAGCCCAATTTCATGCATATACATCGTTTGTCATACCAGATCGGTTGACTGGCCGTACTGGCACTGAGGAAGCATTGTACATGCTTCGGTCGGGTCAATGCCAACCATGGGAACCGCTGGGAGGTGCAGCGGTCGCCACTCTCCAAACAATCGCAGACCTAAGCCCAAAGCGAGAATACTATCCGCAACACAAGCAGGCACTGCAAGCGGTTTCCTGGAACACAAGGCTGACCATGACCATTCAACATGATGCATACGAAGGACTTGTCCAGAACATACTCGATAAGTCGGATTGTCTGCGGCTCTTTGTTCAGAATGCAGCGGAGGGTAGCATCAGCGTATACGACCCGTCTCACCTTCGGAAACGGGGTCTTACGCGACGCCGCCTCTATGAGCGCCTTTTCGACGGCACGAATCGAACAGCAGCTTGTGATCGGATGTACGAATCGCGTGGCCAAGAACCTGATTCGGAGCAAGCACGTAATGTTTATCATATTGCGAGCCTCTTCCGGAAGCGACCCTTCCGCATTGACACACGTAGAGAGCTTTCTGCGATACTGCAGGATTGGCAGCTTATCGGCGGCTTCCATGAGGGACGTCAAGCCGACGCTGCGAGTCTGAGCGACCTGGTAGATATGAGTATCGACGAGCAATGGGGGAGACTTGTGAACCTCTGTCGCCACTCCAAACTCGACGAGCCCTATAATCTGATGTTCCGCCTCAGTGTCATGTCGCTCAATCCCAGAACTGATCCGGACGTCATGAAGATCCTGGCAGCGTTTGCATCCCTGCCGAAGTTGAGGAACTCAATTCCCCCATCTTGCCCCTCATTCAGCCAGTTCAAGTTCAACGAATTGCCTGACATACGGTCCATCTTTCGTGTGATCTCTGTTGACCTCCCAGAGAAGCATCAGAAAATGCAGAACAAGGCCGAAGCAAGGCACCGCAAGGCATGTGAAGCTGAGGGGAAACGATTAGCGCAACACTTTCTCAACCAGTGGCCAGATAGGAAGGTTTCCCTGAACAGATTCGATTCGGACCTTCTCGATGTAGGGCTCGCAATGGAACGTGTCGTGCCGGAATGGGAGCGCCTGCATTCGAACCTACTCCTCTCAGCGTATGTCAGTGATGTGCAAGATGTTTTGAAGGATTATGAGGGAGGTAGTGGTACGTCACGTCCTAAGGCTTGGAGATGGGACCAAGAGCCATTCCCTGGGACCTCTTACGATCCTGTCGTGCCGTCGATCTCGAAAGATCTTCTTAGCAGACCGCTGGCAGCATCTTTCGGACATCAGGCATGCGAGCTGCTACTGCCCAAAAACAGCAAACTTGCTTCTCATATAGAGGGGAGCGCAAAACCCCGGATGCCAGCCAAGGAGATCGTTGAGCTACGGCAGATCCTTTCCGATTTGGCACAGTCATCCAACCCTCTCCGCCAACACTATAGGCTAGATCTGAAGATGAGTCTTGACGCCCTCGAAAGAACCAGTAATCAGACTCAAGTTCCCCATGCTACCCCGAATATCTCAGATAACGCGAGGCGCACTCAGGAACTCCATGCGATAGTAGCCACTCATTTGTCTCGGATTCGCGAGGCTCTTGCCAGAGATGACAACTGCTCCTCGTGGCTACGGCTTGGAAACCTCTGGCCTTGCACGACGTCCATCGCACTTTTGGAGCAGCTGCGCTCAAGCTCGTGTTGCAAGTTTGGGAACTTCGTACAAGAGACGATTGTGGCACACGGTATTCTCATCACGAAACTGCAGCGGCTGACACGAATCCACAACGCGCTGTGTCACGATAAAGGCAAGGATCTCCAAGCAGAACTCGGAAACTCTGGCCATGAGAACTGGAGCGCCCTGGAATGGCCGGACTGGCTTCTCCTAGAGATTGATAGCGACATTCTGATCCGGCGGGAGCAGGTCGACGTTGCACACGCGATAATTGCATCTGAATCGGGGAAGAACACAGTACTGCAACTGAACATGGGTAAAGGTAGGTCAAGCATATCGTAGACACAGTACGCTCTCTGATAGTCATCGCTAGGTAAGACATCGTGTATTGTTCCGATGGCTCTAGCGGCGATAGGAGACGGCAAGCAGCTTTCGCGTCTCATCGTACCCAAGCCATTGCTTTTGCCGACTGCGCAGATGATCCAGTCACGACTGGGCGGCTTGGTGGGTCGCGAAATACGACATATTCCCTTCTCTCGTAAGACCAACATCAACCCGCAGATACTTCAGCTATACAGGAACCTCCATCAGGAAATGTTGGACAGTCGGGGTGTTGTGTTGATTGCGCCTGAACACCTTCTCTCGTACAAGCTTAGTGGCCTCCAACATCTTGCTAACTCCAACCTGGAGACTGCACGCGAGGTACTTGAGTATCATACATATTTAAGCTCGATTGCTCGAGATATCTTAGACGAATCGGATGTTTCATTGGCGGTAAAGACCCAACTCATCTACCCAAGCGGCAAGCAGACAACCGTGGATGGACACCCGCACCGCTAGAAAGTAGCGCAATCCATGTTGTCGCTCGTGAAAGATCATCTTCCCAAGCTTAAGCAAGACTTTCCGCGCAATATTGAAGTCTTAAAGCGGGGTCAGGGCTATCCGATGATTTACATACTCCACGCGGATGTCGAAGAGGATCTGCATAGGCGCATAGTCGATGACATCTGTACCGGAAGAACTTCATTTCTTCGCTTCACGGGCTGTGCTTCGGATGGCTGTAGCCCAGAAATACGTAGAGTGCTCCTAGGGAAGACATTGGACATGATGTTGTTGGAGCGCGTGGCTAGACAGTTCACTGACGAGACTATCGCTCGCAAAACCTTGTTGCTTATCCGGGGCCTGCTGCACCATCGGATACTACTTCTTTGTCTCAGAAAGCGCTAGAACGTACAGTATGGGCTGCACCCTACGCGAGACCCGATGGCGGTGCCCTTTAAAGCAAAGGGAATTCCTTCTGAGCAGGCGGAGTTTAGACACCCTAATGCGGCGATCCTCCTTACCTGCTTAGCTTTCTATTACACTGGTCTCAGCCTGGTCCAGTTTCGCGAAGCTCTTCGCCATATCCTTGCGTCACATAACCCTGCTAGCGAGTACGACAGGTAGACCAGCAGCTGCGATTCGCTTCCAGAGGCTTTGCATCATTAGAACGTGATCAACTCCGATAACCAGGATCAGATAGAGGAACTCTGGAAACATCTTCGAACGAACACCATCGCGCTCGATCACTACATGAACCACTTTGTGTTCCCTGCTCACGCCAAACAATTCGACACCAAGTTACAGGCTTCTAGATAGGATCTCCCCTTGTTCCCGCGAACAGACTCCGACAAGACGCTAACACGTGCCAGGACCACTAGCTTCAGCGGCACTAGCGACAACAAAACGATGCTGCCGCTCACCATCCAGCAAAGCGATCTGCCAAGTCTGCATCAAACTAACGCCGAGGTGCTCACCTACCTATTGCAAGAACGAAATCGTGGATACCACACCGTTGCTCATGGAGGAAGGCGGCTATCAGAAACAGAGTTCCTTGGCCAACTGAGAGACAAGAAGATTCGAGTTCTCATCGACGCTGGTGCCTACATACTCGAGATGAGCAACGAAGATCTAGTCAAGACGTGGATGGACATAGATACGCAGCCACAGGCAGCTGTATACTTTGGCACTGATAATCGAGCCTGGGTGCGATATCGTGGCACCAAGGCGCGAGTGCCCTTGCTAGCAACCCCACTTGTCGACCATCTAGACGATTGTCTCGTGTACCTGGATAAAGCGCACACACGGGGCATAGATCTAAAACTGCCTAAAAATACTCGCGGCGCGCTAACGCTTACTCTTGGGCAGACCAAGGATCATACTGTGCAAGGTAAGTAACAACATTTAATCTACAAGGTATCCAATGCTGACGTTACATGCAGCTGCTATGCGCCTTCGGCAGCTTGCGACCACTCAGTCTGTTTGCTTCTTCGCCTTCCCAGAGACTCACCAGTCCATACTCGACGTCTGTAGAAGGAGCAGGGACCACAAAGTTGACTCTTCTAATGTCGTTCGTTGGTTATTAGAACAGACATGTCGTACGAACGAACAACTCCAGAATCTCTACATCTCTCAGGGTACTAACTTTTGCAATCGCGTAAATACAGAGTAGGAGAATGCAGCTTTTCTTTTCAATGCTCAAGACAGGAGTGCATTTGTTAAAGTGCTCCGGCATCCTAAGCAACAAACACTTAAGCAGCTATACAGGAGCCGTACGGAGAATGTCCACAGCACGTTACCTCCTACCACCACGTTTCCCCAGCTCAAAGCTTTCAGGAACAAACTCAATCAGCTACGTCTAAGTATGTCACAGGCGGCAGACAACCTCCACTCCTCCGCGCTAGAAGAGATAGAGCAGGAACGCAAGGTGGAGTTCCAAGTTAAAGAAGTGCGCGAGGTGCAGAAAGCCGTGCACTACGAGGCTCATACGTTTCCTAGACTCTATTCAGCCATTTCTAACTTTATAAGCACTAGTCGTCTGTGTAGAAACGTAGGATACAAAAGCGTGTTGAATGCTGTTTCACGCACGTCTACCAGCAACAGATCTAGCATCAGAGGAACAGAATCTAGCTTATTCGTTTCGGCCGAGTTTATAAGGACAATCAAAACAAAGGAACGTAGCTTAATTAACAATTTTCTAGTAAGTTCATCGTCTTTCGCGTTCTATTAGCATACTAACAGTTTAGCTAGCGTCTAGTTAAATAGATCCTTTACAACCCCATTACCTCTAACACACTCATCATCATCGCCGAGGAAGCAGAGGCTGTAATTCCTTAACTTCGTACTCAATCGTTCCCTTACAAAGTCTACCTCCTTACGTATTCCGCACCTGTTACAAAGAAAATGCTCCTGTTTAGCGGTCTACAGTATTACACTGCGCCAGCACTTCTACGCGAACACACTATCCCGCCAAGCCTTATTATTAAACTCAGCCTCTTTGCGGGTCGACTGTATATAGGGTATAAAGAATGTGTTTCGCTAGTTAAGTACATCAACAATGTCAGCGCGAGTAGTCGATCTAATATAACAATAACAGAAAAGACTAAATTTATCCTAGAGTAGACGTCTCTTCGTCGTAAGGGTCAGGATGTTATGCACACTCCGCTTAGCTACGTGTGCCAGGGTCGCCTGTTAGGTATCGAACATGCGTTCTTCGTGACCCGCCATGCTGCTGATAGCGGTGTGATGAAACCGTACCACACCAGTGAAGCTGTCACCGAGGCACCAGACGATGATGAGGACGAAGGCGAGTATGAGGGGGAAAGGCAGTATGATGGGCAAGAGGGCTAGCCATATGTTCGCTTGAGCTGAATCTACTTCTGTAGGACACCAAACCAAAGCGCTAGCACTGTTATGATTACCCATGCCGAGCGTGATCCATACGTCCATATACATTCTCCGCCACGGTAACAAGGACTAAGAACTGCCCTGTTCTAGGGAGTCTACTACACAAGACGTATGCTTTTTCTAACAAAGTAAATTGGCGCTAGACCTGCATATAAGGCGCGCCTCGTTCAAGAGAAGGAGAATAAGAACTACTCTTCTTTCTGCCTTCGTCTATTATATTAATATGCTAGCTACCTCTGAGTATGCTTAGTAAAGGAAAGCGAGTACTATTGTATACAGTTACGCCTTTGACAATATTCCTAGAAGTCAAGTGCATCGAACGTGTTTTGCAACTTTAGATAGATTAAGCATGATCTAATCTTCTACATAGCATCTCTCTCATACTACTCTCTAACTTAAACTTCTGGCATGTATTGTAAATTATCTGCATACACCTTTTCTCAATTTGAACAGGCGCTTATGCACCGTTGCCGTTGTACAGAAACAGGTTGGGGCTACCGCGAAGGGTGCCAGTAATTTTGTTCGCGACACCGAGCGCCTTAATGCGGTTAGTGATCGTAGCAGGGGTGGATAAGCCCTCAAGAGCCTGGAGGTAGACAACAACACCAGCGACGTGGGGCGCAGCCATGGAGGTACCAGACAGCGAGGCGGTAGCGGTGTTGCTTCCGATGTATGAGGACAAGATACCGACACCGGGGGCGAAGATGTCAACACCGGCACCGTAGTTGGTGAAGGTACCAGGGCGGAACGAGCTGTCTGCTGCAGAAACGGTGATGGCGTTGGGAGCGTTGGCGGGGGATTGGCTAGAGACGGGGAGCGGGTTGCCGAACTCGTCGCCGTTGCCGGCAGCGACGACGGAAAGGACTCCTTGAGTGTAGGCGGCCTGAATGGCGTTGGTCCAGGTGGTGGAGGCTCCGCCGCCGAGGGACAGGTTGACAACAGAGCGAGCGGTGCGGCTCTTGGATGTGATGTCGTTGACCGCCCAGTTGAAGCCAGAGAGAATGTTGGACGTGGTACCAGTTCGGCCCTCGAAGACCTTGACGGAGATCAGGTTGGTACGCTTGGCGACACCGTAGGTTGAACCACCGATGGTGCCGGCAACGTGGGTGCCGTGGCCCAGGGTATCGGTATGAGCGCTACTGAAGACGTTGTAGCCGAGGGTGGCACGGCCACCGAACTGCTGGTGGGCAACGATGATACCGGAGTCGACGACGTAGGCGTAGGTGTCCTGTCCAGCGGTGGTGTCGTAGATGTACTGGGTAGAGGAGCCGGATCGGTGGCTGATGGCACCAAGACCCCAGGGGGCGCTTGACTGGGTAGTCAAGGCCTTCTTCTCGAGCACATTCTCGTGAACCTCCTCGACATCATACCAAAGGTATGCGATTGTGTCGGGCTCGACAAGAGCAACCTGTGGTAGGTCAGTACAGGCGAAGATATATGACGGTTTCTTGATAGCGATTCGTGAAGAACAGAAGTGGGCGACGAAGGAAGGTTAAGCGACTCCAATTCATTGAAGCAATGCTGATGCGGGAACAGTGCCGATGTGCCCATCAGAACTTCAGTGATCCAGAATGCTACTCACTTCAGGGCTGGCCTTGATCTCAGCAATGGTAGCCTCGTCGAACTCGCCAGAGTACGCCTTCCAGTCCTTGATGCCGAACTCCTTCTCAATACCGGCGGTGTCGCGCTTGGCGAAGCTGCGCTTGTGGACATCGGCGGCCCAGTTCAAGTGGGCTTCGGCGGCAGCAGCGTCGACACCAGGCTTGAGAGTGACGATAAACTTCCCGGGGATGATGTCATCCTTCTTGGTGATGGGAGCAGGAGCCGCAAGGACACTGGGGAGCAGGGCTCCGAAGAATACAGCGAGGTTGCGAACGTTGACCATGTTGAAGTCTGCAATGCGTGAGTGTGAAGCTCCAGGATCGTCAGTGAAAAACTTTCTCAGGACAAGACTGAGTGTAGGCTGGCAGAAGAAGGAGATGAGGAACTCAAGGCTGATGCTTGATAGCCTCTATAGAGCGATATTCACTTCATCTTATATACACGACCACAGAGGTATCCAATCGACCGAATAGTCACAATTCTCCGGTCCTATGATGCCATTAGGACTATAGCCATGGTAGAGTAGCAGGGACTATCTTGATGGAGAAGGTCGAAGGACATCACCATTCCTGAGCACAGTATGGCGTGCTATTCACCAACTTACGAATGCCATAGCGCAAACTCCAAGACTGTAGGTGGTCTTCGCACTATGGCTACGCGGTTACTAGCACGCTTTGATGTAGAGTGTGGTGGTTACGAAGACATCCAGCCCAATACCTGCCGTATCCGGCCTGAAGTCAATATTCGATCAACAAGGATATAATGGTGCCAAGCCAAAGTACCGGGACAAGAGCACGAAAAGGAAAGGCAGCGGATCGTTGGTGCGTTCAAGACCGTTGCGCGTTAAAGTGTCGAAAAACTTTCGGGAAGATAACCATGATAGGACATTGGGTATGCAACGGATTGTGTGCTAGAAAGAATAAACGTAAGAGTAGAACTTTTATCTGAATCAGGGGTTACCTGCTCAGTGTTCAGAATGGAGCTTCGGCGGGATCCTAAGTAAAAAAAGTGATATGTAGACGTCCGAGCCATTTACTCTACCATTCGACGCACATGTGGTGAATGCAGCCTCTTACCTCAAGAGAGGTCGGGACGAGGTCGTGATAGACGATTCTCTGGCGGTTCGCGTCACCTGCCTACATTGTTGCCCTAGACTCCCCTCTGACACGTACGATAGACCTGCATTAACAGAAGCTTGTTCTCGTATTCCATAGGCACATTTCCACAGCCTCTAGTCATGTTGTTGATCCTTGAACTATTGTTGCGCTCAAATAGCCTGGATGGTGACGATATCTCGGATGGTGTATAGAAGCAGCAGTGTCATTACTGATTGCACAAATGCTGAGCAGGCTATGCCACTCGGCGTGCCAGTCACGACGGCGGAGCTCTGGAGAAATGTTGAACGAAGGATGGAAATGAGGGCGCGAGACTCTTGGCAATTTGCTTGGCTGCAGGAGCTCCTGCTTCGTTGCGCAAAGCGCGATTGGCGAGCACGACAGCAACGCGCCGGCGAATAGAAAAGAGAATCTGGCGTGCGACTTGCCGGCCCGTACCGATCACGCGCAACGAACACCGAAACTGCTAAGGCTTGAGCTTAGATAGAAAAGGCAGCTTGATCGTGCAAGGTTCCACTCGCGCAAATAGTAATCACGTCTTATCGGCAGATAAAACGAATTTTGGAAACCCACCAGAGATAGACCAGGGTACAATGCAAGAGTAGAGCCAGGTACGAGCTCTAAGCGCTTAAAATCTATCCGAGAGGACGACCGCAATCTGAAATGCAGCACGTGAATTTCCGTAGGGGCGATGAAAAGCGATAAGAAACGACTGAACACCAAATATAGAACACAACTCTCCTCAAGGTTTGCGGAACACGTCTGGGACGAGCATAATTACTCATGCAATATAGCAATCGCCGGCCGGTTGCCGCCCTGCCCTTGCGTGTACGTCGTCAACTATGTCGCGTCGTTCTTCAACCAACAGTTAGCACCATTTTCAATGTTATACGTGACTGGCAGGTCGTCCCCAATGGCTATGCCCTTGCATAGTGCTAAGCCATGCACAGCATCCCACGTGCTACACGCATCAATACATTGCTACAGCGAGTATTCGCTTATGCTAGTAATATCGCCATCCTTGATGTTCCTATCCTCAGTGCAGGTGTTTCTCTTGCTGTCCCAGGCGACTGATAACGGAGGACAGCTCGTGTCGATGCGGACGACGGAGGCTGCGGTCGAAGGAATGTATACTGATGGAGTGGAGCCGCTGGCCGGAGCGGTTTTTGTGAGTGTCACTGCATTTGTGCGCGTCGCTGATATCGTGGGCGTTGCCGGGGCGTGGGTGAAGGTACAAGTCGGATCTATTCAGGTTGCGGCCCGTTGGGTTACCGCGCGGGAAGGGAGGTGCGGACAGGGATCTTTCAGCAAGCTCGCCGCACAACAACTATCTCATCTGCCCAAGGCAGGGCTCACCCCCATCCATATCTGAGCATCTGCGTTGCGTGCCTCAACGACAAATGTTACTCAATCACTGTCGCTTCAGCCACCTCAGATCCTAGAACAAGACCGTATGTCCCTAGTACGAAAAGGAAACGAACACACCTGCAGGCGCGAATATGACCTGTCGTGCAGCCTGCCTGACGCAGTGTTGGAGCCAAAGATCGCTCTAGCAGTAACGGCCATTCTCCATACCAACTCGGCCTATAATGTCGACTCTGAATTGACTATTAACGCATTCCCAGGTCTTGCGATCCTGTCCGCACCGTCATCTGCGTGCTGCAGCTTCGCTAGGAGTAGACAATCATCTCCATATACACAATCGATGTTGCTTGGTGATGACGAATCTCAGCCGCAGCTTACACGACGAGAGTGCAACGGGTTCTGTGGCAGTCCGTTAATAGTCGCTCACGTCAGCATGGAATTGCATCTAGCTAATGGCTGGTAGCAGATGGTTTCTGAGAATCTCCTTCAGCTCAGTGCGGCTGCTCGTATTCCAGAGCCTCTGATCCAACCAACAGCATCAGATTCGATGAGATGAACCTTGTCGACGCACGAGGGGCATCTTAATCATGTTCGTGGCTGGAAGCCAGGAGCTGATCTGTGTGATAAGATGCCCAGCTACAAGTCGCAGAACAGGGTCCTTTTCTATCTCTCTCCCTCATCGAATCTCCCTTCTCCTGTTCCCAATCAGAAGTTAACCAGGAACCGAAACAATGGTAAACAACGTTGACGACCTACTCACCAAAACCGAACCTGAACTTACTGTCCTCTTCGCTAACGCCGAAGCTGGACCCATACCCAACGGTGACGCACAAGGCACCGCGATCATCGCACCCGGCACCACTTTCACGCCCGAGATCGCCAAGTTCATTAACTTCTTCGCCTGGCAGGGCAAGATCTTCGATGCGGAGAAGATGGCACTCGTGAACAAGATAACCGTCTTTGGCCTCGACGCTATCCTCGCCCATATAAGTCGCGAACCGAGCTGGATTGACGGCAAGGAATGTATCGTACTGGACTATTCGAAGACATCGGTGATTGCGCATTGGGTACGAGATGAGATTCGACTGATTTCTCCCGGATTGTATCTTGGAAGGGTGTTTTGGAAGGAGCAGCATCTGATCTTCTTCGCGTTACAGTTTTGATCGTTGATGCGACGTAATGATGTCGTCGCAAAGAGCTGGTAGCGGAGAGCGCGTTTTGTTCCGAAACACCGTTTCATGGAGTTCTGTGACTTCGTCACTGTGCAAAGCTGCAGCGTAGGAGGGCCAGGAAACAGAGGGCGTGTGGCGCATGAGTGACCGCCACTGTAACGAACAAGAGTGATGTGAAGATAGACACATGATCTTTGGTACACCTACCAACTAGCAGTGCAGTTCCCACTGAGAACTCCATGAAAGATGACCAGGCTGCAAGAATCCCCGTGTAGCGCCGAATCACAATGATTTCAGCATCTTCCGTGCGACGGATTGCATTCGATCAACAACGTGGGCGCGGAGCATGCCATGATGAGCGCCGAACACCTGGGGGAACCCGTGCTAAGCGAACCGAAGACGATAGCTTGCTCGGCCGGTCCGGCTCCCGCTCCTGCAGACCCTCTCGTCGCATGTACACACCAGAGATTTAGTTCGCGTACACAATTACTACCAATAGTATCCTCATCCATGCTTCAGAACGCCTAGTCGCGCGGCCTCGATGATAAGGTCACGTTTAATTGCTTCAATGAGGTCGCGACCACGATGGCGGCCCACTCACTCCCGACCGTCCCCGAACTTCGCCCTACCAACGGCATCTCCATGATGGCGAGACCATGTGAGGCTGCGACGTTCCCTTAGACTGCGCGGTCTCGTACAAGTTGAGAGCGGGTATCGCCGGCGTAGCGCGATGAAGCTTTGAGTACTAGAACAAGAAAAGTGTATTAGAATGCTACTACGGGTACGTCGCGCGCGCGCGTTGTCTCTATGGAACAGAACGACTCGATCTAATATTGTAGCTCATGAACATCTCAAGAATCTTGAGTCAAACCGCACGCGCTACCGTCCCGTCCGCTGCCTCTGCCGCCGTCAACACGTTCAAAGCACACGCGTACGATTGAACCTATCCGTGCCAGATTCCCGCCCATATACCCGCGACGATGACGTCTCTGAAGCTTTTTTGGGCACTCTAGATACCTCACAAAAGGCTGCCAGGTGATCGTAAGCCCTGACAGGCGGAGAGCCGGAGCGAAAACTGGACTTTTCATAATGCGATGATCTGCGCTGAATGACTACAACTTGGACCGAGGCTTTTCAGTCACGTTCACGTACATGATCGCACGATCCGGTAGGACACCAGCCTGCCTTTCAACGATGGCAATTATAGGTCAAAAAGTCATAGATGACGGACGACTACAGGGTGAGATACCACGCCATTGTCGCAGGTCATGGCGGGGAATGAAATGGCGCGAGGTCTACATCCAGCACTTCCGGCACTTTCAATGGATGGAACACTCTTTGGTTTGCGCATCAAGTCTCGTCCTCGGCAGCCTCCGGCTTCGCTGTCGCACTCGGGCCAACCTATGTGAACTTGCTCAAGTCCTGGAATGGCCGCCTAGTCTGATATCGTGAGGACGCGTCGGCCCAGCATCTGTCCGACTAGACCGTGTCAACTGATCCGATCATCTACGAGCGTCTCAAGGCAACCCGACATAGCGATGCTTCATTGATCAAGAGCCAAAGAGGTGCGAGCCCACCAATCAGCACTGCGGATCTCTGCCGAGCTCGGTATTTTATATGATCCTTCTGGTATGGCGTTATGTTCATATCTCCGGGCCTTTTGGAGCGAGCTTCCCTCCACGGTCATAGTACGTTATTCCGATTGGTAGATTCGGACTCCATAGGTTGCCATTTCTCTCACGATATTGGCGTCGTCATAAGACATGCTTCCGTAAACAACATCGCCGCAGAGATGGCATCTCACATTCACGTACAAATACAAGTCTGCCTTCGCTGTTCTCAAGTGCAATATCGAATTCCAAAAGCCACTCAAGCCATTACCAAGAATGACTTCAACGGAACCTCATCCCGCTATCGGAGCGCTCGATCAGCTCCAACCTAGCAAATCACACGCCTTCGACCCTTCTGCCGATATCCCCTCACTCAATGGGAAAGTTATTCTGATCACGGGTGCGAACAGCGGCATCGGAAAACAGACTGCCATCGAATTGGCTAAGCACAATCCCGCGCAGATCTGGATCGCCGCTCGAAATGAACAGTCAGGCCTCGAAGCTGTGCAAGACGTCAAGAAAACGGGGTCCAGCGTTGACGTGAGATTTGTGTCCCTGGAATTGACGTCCTTTGAGTCGATCAAGGCGGCGGCCAAGATTGTACTTGCAGAAGCAGCTCAGCTGGATCTTCTGATCTTGAACGCGGGAATCGTGAGTGTCCAACTTTATTTCATCTCGACGATGGAACTGAACTGATATGCTCCTAGATGGGAGGACCTCCAGGCGTTACGGTGGAGGGATACGAGCTAGCATTCGGCACCAACCACGTCGGTCACGCATTGCTATTTGACATGCTGGTTCCACTCCTCACCAAGTCCGCTGAGACGTCCGCGACCAAGCCTCGAGTAGTTTCCGTCAGCTCGCGTGGCCATGCCTTCGAAGTCCCACCGGGAGGCATCGCATTCTCAACCCTGAAATCAACCCAGTCGGATCTCTCAGGGGTGACGCGTTACACGCAGTCGAAGCTCGCCAATGTGGTGTACGCACGAGAGATTGCACGGCATCACCCCTCGATCATCTCTGTGGCTATCCATCCAGAGGACGTAGCTACGCAGTTGTTCGACAAGGGTGTGCAGGGCGGTGGACCAGAGATTGAGTACCTCGCGCGAGAAGTGGCGCCGAGAGTGGGCGTAAGCTTGGAGGAAGGCGTCAAGAATGGGCTTTGGGCCATGACTTCTGACGATGTGCAGAGCGGCAGGTACTACGAACCTGTTGGCGTACTGGGCAAGGGCAGCGCTTTGTCTAGGGATAGGAAGCTTGGAGAGAAGCTGTGGAAATGGACGCAGGAAGAGCTTGAGAATCAGACCGTTTGAGCACAGTATCTCTCCATGCTAGAGTAGACATTGTCCTCACGCTGCAACTTAAGTGCGTGCGTTTGTGTCGACTATCTGGAGAAAATCATATCATGATAGAATGTTATCACTTCGCCATCATCGGTCCATTGCTGACAACGAAGGCTAACTGTATCAGTTAACGTATCCCAAGAACTTATCCGTACGTCATGAATCAGTTTCGAAGACGATTGAGGGAAAGTCTCAACGCCAGCGAAAGTCTGAGTGTCGGTGACATCAAAGCCGTCTTTCAGGAAGCGGGCTGTGAAAGCATCTTGCTCTAATGTCACAATTTCTGCGGCAATCTTGGACATCAACAGGCAACTCCAGCCGCCCTGGCTGAAGGGGATGGTGTTGAGTAGTCTGATGGCTTGTAATCGAATGCGACGGTCGCGGCATTTGAGAGCTGTAAAGAACAACGGAGTAGCTAAGTTGTCGCCAAAACTATTGCTCTCGGTTGCAGACAGTGAAGGCAACAAGTGCCAGATTTCCACCGAATGCTCCAGTATGGCGAGGAACTTTGCAGTATGGTCCTCATACCCAGATTCTGAGGTGCAGCCTATGTGACCCCACATGATGAGTGCCATTTCGTAATGATTGAGCAGTATCGTGTGTCCAACTTGGCGGTCGCGATCTTTCTTCCTCACGCAGAAGTTTGTAGACTTGTACGTTTTCAGCCAGTCCTGGAGTAAGCCCAGCGCCTGATTGTGGATGTCGACCCTCTTCAGTCGATCCTCACGCTCCGCTGCGGTCATTCGGAGGAAACGCCGCGAGATGAGCAGGATAGCGTGAACTAGTTTGTTCAGCGAGTGCCGAGCTTCTTCAATCGATTTGAAGGTGCGTGACGGCACATCTTCAACAGAAGACTGCACGAGGATGTCAATGCCGGGTGAGCTAGTCCCGAGGAATTGCGATTCTAGATGGAGCGATGCGAATCCTTGCATGATCTTGACCTGGTCGATATCCACACTTGTGCTTCTCTTCAGCAAAGTCAATCCATGCATGTTGACACATAGACTTTGGTGAACATCCTTCAACAGCCGCAATCCGCTCTGTAGATGCATCTCGGCCTGCTCAATCCTGCCTCTTACCTGCTCTAGCAAAGTGTACAGCAGACAGGAGACTAATGCGAGACCAGACATCGTCTTTCCACCAAGCCCAATCGCGGACTGGAGGTGTCGCAACGACTCATTGTAATGCCTCATGACAAGAAGCTCACATTTCAGCTGCGTGTAATCCGATGCCAAAACGGCGTTCTTATGCGCTGAGCTCAGCGCAATGGCCGCATGCGCGATGACAGGCTCGTTCAGCAGCGTAGGCATAACCAGCGCCGTCCAGAACCCCTCTGCCAGCCGACCACTCAAGTCGTGCACAAGGCGATGGTGAAACCAGTCCAGATATTCCTGGTCTTCATTGCGCAATTCGAGCTTCGCGGCCGGGAAGTGATGGTGCAGCGACGGGGTACACCTCTTTTTGCTACCATAGCGCTCTGCGTACCCGTTTCCTCCTCCACCCCAGATGCCGTAGCCCTCACATGTGCGACCTGTGGAGAAGCATCGCTTGCATACTGGCTTGAGCTCGTCGCATTTGACTTTCCGGGTTCTGAGGTTCGGTCAGATCTCTCTCATGATTTGCAAAGGCCCTATACCTGCAGGTACCACACCCTGAGCGTACTTTTCTGCGACTTGTCATATTCATCGCGTAGATAAAGTCCAAAGGGCCGACTGTAAAATACAAAAGGATGCAACATACAGAAAAGCGAGGAAACGACAGTATGTTGCTTGTACCGAGACCTGTAAGACGGTCCATCGGCACCTTCGTCATTGGTCAGCTCGCATCTCCTGGGCTTTGATTCGCCGATGCATGTAAGCGTACGAGAGCACCGTCCTCATGTTTGTACGCGCCACAAGAATGTAAAATGTGTCTTTCAGTCTGCTGGAGGCCTGATTTGCATAGAGACCATCATTTGTTCGCGCTGACGAAATCCGTAAACCTCTTTGAGTTTTGTTTCGCTGGAGCCAGGCTTCGTCGGGATAACCGTAATGCCGTGTTTCTCGGAGTAAACCGACGGATTCAGAATACTCCGACAACCACCAATCATATTCCGACAGCTTATCGCAGAGCCTCAATTCGGACCCTGAACCTGTAATCGCTGTAATCTCAAACAGTATAAGATACCCGCGCCCTCATTCCGCATGCGCTATTCAAGTACTGAGGTGCGCACTCACTTTGGATTTCCCCGGTCGTTCCAGAGGGGAGTTGCGAAGTCGGTGTGCGAGACCCACTTCTCCGCTGCTTTATCCTGCGGGAAAGTTGCGGAGAGAGGTTGTAGGGCTGTAGGGCGTGGAGGTGTAACCAGATAAGAAGCCCGTTGCACCCGGAGGCGGAGCATAAGTACTGGGCTCCTACGCATCTGGGATATACTAAGGGTAAGTTGCATTGCTTTCTCCGTGTGTCTCCGTGTACTGTGATTCAGTCTGCTTTCATTACCGTGCAAATTACTAGCCTTTGCGTCGTTACCCATTCTCGCATGCATCAGTTTCCTATAAGTCTTATTTTTTTTTTCCTTACGTCTTCTTCTTCTATTCAGTCTACTGGAGTATGTCGTCAGTTTTGCATCTCTTTTCCTTGACAATCGATGTCTCTATCAAACACAACAACAGCTTTTCTTGACGCCCAAAACGCACCGACCATAACCTGATGCAACCTACTCGTCGATATACAGCCAGACTAGGTAGATTACGACTCAATCTCAACCTGCGACAGCTTGGGTAGATCGTCCGGAAAACTGCTGTTGTTACAGCTACACCAATGCCGATTGATCGACATGAATGCCGACTGCGCCGCGAAAGCGAATATGGCACCTGTCAAAGCCTCGCAGGACGCGCCCAGCAACGAGGTCAGTATGGGCCAGCAGGCACGACATACACCTCGCATTCACCCAGTCTCACGTTCTCCCTCAAGGCAAGAAAGAGCCGTGAAGCTGTCGCCAACCCAATCAGTCGTTCGACATGGCCGTCTCCGCTAAAGCTTCATCACTACTACACTCAAGGATGCAAAATACAACAAATATTTGAACATTGTAAGACATTCGCATTGAAATCATGCATATGCATCGCTAAAAGAACAAGACCAGAGCACCATCAAATCAAGCCTCTTCCTCCAACAGCCACTCTTTAGTGACCACCGCTCGAGTTGGAGTTATCCGCGCACGACCAAGGGCTGGTGCCACCATCCTTGTTGTACGAGTCAATGATGCCGACGATCGAACCATACGTACCACCAATGAGGAGGAACGTGCCGGCGACGATGACGAAGATGGACCATGCGACCATGCCCTTCCACTTCCAGTCGCGGTTGGACCGGTGCCAGTTGTCGTACAGCCACATGCAGCCCATGGGTTGGAAGCTCATGAGGGTGCCCAAAAGTGCGCCCACGAGCGAGACGAGGCCACCGAAGACGGGAATCGCAGACGCAATGATATAAGCAGTCAGGGAGACGGCGCCGGTGAAGCCGAACCAGGTGATCCAGTGCTTAGCGGTGGGGTGGTTGAGATGCTTTGTTCCACGCAGAGTACGGATGAAGAAGTACTTGGCGACGAGCTGTGAGAAATCAGTACATTGTCCGTAAAGAGCGAAGGAGAAGAGAGATGGTGTAACTCACATGAGTGACCAGGATGACGGACGCAAGAAGACCGGGAAGCGCGAGTCCGTAGCAAATCTTCTTCATCAAGACACCGGCGGATCCCAGCGCAGGCGATGCGACGTACGATCCGCAGTAGTAGTACACGACGACACCGATGGCGATGTAGATGGAGGTCATGACGAATTGGCACAGCGACAGGGCCTTGAAGTAGTCCTTGTGGTCTTTCATCTCGGACACGACGTTGAAGTAAGCAGGAATACCGCAGAACGCGAAGACGATACTGGATAGAGCAGCCGCGGCCTCAGCGAAGGTGGGCGACTTGAAGAGCTCAAAGTCAGATTGCCAGGGGCCGAATTGAGGCGCCGCAGAAGGGCGATCCTGGATGCCGACTGAGATGGTAAGGGTAATGACTGTAGTGGTCAGAGCACATTCTTTGGTGCGGAAATACAGGAATACTCACTGGCTGACATGATACCAGCAAGACCAACCCACGCAATCCAAGAGAGCTTTCCCAGTGTCTTGATCGAAGCAAGTGCGAAGCCCACAAAGCAGGCCACAGCCACAAAGACAGCAGTACACGTGCCATGCTCAGACAACGAGTTCAATCCGATGGAGATACCCAGCATACCGGAGCCAGCGACGCACGTCCACACTGTTGTTTGTCAGTCCACATGCTCGACTCTGGGGTGTTCTGGAGAACCATGTTTCCATAAGGTAAGGACCCACACAAAGCGAACGCCAAACCGAGCACCTCGCGGCCGGCGCGCCCAAACAGCTTCTGCCCCACATCCTCGATACCGTACGTTTCAGGATGACGCATCTTGAATGTGCCGACCATGTAGCCAGACCACAGTGTGATCAATCCGATGGCAAGCAGCGAAATGATGCCTGGGATGAGACCTAGGGCATCGAACGCAGCGGGAATGGATAGCACACCGAGACCGATCTGTGTCTTCATCATGATGATGGATGAACCCCACCAGCTGACCTGCTGGGCGTCAATATGCGTTAGGTAAGAATGGCAACATGGAGACATACGCTGCGGTAGTTTGGTCCTCCCTCGACAACCTCACCGAAGACGGCATCAGTCTGGCCTTGCGCGTTGGTTTCCTCTGCCTTGAGTTGGCTGCCGTACTCAATGTCGTCGCCCATCTTGTCGTTGGAGAAGCCCATGTCGTTTTGATGTTCCGATCCGGGGTATCAATAGGAAATGGCACGCGAGGATGAGTATTGCCTCGAAGGACGACAGTACGCGTTATATGCAGAAATCGTCGGGCCGACCGACATCGGCAGGCACAGACCCAGGAAACGATGTGGAGGTCGCCCACGGCGCGCTCATTGTTTCCCCAGGTGCGTAGCGGTCCCTCCGTCGCCGTGGTGGACACTGGTGGTTGATGCTTTTGCGCGGGCGAATGAGCGTGGAGCCGCTAAAAACCGAGACAGGCTGGCTTGGAGCCGCATCGAGCCGCAAAATTTTGGTGCAGGTACAGCGAGGTTTCGCCGGACCAGGCCCAAGACGGTTAGCCAACTCCATTTTTCACATGGTCGGATGTCGCCAGTGTCAAGCGCCCGTGGATTGCAAGTCGAGTGCGTTCGAGAGCACTCTGGGGGAGCATAGGAGCATGTCGCCATGCACCATGTGGCGTGGGCAAGCTTCAACACAAGGCCGCTTCACCACAGCTGCGTGTAACGATAAGCACGAGAGCCAGGACCGGAACAGGGACCAAGCAAGTCGGACCAAGTGAAATAGACGCTTATCTTTTGTGGATTTCTGGGCATACGTTGTGGGACGAGGGTCCGTTCAGCTCCGTTCAACAATGCTTTCTGAGATAGCGAATTAACATGACTACGTCATCCTTGTTATATTTTCAAATGAATTGTGTCAATATTGATGGTATGAGTGGGTGCGCATATAGATAGCAGAGATGGGATGCGCATATATAGGAGGTTGTAGTCGCGTGAGGATGGCGCATGAAGTGATGGTTACAGTAAACCACTTTCAAGTCGCATCAAGTCGCAATGGTATACAAGTCGGCTTCAGAAGGTTGTAGTTCGAAATCAGGGTCTTGAGCGCCTCCATGCGACACGGTATTGCTGTATTGTTGTATTCTGGCTTCAAGATCGTAACTAATTCAAACATCGTCGTGTGGTGATGCAGTACATGATATGGTATGCCGCAATGCCGTTAGTCGTTGTACGGTGGTATACAGCACTAGGAAGTGATTGCGATGGGCGTACAAGACGCGGAGAAATTCACGGAACATGACCATAGGCGTCCGAGCGTATATGCTCGACACGAGAGCTTCGGAGGAAGGATCCCGGAGAGATGCAAGTGGGACATGGATACTCTCCACACGCAATTGCCTCATGAATCGAAGGACGGACAGCTACGCAGTGAACTCCGGGGAGCACGGCTTCTAGAAGGATGGTAAGGCATGACGAAAGCGCGGTTGACGCCTGGGCCGACCCAGTGCTGCGGACGCAACCTGGGGCAGATTTACTGTTATGTAAAGAATCGGAGGATGCGGAGCATCAATCTGGGGACAGGTATTGTCGTTAGGTAAAAGGTGCAAGGTATGCATGGTAGCGCAGAGCCTCAATCTGGGGCAGGTGTTGTCGTTAGGTAAGACGTGTGGTAGCGTGCGAAGCCCCTGTGGGTCGCCCCGACATGGCGAGGGTCCCCAAGGAGCCACTACTGCTCGGCTCTACGTAGCACCTGTCTCCAATGCTCTCACGCATCTTGCCCTTCTGGTTCTCCATCGCGCGCTCCTTGAGCCGGTCGTTGGTCTTACTGACCCCAACGTATTGTACCTGATAGCCCTTCAACCCCAGGGTCGCACGACTCCTACGCGAAGATTGGCGTCGACTTGTACGGAATGTGCAAAGCGGAGACTAGTCTGGGGTCCACGCTTGCGAATGTCGCTGCTGGAAGATCGGGGAAGCTTTGTGGAGTCGAGCAGAATACGGGGCGAGGATGTGGGTTGGGTCGTCTTTGGAGAGGAGGGGCAGTGTGGAGGCGGCTGTGGGCGCTGTGTCTTTCGATGCCAGATGGGTCGCTAATGAGGAGACCGCCGGAGGCCGGGAAGATGTTGGTGCGTCGCTTGCACAAAGTATCGCGGCGCCGTGGTTATGGCTCTGGGCCGGGGTTCTCGTCGTCGCTTGTGTCGTCACCTGAGGGGAGGACGTTGTCTTCACCGTCCAAAGGCCGTCGTCGAGATCGTTTCAGAAGCCGCGCATGCGCCATGATGGGTAAAGGATCCTGTCTTCGTCGCTGATTATGGGAATCGTGTGTGTGCGTACGATGTGCTGTTCAGCGGCCGCGACTGTATGGGGGTCGAGTCGGGAGCGGGGTGACGAAGTTGTCTGCCTTGCGACGCGCACGCTGGATCAGGGTAAGACGACGTTGTAGGTGCGAGCTTCGGTGCCCAGGCCAACCTAGCAGATTGACATCAAGCGCGTGTTCCCGTTTCCAGCAGATGCTGGTGGAATGAACTCGATCCTGGTAGGCTTCCAGCTCACGGCCTGACGCGCGAGCATGTGGGCGTGTGTGCATCACACGTGATCTGCGCTAGTGAGTAACCCGCGCGAGCAACATCAACATTCCCCACGTACCTGGGAATAAATTCATGGGCGCTGTAGAGAGGCGTCGCATGCAGTCGTAGGACGCAACCAAGGATATCCGGGCTGTGCTGGACATAGCAAGTGTCACGCCCACGCAAAGAAGGCCGACACTCCGGGTCGGAGGCCTAAAGAGCAGTAACAACACAGTCGGATCGGATGCATCACTATGTCTGATCGAACGACATGTGAGGAGTTTACAGTTTTCCACCCCTGCAAGCCTTCCACATTCATCATGTGTCTTTGGCTTCATGGGGAACAATGAGGGCATAGCGCTGATCAGGTCTCTAAACGATTGCGGCTATCCTAAGTGCAAGTAGGCTGAGTCTAGATGGCAGTGTGCGACTTGGTCTACTGATATGGGGCCCTTCCACACCTTGTACGAGAGTACGAGTACGTTTGATTGAATCGGTAGGCATCGCAGCGCCGCAGCTGCAGATGTATGAAGGCCATAGCTGTCGTCACTATGATCTTCCTGCTACCTACATTTTCGCCACTCTCTTCGCTATGCCTTTGCTGGAATGGAACGATCTAAAGGTCGCGCAGCCTGGTCATGAACTCTATCGGGATTTCTCTCTACTGGCTACCGCGATAGTGCGTTCAGTGTGGCATACAATGTCATCTGAGCGGAGTGCGTTCGCTGAAGCATGGTAGTTGATAAGGGTGAACAGCGAGCAGACGCGACAGAAGCAGGAACATAAGAACCTATCTACGGAATGGGTCCCAGTTTGATTAGACTTGCCGCGGCGCACACGTATGACTCCGAGACGCGTGGCGTACACAGCTGTGACACAGATGACAGCACTCGTCTGCGGCCGCTTTAATGAACATAATCCTGGGCAGCTCCGAACACACAACCTAACGCGAAAGCACGTGAACACGTGTTCATCACCCGAGAGCCCTACGAACAGCGGAAATGTACTTATCTAGTCGCTGAAGACTCAAGCAAGTCGTAAAACCTGAGAGCTATCTCAGTGTGTGGAACGCATCGCGCTCGATTCATGTCTCGCTGATGCGACGTAATTCATGCGTACTTCGGTATACATCGTAAGTAGCAACTCGCAAGATAAGACGTATTACGATGTTCGTTGCCAAGACTCAAAACGCCGACGTCCGTCTTGGAGTTGTCTAGCTACACCGAAGAAGCCGACATTCCACCATCGCACTGCGGACTGCAGGAAACTGGACATGACTTCAGGTTCTGCGGCGCCAGACGACTTCGCTGTCTCCGACCTAGCCACACTGTCTACCCATGCTGTGCGTGCCAGTCTCTTCGAAACATGTCTTGGGAACATCGTAGCCCCCCTTCCTGGAAGATGACGACGCCTCGCTCGCAGACGATCAGAGCACGCTCGCCGAACGATATGATATGACCTCGCTCACCTCCAAGGCCAGCCTGAACTCGCCCGCGAACCAGTTCATCGCTGAATTTTTGTACTCTCGCGTCGACATGAGATACTCAGTATCAAGCCGCCCGTCATCGCCTCAAGCTCGAGCAACACTCCGTCGCATCCATACCCATACCCTCACTACTTCTCAAAGTCCTACCAAGCTCCCGAGCACGTGCTCGATTATAATTGCTACATGAGGCTCGCGCGCATGTGGGAGGTTCGGCGGTACCTGCCGCGCGTTTCCCGAAGTAAGCCCTTAGTCATGCACTTAGTTGCCCACCCGATCTTGCTGAGCCTCAAGACCTTATGCGTCCCATGGTATCTATCGCGGCGGCCAACGCCCTCTATTTGTTAGAACCCAGGCCGATTCACACATATCGTCGCAACATTTGTGTTCACACATGTAATAGAGAGAAGGTCTTTGGGAACATATGTACGGGTCACTGCCACGCGAGAATGCGATAAGAAATCGGATAGGGGGGCTTTGAGGCTACTCCGACTCCACAAGAGGATGATCTAGGATCATGTCAGTAGCGCATACATTGCGACGCCGCAAGAGCTCACCGCTGTTGTGTTCTTCCATCAAGATAAATTCACGTACGTTGCACCTTTGACTTCGATTAGTATGCAATATAAATCCCGGTCGGCCAGAATCGCTAGCAAGTGACCGCTTCATACTTGTGAAAAGAACCTGTCCGTGCGCATCATCGAGCGTTGTGTATATATATGCGTTGATCTCATCGTAGTGTAAGTACCTCGACGATATACCATTGAAGACTCAAGTACAAACCGCAGCGTCCTTACTAACTAACCATGAAACTCGTTACCTCGATTCTCCTAGCCTTTGCCGTTTCTGCCCAGGCTTCCTGGTGCAATGATGGATGGGGTTTGCCCGCAAACACTGGATGTCCCGACTCCTATGTAAGTAATATGATGACTAGCAGGAAAGCGTCTTACTGACTGCTCGTAGCCCCACTCCTTCTGCGTAGGCTTATAGGTTATCGAAAAGAAAAAGATTCAAGTCCTAACACCCAGACAGTGCGGAGACGGTGACGATGCTAGATTTCCTCGGGAAAGAACTTGCGCACAGCCTATAAGGAATGGACTTTATGTCCAGGACAGTTGCAGCGGCGGTGTAAGTCTCAAGTGCAGCTATCGCAAGAAATGAATGACTAACAGCTATGTGATTAGTTTATCAAATGTGTTCGTATTCCAACACTTGATTTATCTCTGGATCTCTGATATACTAACATGTCTAGTGTTAACTGCACTACGCCTGTTAAGAAAACTACGTCTGCCTTCTGCAACTACCTACAGCAGGGTGATGATTGTTGGACTTGGGTAGTGAGATGCGGTTAGCGACTTATCGCGGTTGAGGTTGAACGGTTCCGGACTCTCGGGCTCGCAATCCTTGCTCGTCGATTCGATGACTCTGTACACCGAAAGTGCTCCCACTCTTCTGTAAATCGATTCAGCGACGTTCACCGGTATGATCGCAATGCCAGTGTGCGGAGTAACCATGACCACTTCACAAGATTCGCACACGTCAATATCGAAGTACACACTCCCATCTGCGAGCCTGTCGTCTGTCATGCGAACCTTACACGCTCTGCTTTCACTTGATTGCTGCGGCGCTATGTCAAATACAGCAGCGACCGGTGCTCTTATCCTTGCAAATCCTTTCGTTAACTCCCCAAGCCGGTTGACTCCCTTGGGCGTGACGTCGCAGTCTAGCAGTTCTGCACACAACCCCACGCCAGGATCATTTTCGAGAAGTGTGTATATCACGACTCCCTCGACGGATGCGAAGGACCAGGTTGGAGCCCTCCAAGGTATAGCTCTCTGTGGTGGCTTTGGGAACAAGACGTACATATCCCATTCGGGTTGTTGCAAGCGCCATAGCAAACCCTGCAAGAACCAGTTCTTCCATATGCCAGCGACACAGATATCTCCAGTGAGCTCTTCCAGTGCCGAGATGACGCCAGAGAGTGCGGGCAGCTTGTCGGATTGGAAAGACATGTTCCGGGATGTGTATTCCTCAATCAAGACGAACCATGCCCTTCGTTCTAGATCAGAAGCCATAACGTCATGGTGACGATGACTCCGTCTCGTCGACTCAATGTGCGGTACGTTCTCCAAGTTCTCGACCAAGCTCTTGAGTCCATGGGCAATGCTTTCCAAAAAGATCTCTCTACGGACTGAATCTTGGAATCCATCTTCGGTATTACTCATCTCCGAGCATTCCCATGTCATCTTGTAGCTAGCGAACTGTATCGTGCGGGACGCTAGTATACGTTCTTGCAGGACCCAGACTCGGCTCAGAAGAGGTTCTTCCTATGTTGCGTCAGCTTCCTGGAGTGCGGGGCGAGCGACTCATAGTTGTGGACGTACTTTTCGCATAGTGATTGACTCATCGACTATCGATTCCATAGCCCCCGGTGACATGGTCAAGTCGTCGTAGTAAAAATACAAGTCAAACGACCCTTCGTCATCTGCGAAGGAGACGACGCGACGTTCTCTAGCCTTACGCGCATGCAAAAAGCCCTCGCCGCAGTGACTCGCACGCGTAGCAGCAAGAGTCAAGTACGCATTACTGTATACACCAGCCATTCGAGAAGCCTCTCTCTCCCAGTCAGCTTTATCGTCTTGAACGATGCACAGACAGTCTGCCCAAAGATAGCGAATGCCTAGATATCTAGTGAGAAATATCGCGTCTCGAAGAGTTTCAGGAAGTTGCATGTATTTGATGCCTCCGTCTTTTGTATGCTTTTTCAGGTTCGTAGAGGTCGTAGTATATGGCAGGGCTTTACCCCAGCAATAGCTCAATGCGATGTATTGGCCTTGACTATCTGGACCATTCTCCACAAGCTTGAGTGTTGCATCCGTAAGCAGGGCACGTGGATCACCTGCGACACCCTCGAAGTCATTTCCTTCCGGTAGTGAATGGAGGTCCAAGAGGCGTGTGGGCAACTGAGCATCGCTATTTGTTGATCGTTGGCATTTTGGATGGTGGTTGTTGCAATCTTCGACCCATGTTGCCATCTTGCCAAGCACGTAGGGGTGCAATGAGTCCTCGATGATCTCGTGCCTGTCAAAGCACTCTGCTACGGAGCTATCTGGAAACCACGTATCAACTGCAGCTCACGTGCCTAGATCAAATGACCGTACCTGGAGTTGTGTTGTACCAGAAGTTTCCACTTAGACGCACTTCTGGCTTTGTGTTTCCCAGGTACACAGTTACGTGTGGGAGTGCTCGGGCCTGTAGCCATAGGCTTCTTATGTCGCCGTCCTTGTAGTTGTTATGATAATGGTAGCTGCTGCTCAGATGGCTGGAGATGACTTGGCAGAAAGCGCAGTTCCTGGCCCCATCCTGTAATCCGGCAAGGCTCTCATGCCATCTAACAAATGGATACTCGTCTTCTCTGTTGGTCACAGCCCATGGCAGTCGAAACCACTGGAACTTGTCGTGTACGGATGTATCGCCCTGAAGAAGCCTCAAGATATTGCGAATCGGCAAGGACTGACATGTATCACAGAAAGTCATCTTTGCCTCGAGAATCGTGCGAGATGCTGTGATGAGCGAGGTACGAACAAGCTTGACCAGGGCACGCAGAGGGATGTGCCCCACCTAACATATCAACACGACTGATAGGCGAAAGTCAGCTTTATCCTACAAGCTAAGGCGAAAGATGCATCGCAACCAGTCATTTTCATGAACTCGATCCGTCGCAAAAGCGCTGCAGAATGAACAACAAGGTGATGGCATGCACCTTGAGGCATAAAGGCAGTGATTTCACGAACCAAGCGCACTCGCGAACAACGCTTGGTTGACATTGCGGTTGCCAGTCATGGCGTGAATCTCAGTGTTGGTGGGAGGTGCGGGTGCGGGTGCGGGGCAAAGGACCCGCGACCCGCGCTGTAAAGATCACCACCTGCGGTTGATACTACGCGCATCAAAAGCCGTCGCGATGGTGGACCTCGCAGCTTGCTCCGTCGCGACAGTCCAGCATGCGATACAACACGAATCCATTGTACGAAGCTCGCACCACACTTCGATAGCCTCCCAGCGTCGCTACCTGTCTTTGAAGACTCTGGGCCGCTCCACGCCGCGCTCGCCATTTCACGACGAAGGCCGCCGCCACTCACGGTTACCGCAAACCGAACAATACACAGGGAGGATGTACAACCAAAAAGTCTAGGTACAGCTATGGGGAGAGTCAGGCGTCCCGACAACACGGGTCCGGTACGGTCGCCTTGCGCGTCGCGCGACGTTCATGGACCATAACCATGTCGGTTTGGTCGAGCGCCAAGTCAGCCATCTTTGCCATTGGAGACTCGCATTTATTGAGGTATCGAATGCTGAATCTTATATTCCGCTCCTGCGAGCGACTTGCACGAAGCCAGTCTGCCCCTGCCAGCCGCAGTTTTGTGGTCGCCAATGTCTACAAGCTTTCGTCACAACAATACCAGGCGGGATGCAGCCGAGCATGACGTACACCGTCGACCATGAGCATACTATAATGAACCTCGAGCCTGTGCTCCGCACCGGTATCTGCACCTCTCAATCTCTGTATATATGTTCTGTAAACGTGCTGGTCCTTCGCAGGCAGTACCGGCGATCGTGTCATGAGGGGGACATGGCCGGCGAACAAACTAATTCAGGGGCACAGCTGAAAGCCTCGAAGTTTTGAAGCCGCACAATGCACACGCTATATTGGCGCAAGCCCATCGAGCCGCCTCGAGCACCAGCCTATCGCCCAGTACGAATGGGTGCTTGAAGCTCAAAGCTGATCATCGCTTCGGGCTAGACCGCAAGGGCTTAACCCCATCGAGAGGACACTATCGATAATTGCCGGTACACGTGTGCGTCGGCGTCCGCCATGCAAGCCACAAATACTGTACGAGGCTGATGGGAAATGACTTCTTCTAGCCAAGTCAGAATCATGTGCATACCGTAGCTTCGATTTGGCCTGCGCTTTCAACACGCTTTGACTACATGCTGTCATTCCTCAGCGCAGGCATCGTTGTCCTAGTCGTCTATGTCAGTGTAGTCGCTCTGCCGTCGCTGTCCCCGCGTTTCCAGACCAACATTTTTGCATTGTTAGCCTCATCTCAGCTGGACAAAATGCGCTTTCAACCGCCATGGCGTACGCATCATGAATTTAGCAATGCTCGTTGCCAGTGCCTACAACCTAGACCAGCAACCACCTCTCGGGCATGGCGAGGCTATCTCGCATCCATGCCAGCACAAAGAGAGGGAAGAAGGTATATAAGTTCCACCAGCACCGGACGGAAGAGAATGTGTACAGCCTGTCCTTTGTATCTCTAAACATCCGGGGTTCTCAAAACCAGAATGCGTTACTCGATAGCCGCCTCCGGCCTTCTTGGCCTTGCCGCCGCCCTTCCTCAAAGAATAAACATTGACGCTGCCTTGGCTGTTCCTACGCCATCGATTCTGGGTCCCAACATTGAGGCTACGAAGCCTGCGGAGACGACTTACAACCCTGTTGCTGCTGCTTCTGCTGTTGCCGCTGTCGTTGAGAGCGAGGGTGTTATCGAGAAGCGTGATAGTCTCACGGTGGGGAAGCGTGATGCTTGTGATACACAACCTCTTGGGTAAGAAACTTATGAAAACATGGACGGCATTCATCTGACTTTTCCAAAGCAATGGCCCTACTATCTCACCTGACACTGCCGCGGCATTCTCCTCGGCTGCTGAGTTGAGTGAGATCGCTCAAAATGCCGGAACTCCGTCTGGTTACCAGCAGTCTTTCGTAGACAAGAGCGGAAGCTCCCAGCAGATCGGCTACTTGACCTACAAGACTTTCCCGACTTACGACGTCCAGGGCTGCGCTGATGCCTGCGACAGCGAGAAGTACTGCCTTGGCTTCAACATCTACTTTGAACGCGACCCGTCGCTCGAGCCTGGACCCAATTGCCCCAACCCCCCTTCCACCACCAATATCAAGTGCTCTCTCTATGGATATCCTGTCGCGGCCAAGGCGGCCACCAATACGGGTCAGTGGCGTCAAGACTTTCAAGTCGTGATCGCTGGTAGCAACGGCTATTCCAAAACCAACAAAGGTCTGCCAAGCGTGAAGGACTTCAAGGCCCCGACAAGTCTACCAGCCGCCATCAATGCACCGCTTGACAATGGTTATGATACCTACAATGGCATGCGACTTTTCAACGATAATCCATTCGACCCTTCGCTATGTGCTGCTGCATGCGAAGCCCAAACGGAATACGATATGGCACATCCCGACTCCGATGGCACTTACAAGCCTTGCAACTTCTTCACTACCTATATCCTCACTCAGAACGGCGTCCCTCTCGGCACTTACTGCGCCTTCTACACACGCTCCTGGGACCCTAGCTACGCCGTCAACACTGGCTACTACGCTGGCGACGATGAGTACAAGGTAATCAACGCTGGCTCGTACGAAATCACTAGTCCCAACCTTTCGCCTTCGCCCTCTCCATCGCCTTCGCCCTCTCCATCACCGTCGCCTTCTCCGTCGCCATCGCCTTCCCCATCGCCATCTGCTGTCGATATCACCCCAACCCCAACCCCGACTCCCACGCCTACGCCGACTCCCACTCCTACCCCCGCTCCGACGCCGTTGAATACTTGCGGAGGCATCAGCCCCAGAAAAAGTGCCACGATACCTCAACGAACCATCATCATGGGCAGCGGCGCCAACTTCGAGCGTTCTCTCTGCAACAGCTTCTGTCGCAGCCTGGGTACCTGCCGTAGCTACGGACTCTCCGGTCCAAAATGCGAATTGTATCCTCTTCCTGTCGCGCAGGTGGCAAGGCTTAGCGATGCTGATGGCGCGGCAACAAGTGTTTCGTATACGTTTTATGATATTGGGTGTGCGTAAAGCGATGGGGAGAATTATCATCCGTTTTGGCCTCGAATGCTATAGCGTAGCCTCGCGTGATTTAGATTCTATCATCGGATTTTCTTCTGCATAGCTCTTTTGCACATGAGCTACCTTCGAGCGATCATATTGTCTTCTTTCAGATTCTACCTTCAACGCGTGTTTTGCCTCTCCGCATTGGCGTAGGCTCTACATTTCCGCTTTTAGCTCCTTGGCCTCTTCATCTCTTCCATATCTGTTCTCTTACGTTTCTTACCTCGTCTTTGTTATTACATTACTTATGTAACACACTTAATTCAATGGGTATCACAAAACTGTCCAACGTAATGATTTCCTCATTTCGTCCAAGCAAGCGAATAGGGAAGAATGAACATTTGAAGTGCTCCAACGTCTTCTTCTTTGTAATTAATGTCGCTGATAACTATCAAGGGATAGGAATACAGATCTCGTTATAGACAAGCTCAGTAGTCGTTATACAGGGATCTTAGTTCGTGCTGAAGAGCTTTGAGATTCAAGGGTGTTGTAAGCGCCTCAACACTACTGTACAGCAGCGTCTGTCGCCGTAGAGCTAAAAGCCCGATTGGGGTGAAACAACGCCCGCACTACCTATCACTTAGCGTCTGGAAGCGCAGCATATTCGCTATACCCTGAACCTCCTTTTGTGCCTACTTGCGGTCCACGTCGTACTCATACAGAGTGAGCCGCACTGTTAAAAAGATGAGAAGGAGGCTGCCTATCATGTATTTGCAAACCGTCACTGATCTGCGTTTTGTTGTAGTTTAGTGGCTTACGTTATTGAGGGCGATTCCAATGGCAGTAAAAAGGGGCTTGAGAATGTCATCACGGTCACGAAAGCAATAGCGATCGCTTCGCACTAGGTATGCCTTCTGTGCTAAAAGTGACACAAGCTTGGCGCCACAAGCTATGTGAATCCTGTTCGATGGAGCTAGAGTCAAGCGCCAGTCTCAAAAGCCGACACGAGCAATCGTATCGTTCTCGGTGCAGGAGCAGCCGAGACAAGGCAGGAAGGCTGCTGGAACTTCACTTCGCTGGAAGCAAGGCAGATGGCGCTATGACTCACTGACGACCGCAAGCACTTTGCAAAATCTTTCGACTGAGCGCGAGACTGTCTCGACAGGAACCGTGCCGCAGTGGCGCGTTTTGTTTGACAGTGAGCAGCTTACGCTTCTCATGGTGGATCTAACGATAGGGCATCGTGCTCGGTATTGCTACTTGCAGATCATGAGAAGATCGAATAGCATAAACCGTACACCAAATACTCAACTCCTTTCCAATTCATTCCCATCTGTCGTACCTTCACTTCTATAGAGGCAGAGACATCGCTCTCCGCTTTTGTGTCGGCTTACCAGCCATGTCCTTTGTATCGTGCAGGCATTTATGACTACACCACCTCTTATCCATCATACTCAACCTGTCCCAAGCCTTGACTACTACCTCGTCAGCGTGTGCCTTGACATCTACTTCTGCCTCGTCTTTCCCCTCGACTAGACGCTCCTTGAACTCCACCAACTTCTCGTTACAATCTTCATTGAAGGCGGCGATATGATCCTCCTTGAGCATAGCAAAATCAAGCCTCGTGTCATCAAGGTGTTCCTCAAATTCAACGCTAGCTGAGTTATGAAGTTCGGAGACTTGCTCGTAGGCTTCATCGAGGGCATCAGTCAAGAATTTTTGAAGGTGGGTCTTGGTAGCAGTGCTTATAACAGTTCGGATGACTGCCGCCGGCGTGGGTTTCTTGTTTAAAGTTCGACGGTGTTGTGCGAGCGTGTCCGCGCTCTGGCTGGACCGTGGTGTCGGCGATAAAGAAGGCGACGGTGAGGGGTCAGCAAGCATGCCTGGAAGAAAGTCTTGCAGAATGCTGGGAAGTTGTTCGCGCAGCATGTCCGGAAGCACTTTCTGGACAGCGGATGTGACAATGTCTTGGAAAATATCCACTTGCACGGTGGCGGTGGACGAAGGTGTGGACTTTGAGCTAGGTGACGATGGGGAAGAGGCGTGTTCTGTTGGCGACGGCACGCATGTGGGATGTTGGAGGAGGCGCTTCGGTGGAGGAGAGTCGGGTGTCAAGCTAGTGCGAGCTAGACGATGCGCGTCAGCAATATGTTGGTGCTGTATCCGACTAGAAGACTTACTATGTCTTGAGCGCTTGTTTGACACTTGCGCATACGAAGGCGGGGCGTCATATATCGCGTCTTCGAAAGGAGGGGCTCCAGCTACCGCGTCCTCAATTGAAGGTACAGCTTTGGACGTCCAGTCTCCAGTGGGACGATGAGGTCCAGATTTGGCACCCTGAATAGAGCTGAAAATTGACCAGTCTGCCTGCCGATACAAACGGGCGAATTGCGGAATGACCGGAACTCCAGTGAGTTGCCGGGAGGCCTCGACAGCACTTCGAAGCCTGGCGAGGTTTTTCTTCCCAAGCCAATTCGTGTCGAACACAATGCGCACATCTGTCGCCCTGGCCAATGTTGAGAGCTTGTGGAAACTAGTTTCAAGGCTGGACATCCCATTGCCAAAACTGTGAGGGCACCATACAGAACAGGGTGTTTTGAGTGTCAGCGACAGCGTTCGCAGCCGGGGTTGCCCATGCCGTGCGATGTCGTGCAACGACCCATCTGGGAGGGAAATATCAACATCTCCAAGTGAGGTCTTGCCAGGCATCAGATTGTCACCTTCATAGCGAAGGGTAAAGAGTTGCTTGTCGTCAAAGCCATGAATTGAATAAGAATGTTCGAGCGACACCACGAAGTGCGCGTCCGAATGCAGGATCTTTAGAGAGCACGGCCACAGCACAGATACATCATTTGCAGAATATGCCAATGCGGCCACGCCTTCCTTGCGAACGAGACTAAGGACCATTGTTCATTAGTTCCCTCTACAGTAGACGTTTACTTAACACTACATGACCCTTTTGCAACGAAGCAGGCGATATGCAGCGGCAAAAGAAACCCTCCCACCCGGGCTTTCGCGTCGGTCGCAAAGAGCAGCCCTAACTCTGTCGCAGCAACACCCGCCAGATCGTGGACCACTAAGCCCGCCTTTCCCGCACTGCCTGTGCCTTGCTTGAGTATCGCCCCGAAGATACGCGCATCGAAAACGCGTAGATCGCGAATTCGACCCGACGTGTCAGAGGCCTTGCTGTGAGGATGGCGTACTGGAGCTAGGCGCCAGGCAGTAAGAGAAGGGCGGTTCAGCGGCTGACGGCCGGCGGCTGGAGGCGATCGCGTGCGCGTGCGCGTATGCGTACAAGATGGTGGAATTTGTGTGACAGGTAGAGATACGAGCGGAGGTCGAAGTTGTGGAGATGGAGACGGATGGATGGAGATAGAGGTGGAAGGGAGGAGGTTGGTGTTCAGCGCTGGGTGGGCCGGCCTTCTAGCCCCGGTTTACGCGGCCTGGGCGCTTGGCGTTGCGCTATGCCTTGTACATCATGCTTCGCGAAATGGTGCGCATCTCGAACAACACGAGTAAAGCACGATCTAAGATTGCGAGCCGCATTACGATTCGTTCAGAGAGCAAAGAGCTTCTCTTCATATCTGCAACAAGAGAGTATCTCAGATCAGAGGAACTACAAGCTGTGCTAACAAGCCTAACCAGTATGACAAGAACGTTCGGGCGCGAATATCTCCTCAAAGGGTATCGCGTTACTTTATCGCGACTGAATGGAACTCGGCATAGGAGATAAGCGAGCTCGCAGCAGTTATTTAGAACACCAGCGTACTACCACAATCCTAAGCATACGCCTTATGTAGAGAAATGACCTTCAACACCCACACCGAAAACGATCTTCGGATTCCGCCACAAGAACACATCGATATTGATTGAAGTCGCGTTGATTGTTGTTGCGGCAATCGTGAGCGGGAGCGTTGGGCGCAGTATAGCGATTGAAAACTCAGTGTCAAAGAACGAGCAAGCCGCACAGCGATCTGCGCCAGCAACGCCCACGATATCAGCGATGCCTACAAATGCAGTAACACTCACAAACTCTATTCTAGCTAGTAGCTTTATCTTAGTAGTATGCATTCTTTTAACTGCGGCCTCTATTATCTGTATCAGCATAAGCTGTCCACTATCATTAGTTGTATAGGATAGTAAGAGATAACCCTAATCGTTAAAAAAAGGATTATAAGTGTAAATACATAGATAGAAGGTAGCTAAGGCGGGTACAGTACAGCATTACCACATTGTGACTTGTTCACACATCAGGATAGGTATGCCCGCGTTGTTCGGCCATTTGTCCTTATACGTGCGGTGCAACTTTCAAAATCTTGATTCTATGTTCCTCGAGCTGTTGTAACACAGACACACCTTGTGTCCTAAGTTGATGCACAGCTTCGTTTCAAACGCGCTACTGGAGAAACAATGCACAGTACAATCACGACCAAGATGTATGGCAAGACATTTCGGACCGGGACTGTATTTGTTTAAACACGGTGTTGAACTGTGTCATCTACAGAGGTAACAAACACAAGTCCATCGCCTTAACTACCACTTCCATTCATGTCGCCTTTCCAATCTCCGCTGTCAAAGATGTTGGCGCTGTGCCACAAGCGCAGTGCCCGCTTTAGTAGTCGCTACATCAAGGCTTCTGTTAGCTAACGGTTCTTTAGGTGTAAAGGAGTTCCGTTAGGTGCAAACTTACCAGCCAATACCCCTGTTGTTCTGGGGCTTGCATGCGATACCGGCAGGGCAGTACCAGTTGCAAGGTCCTCCGCTGATGTTGACCTGGCACCATCCCCAGCAGAGGTGCTTGTCGGCGCGTTCAGCCAGCTTGGTGGTAAAGGACATCTCAGTGTCAAAGGTTGCGGGATCGTAGGTCACGGAATCGATGGGCTCCGCCTCAACGGGCGCGGCGAGAGTGAAGCTCACAGAGCTAATGAGGAGAAGAAGGGCGGTCTTGGAGTACATCATGATGGATGAGAGAGTGGTGATAGCAAGATGGATAAATTGAAGTTGGAAGTGGTGGAGTAGATGTTGGCAAGTAGATCAAAGACTGTTGCGTTTGTGGATGAGGATGTCTCTGTTTGCGCTGGCATCCACCCATATTTATACACAAAGACCGGTACATTCATCAGATCTCAAGATGACAGAGTATGGCATCTTTCACGTAAGAGGCTTTGGTCATGGCCGGTGATCAAGACGAGTCTCTGTCTGTGATGCTCCTCAAGCTGCATAAGGAGATCCTTTTCGCGAGCGCGAGGCTGCATTCCTTGCTACGTTGCTGCCATCCTCGTATACGGCAATGCATGTGAGTCGACCTGTGATCGCTGTGATACTGCAGACGGGACAGCGAGACAACCTATCGATTGCTCCTGATCCAATTCGGCATCCCCGAGATCGACGATCACGACTAGTATACACAGGTCACAGGTTTGGTCACAGTATAGGCAGCCCATTGGCAGTGTTGGTGGCTTTCTGAATTTCTTGTTATTGGCGACGCGCTGTTTCTTTGGTGTTGAAAAATATATTGAGGCTGTTGGTCGGTTGCCGATTGTGCAGCCTCGCGGACACCGCGGGATGTAGTAGGCGGGCGCAGCCGCTAGCGTACGTCGTGGTCTTTTGGCCGTTGCTTAGTGGGCCAGTCGACTCAGCCGGATCAAGGCACACTACGTTGGTGAAGGAGACCAATCAAAGACAACGGCGTGCTACAATAAATCGGCACTGTAATAATATCGCTCACGCAGCTACAGCGATGATGGTTCAGATCGTCGGAAACAGGAATCCATCGTTGTTCACCTCGTATTTAGCCGAAAAGTTAAGCTAATACTCAACCCGCCTTGGTTCACATGACCTTGAGAGGTTCGAATTCTTTCCATTCACCTAGAGTGATGCCGTCAGCTCTGCTCAGTTCCCTTTAAAATGATGTGTAACGCAATTATGCATTTCAGACCTCTTCAAAATCGTTCGGTAGTTACAGGGATACGACTCTCCTGAAGCTTAGGCAGAGCTTGGCGATCTTTCCATAGCCACGGGACGTGATCCAAGATCCCGTTGCCAGGCTAGTTTGATTAGGGTGCCACTTACGGCAAGATGCATGTTGCTGCTAGATTGTAGGATTATTGTAGGATTCCTACGGAACTTGCCGTATGCTCTCGACTTCCACCGGCAATAACAACAGTGATATCAGCCAATGCAGTGTGTCGGGAGAACACTGAATTAGCGGGGGGGTAAAGAACACCGGCAGTAACATCGAGACGCTGTAGGAGCCATGTCCTGCTTCGTCTCGCCCTCGACTCTCTAGGTGTTTGTTCGGATACTTGCACTGTAGGCAGATTCTCGAAGTTTACAAGCCAGTCCAACATATATGTATTCCTGCACCAAGGATCCTGCACATTCGTGCTGTTGTGTCTTGAGTGACACTACCTTCAGGCAATGGCAACAGTGCCAGCACAGTCACATGCTATGTATCCAGGGCTATGCGGGCACATCGAAGACGATGCTGCTCTGTGGTATCATCAGTAAGCGGCAAAGGCTGATACAAACATAGAACTGCTTATTGTCTGGACATCTACGACTAAGGGTGCTTTCAGAGCGAGCGTTCTTAACCCATCAGCTAAGTCTCAGTAGGGATGGTTGATTTTTCGGTTTCTGCAGCAGTAGCAGTGCTTGATCATAAACCGCTTTTTGTTGGTGTCTATCGAGATAGATAAGCTACACCCTTTTAATCATCTCCATCACCCCGATCACCTCCATACGATCCATATCCATGCCCTACTCCGGTACTATGCCAGTGTGATCACTACAGTTATTGCACCAGAAGCGCTCGGTAGCTCATAGGCAGGACTATTATGTAACACTACAAATTGCAACCACATTTCCTCCCCTTCGAGAATGGCATGTTGCAAAGTCCAGCACACGTGTTAATTCTTTCCCATTTGCCATTGACGCAGTGTAGCTACAGATCAATCAGCCAGGTTATCAATTGCATGACAGGTATAAAGTGGCAGTTGAATTGTTACATGGAGCACAAATCAAAGATATCGGGAAGGGTGACTTACAGTATGCTTCAAATTGTTGCTGCATCCGTACCAGCCTTCGTTCGAGCAGGATTCACCTCGATTGCGGCTGTTGCCGACCTCGCAGGGGTATTTGGCAGCAAAAGCAGTTGGAAGCAGAGCGCCGCCAAGCATCAATGTGGCCATGACTGTCGTGAAGAACTGCATCTTGGGAAAAGGGAGGAAGCTCGACGGCAGTTGGTATTGAGAGGTTTGATGTGAACGAGGATTTGTGTAGGTATCGTATATGTGAGAGAGTATGGGCTGTCGGACGATGAAGAAACCGAGGAGCAGCTCCATGGCTCTTATATAGATCACTTAGATGCTCTGACCACGAACAGCTGAGTTCCGTGTTGGACAGCCTAGAGGCTTGGACCTGCACACAGCCTTCTTGCGCTCCTTCGCGCGACAGGAATGAAGCAGCTAGTCTTGACCGAGCGGCGTATGTTTTGCTGTCCCAAACTACCTCTGGGCCGTTCTGATGCATGCAGTCGCTGGATGCCTTGATTAATCTCGAGAGGGTTCGGATTGTCCCCCAGAGTGGGGCATACGATGGGAATTTGCAGGACGTTCAAGTTCTTTCAGGCTAGGTAGAGGCCGACAGTAAGTCGTTGTAACGATGCGAAAGGCTCGTACAATGACCTCATGTCTTCTGAGCACTCCTGCAGTCTCAATGGTGAGGTATGCGGAAACACTCTGTAGTGTATAGTTTACAGACAAGTGATAGACATGGACCGTTTCTAGAAGTCTGATTGCTAGACCCACTACATAGACTCGTAGCAAAGGATCGTGAAGCTTCCCATAGTACCTTCTGCATTAGCTTGTCAGTTCTGCGATCTGCGGACTGGAACGGCACGAGCGGCAGGTTATGGGCTCGATCGATCCCATCCAATTGAAGACGATTACGTCTAACCGCCTCGATCCTTAGCTACATCCTTCGACGTTATGCGAACTTGTGCCAAGGCGAGGCTACCGAGGCGTCCAAGGCGGGCAGCCCAGACATAGCGGTGAGTTCTTCGCATTCGCTACGAAAAGATTACAATGACAACTTCATACAGGGTACAACTGGCAATGAACCCCCTTCTGGTATGGTATGAGTAGTGTGCGTAGCGCTCAAGCCCCCTGCAGGAGGTGCAGTTGCAGCTCATGTTGGCTGTTGGTACAATTGTTGCCAAGGGGCGGCATTCGCATTCGTATTCTCCTCGTACATTGCTAAGCTTTTGTTCTTTTCACATGATTCTCCGTCAAGCCATCAATATCCGGCCAGACTTACGCGCTATCGTCAAGGAGTACATTCGATGGATGCCGACAAATATCATGGTGGCGCCCGATGCAATCATGCAGGACGACAAGTACATTGGACTCAAGATACCAGCTGAAGCGACTGTGTAATCAGTGTCCGATATGTCTATCCTGTTACCCTACTCTTCCAGATCTGATCGATGTAAAGAGGGACTTCATATGATTCTGCTATAAACCCCAACCCAGGAATAATCGACACATCACTATTTGAACACGAACTCCGCTCGGAGTTCGCATGTGCAACTGCACGCGACCCATCGCAGCGAGGCACTTACATCTTCGGTGCTGGGCGTCGCGTGTGTGAGGGCGTGCACATCGCAGCGCGCTCACTATTCCTCACTCTCACACGTCTGCTGCGGACGTTCGACTTCAAGGTACCTGAATCAAGAAACCTGCCAGATGTGGATGATCTGGTAGGTGACTCGACGGTGCAACCCGCCCTATCTGAAGTCAGAACCGTTAGGAGGGGCAAGGAGAAGAAGAGTCTAGTGCAGGAGACGTAAAAAAATGCAGAGGATATACTAATGGATGAGAAATCACAGTTGAGGGATGTACCCAAGGTCATGGCGCTTAGCACGTGAATGCCTGACGTGGAGGAGAGCAAAGGGTAATGTAGCTTCGTGTGCGTGGGGGTCTCATTCCACTGTTTTCCTCAGATGATACTAAAAAGCCAATCGAGTAAATTTCCTGCGCAACTGTTGTAAATGATCGACTCTGTGCTCATTCCATGATAATCAACTTCTTCATAACGTTTCCGACTGGCCAATCTTTCATTTCGAAGTCAACACGCCCTAGACGCGTAGCGATGTTATCACTACAAGTCATACTTAGAGTAACTACCCCAGTGGAGTGACCTTTACCGATGATAACATATTCGCGTTCCTTTCGGGTTGAGTCGGCCACAGTTGGGGCCCAAAAGATGAGCTGATTTTCGTTCAGCGTGACGTCACTGGGTAAATCATCAATGCGGACCGTCCAGTCCGAATCGTCGCGCCAGATGACATACGCTTGCCTGACATCCGATCTCCATAGCGATGTTGTTCCAGGGGTACAGATCTGTTCTAGTTGACCACTTCGCCATCAATATACTGCTAACAGAGTGTGTCGTATCTCAAAGTAGTCGTCCAGATCGATTACGCCCCGCCAGCTCAGCCATGACCAGCTCGGTATCGACAAGCCACAACCCCTCCTCCGATCTGGAATATTCCTCGACGGTATTCCTTGCATTGCCCATGCCAGGAACTGGCAGAATCTAGAGTATGGAATACCCCGGAAGAATTCGTCGTCAATCGCTGCCATGATACCGGCAAAGGCGTTCACGATGTCGGTCTCGAAAGTCAGGTTACGTCTTGTGTATTCTTGAACGAAATACCCGTAGTTATATATGTCAAGCCTGAGCTGCTGCTGAGGAAGAATGTCACCCCGCTTGCAATTGAGATTCAGATGTTCAAGATCGAGCTGTTCAAACCATTCGGTACACCTGCACAGCCACTCCACATGAGTTTCGAGGAAAATCAGACATCGTGCAGATAAGATCATTTCTTGGTATGTCCATGCTCGAGTTGCCCAAATGGTTCCCTGGGCAGACCGCTGACCATGGAATAGATACGACTCTACTATCTTATAGCATCTCATAGCCTGGTCGAAACGAATCAAGTCCAGGTAGTCCATGGTTGGCATCCTCGCCTGCTGCGGCGATGATTGTAAGCATAGCGTTGCCATATACCGACGTCATTGCAGGTATCTGACTTGCTTTGTCTTCTGGATCATTCGAGACGATGCAGAGGCTGTCGACCCATAGATATCTCTTTCCCATCTTCTTCGTCAACGTGACAGCATCTGATATGGTTTTTGGTAGAGTTGGAATCCCGTGAGGCTGACAGTATCCTTCAATGTTTTCTGTTGTCAAGACGAATCTCTTCGGCCCTCCGCCCCAAACATAGCTTAGATCAAGATACTCTATTTCTGCCCTTTCTCGACCGGTGATACTAACCAAACACATGTTCAGAACATCGATCAGTCGCAAAGGCATTGTGGCATTACCTGGCTTTCGACAGCATTGTAGGTGACTGGTGGTACAAATCTGGAGCCATGAATTGAATAGCGCAATATCGCATCGTGCAGGACGATATCTAGCCAGTAAAGTTGGCTCGCTGAGAGAAATCGAAATTGGCGCAGCTAGGAAAGCCACGCGGTTCTCCATTTTGACTTTGAACGAGCAAAAAAAGTCCATGCGATCTATCTCCCAGCCTTCGCCATCTTCGAATTCGTATGGCAAGTTTTGATCTCTATCCTCTATGGTTCCGAAGGCTGACTGACATAGAAAGACCTCGCAGGGGCCCACGTCACCCAAGACAGCTGGCAGGTTCGAGATTTCTCGTTCGTAAGACTCCTTGAACATTGTGGCGACCAGGTGGCAGAGAGAACACACTTTTTGCCGTATGACTATCGCTTGCAGTGGACCAAGGTCAAGTTCGTGCAGATATCCAAATACACCATCAGGAAAGTCTTCATCGGTCAGCGTTCCATCTGGTTCGCGAAAGCAGAACTTGATAGTCCTGTTCTCTCCACCGTAGCAACCAGAGGCATCAGGAAATTCCAGATAAGCGCGTGGCAGGAACATTGATGGGTAGATTTGTTGGCAGTTGTTGCATAATTTTGGCATTGAGGATATGGTCGATGTCGTTATCTTGATATGCTGTTCTCCAACAGCTTAGTGAGCAAACGATTAGACACTCGGAAAGATACTGATAGATGTAGTAGGTATGTTGAGCGGGGGGCAAAGGTAGGTCGGAGGCCGCATGAAACTCGGGTAAAGCTGCATGATGACTGCGTAGAGGGGGCGGTGCAGCAGCCACCAAAGTCCTCCCAAATGCAGGCGTGCTCACGAGAATACGCAGGGCGGCTCAACATGTGACCTCTGCCTCATGAGTTATCGAGTTGCGCGAAAACTATTACTAGCGCGTTGTACTGGTGTAGAGAATGTTTCAGGCTTTATGCGCCGGTCGAACATGCCACTTGAAGAAGAACATGCGGCTCTACAGCCTCGTTGTCGAAGACGGACCTGCACCTGCGCTTACTCATTATCGTAAGGCCGGACGCAATGATCTACCTTCTCTCGCTTCACCGTAAGCATATGTAAGATGTATGTAGCAAGGGAACGATGTCAAAGTAGACTCAATAGCCATGTGGAAGCTGTGACAGGGTCGACGAAATCGAGATCCTGCTCCATGAACCGTGCAGGCACCACTTCCGAAGCGTTCTATTGGCCAGAGTGGCTGCTGGAACGCAAAGGCAATGGCCAAATGCTGATTTCAATATCGCATCCACGTGAATATGCTGAGAGCTAGTTAAGAGTGACAGGAGATGCGCGTTTGCGATTGCTGCTCATGCGATATGTAAGCCGAGCGGGCGAGGCTTTGTTGAGTGCAAGTGCTGTAGTACGGCGGGGAAGTCGCGGGCGGTTGCGGCCGGTCCGAAGTGGGCTTAGAATCTTGGTGCCGAACGCGTCCACTACCCACCCGTGCACCTTCGCCTCATCCCCACACCTGACTTTCATCATCATAACACCATGTCGTCGTTGGGCAAGGCCTATCATGAATAAATGTTCTAGACCTAGAGACAATGGCTCGATCATGTTTGCCCTGATATCTCCAGGTGGAACGAAGCAGACTACTTCGTCACAGATTTCGCTAGCGATCATCATGTCTCTTTCTTTACTCACATAATAGTATCGGCCAACTAGTTATCTTGATATGATAGACTTACAGACAACAATTTAGGGTTCTCTGACGATTCAATACGGCTCTAACCTACTATGGTATCCTATATCCGATCAAGCTCACAACAGATTAGACTTTGCCCGCTACCACAAAGCCATCGCCGCTGCTGTTCCAACCACATACACATTCGTACCCGTCATCGTGAGCTCGAACCTAAGCCACGTCAACGCGAACAGGGTGTAGCATGCACGGATCGGGCGTTTCGCGGTGATATTCGGCATTATTCGTTCCTACATGTCCGAGATGGACATTCGGAAAAAGACCTAATTGGGACATGTAGAATTGTTGGCTACATCTAAAAGAAACGTCGACCAGCTTCAGCACATGAACATGCTGAACATGGCGACTACAACGATTGCAGAACAACAGCTGGAAACTCCGAGCGATACCTGGACTACCTCTCAGCAATCCATGGGAGGTGTCTTGCCTCGGAATGTCCATACCACTTTTAATTATTACAAAGACCCTGGAGACGGTACCGAACATGCCCCAAGCCTCGCCGGGAAAAGAGCTACATTCAATCAACCTTCCGTCGACCTCGAGCATGTGGTGACAGACATTACAGGCAGTGTGGGTAATTATACCCTAGACAGTCACGGTTTTCAGCTATTTGCACATGCAAGTGAAGAGAGAGATTTCCTTGACGATGAGCGAATCAAAGCAATTTACTACCCTGAAGTCGAGAAATTGGTTCATGCTATGTAAAGTTACCCTCCAGATTGAAGTTTCGAGGCTCACGTCAAGCTGTTAGAACTGGGGCCTCGCGTGTCCACATTTTCGATCACACGATCCGTCGACCAAATCCCAATGCTCTCGATCCAGACGATGAACGTCGACCAGTGAAACGAGCACACATTGATCAGTCCGAGAGCGCTGCATTCAACCACATCAAGCGCCACCTCGGTGAAGATGCTGAACGCCTGTCGCGAAGCCGATTTCAAATTCTGAATATCTGGCGTCCTATCAGGACCATTTACCGGGATCCATTTGCTGTCTGCAGCTCCCACTCAGTTCGAGACGAGGATATCCTACCAGTCAAATTAGTGTATCCTGATTGGGTTGGCGAGCCGTGCACGATCCTACCAAATCGAAATCATGCCTGGTACTACAAGTATGCGCAAACACCAGACGAAGTCATGATATTCAAGTGTTATGAATGGAAAAAAGATGGTAGAGCCAGGAGAGTACCACACAGCGCGTTTGTGGATGAAGAGATGGCTAATATGGAGCCACGCCAGAGCATCGAGGTTAGGGCGCTTGTATTTTACGAAGATGACTCGGAACGGGAATAGTAATTCACTAGACTATTTCACAAATCGCATGATATTCTATCAACTCGTGTTAGCCAGTGATGAGTTGATGGCGTGTTCAGTACACCAGTTTTGAGCTGGCAAGATAACCCTCGTTCTTGGTAGCGTACTTTCGCGCGTGACCATGGTCGTCGCGCAACGCTCACCGGGCTTGATATGAGCCACTCAGAGCTTATTGAAGCGCCATACATGGATTGCATCCCTATTGGCAACGTGAACGGCATGTGACTTCAGCGCTAGTTTCTAGCCCCGCTTTCAAACCGGCGCCCGATTAGGCGGGATTTTAGCGCAAAGATTGTTTACCGCACAGGTCCTAGGTCTAAGGGACATACGATCGGTCGTATTCCTATTTTGTACAACATCCGAAGAAGGGATATGGCCCTCTCAGCCCCGTAATCAATGCTTCTGAGAGACCTTTCTAGGCTGGCCTAGTGATATGTGGTTGTGTATTAAGGCTGGGTAATATAGCAATTCGCCATCGTTATCTAGGACTATCACTACCTTGTTGTGGCAATGGAACAGACTTGTGCAGTATCAAGCGCCATTGTCATCTTGGTACAGCAAATCTCTTCTATTCTTCTAATCCTATGCATGCTAACATGCTCGAAAGTTTATAGGGTATATCGTCTCCCAGCTTGTATACAACATTTTCTTCCATCCACTAGCCACATTTCCTGGCCCATTCCTTGCTCGATCAACACTGGTAAGCGTAGCAGTCAGTCTCAAAGCCCACTTGATTGACCTCACTAGCTATGGCGCATGTACCACTCCATGCGCGGTCACTTCCACCTCGTCGTTCAAAAGCAACATGAGCGATACGGTCAGTCTTTTCAAAAACTGCATCATATTGGCTGGGATTAATCTTCATCAGGTAGCGTATTTCGCGTCTCACCCAACGAACTGTCCTTCTCATCCTTCCGGTCGTGGAAGGACATATACGGCCACGCCACTTCCGGGAAACCAATCTTGATCAAGAGCGAGTTTTATGATATGTACGGTGCCGCGTTTGAATCACTCTGCATCGGTAGCGAACGTGATCCCACAAATCATTCGCGAATGAAAAAGTCTTTGTCCGCAGCGTTCTCGACGAAAGCACTAGCGGAACAAGAAAACATCATACAGCGCTGTGTTGATCAGTTTGTATCGCGGATTGAAACAGATGGAGCAAGTAAACAAGGGATAGATATGACGAAATGGTTTGAGATGATCTCTTTTGACATCTTGGGCGAGATGGCATTTGGGGAGAGTTTTGGGTGTGTCGAGAACGGTATGGAGCTTATCCCCACACTACGTTTGAACGAGTCTAACTCAACCAAGGAAGGAGCAGCGCATGGTCAGATATGATTGTTCAGCATCTTTTCTATATTACAGTCCTAGATAATCTCCGAAGGATACCATTGTGCGCAGCGCTAGGCAAGATATTGTTGCCACGGATGACGGTCGAAGTGCGTGATCGTCATGCAAAATATAGCAGAGAAAAGGTAGCGAGGTGAGTGCTCAGATCTCTGTCGGGACGCGTAATGAGCAAAGTATCTAACGGGATATATAGGAGACTGAATAGTGAAAGTGATCGCCATGACTTTCTGACAAACATTTCGGAAAAAGTCAAGGCTGGCGAATTGTCTCAAGAGGAGATGACGGCACATGCATCTACTTTGATGTAAGTGAAGTCATTGTAAAAGCGTTTTCGAATCACTTCTGAAGCGGGTCTCAGAATTGCAGGAGGTGAGACCATTGCCACCTTCTTCGCAGGAGTAACGTACTTTCTACTCAAGAACCCCGAAGCCTATCAAAAACTTCGAGATGAAATCAGGACGAATTTTACATCTCTCGAGAGCATCACTGCTACATTGGCAATGCAACTTCCTTACCTACAAGCCGTGATCTCAGAAGGACTACGAGTCTATCAACCGGGGTCACAGGGCTTCCCAAGGCTTTCTCCAGGGGCGATAATTGATGGTCATTGGGTTCCGAAAGGGGTGAGTTAACTGTTCTGAGATGCTATACCAGATAGCTAATCAAGGAGTGGTAGACGGAAGTATATACAAGCGCATGGACAGTTCTACACGACGAGAAGAACTTTCACGAACCATACACATTCAAACCCGAAAGATGGCTAGATCCTGGCTGTTCGGATAATTTGAGTGCAAGCCAGCCCTTTTCTCTCGGTCCCAGAGCTTGTCTCGGGAAGAAGTAAGTTTGATAGTACCGAGTTCAAAAACGGTCACGGTGCTGTCAAGCTAACAAGGTTTAGCTTTGCATATTTTGAGATGAGTTTGATCCTAGCGAAGATGCACTTCCAATGCGATTTGGAGCTTGTTGATCCTACATTAGATTGGTTAGAAGACAGCTATTTGCATGTTATGTGGTGGAAGCCAGCACTATACATCAGGTTTAAGACGGCAAAGCTGGAATATAGAGTATAGTTCGTGGCCAACGCACCTAACGGCTTCTTTTACAAAGGTCATCGTAGTTGGATGTACAGTGTCGTGTCTTATTAGCAGTTTCCAGCCCACAGCATCTTCGAGCGCACACGCAAGGACTGTACTTGTACTAGAACGCTCATGAATCAAGTATAGGGGCACATAGTGTAAGCAGTACCTCACTCTGGAAGTGGTGAGCTTTCCGAATATTGATCGTATGTAGAGACTTGTCTCTAGTAGTCTCATTCGATATGCAGAATGCCAACCGTCTCGCTTAAGGCTCTATGTAATTCCTGGACCCTCACAACCACAGGCCTCAATTTGGCTTGGTGCTTGTTCCCCTGCGTTGCTTGCGATTTGTCACTCAGAATCTTCGTCAATGCTGCCAATCGCTTGATCTGCAAGATGATCAAAAAGCCGAAGATATCGCATCTCTCTTGCATGGTATCTATTCGATATCCATCTAACAGAAACACATCTTGGTTGTGAGTTTGAGCTTCGTTTCTTCTCGATGAATCCTTCCAAGTCGAGGACGCAGAAAGCAGAGTATCCTCCCAACTTCTTGAGATGTCTTCTAGTATTCCCATCCATTTCTCAAGAAGCAGAATGGAAAAGGTTGTGGCTCTTGAGTCATACCAGCAATTCCTACACTGGAATTTCGATCCGCATTGCGCACAGGTGTTTTTCACAAAATATAACGATTGCTCTGCAGTACTGAGATCGTGCACCCTGTGCTGATTCTGAGCTTGCTCCAGTGCCCCAAGGATAAGATCTATGCATCTACATGGGGTAGATTCTTGGACGTTCAAATTGGGCTTCGTAGTAGCGCTCTTACGACCTCGGTCGCATGGTTGCATCGCTGGGATTGACCCAGGAGATCTTTCTCTCGATGCAGAGAGGACGTGATCTCTACCCTTGGCAGTTTGCGGCGTAGTTTCCACTGGGAAAAGACATCGAGCGGTGACACTGACTGCCTGCTCGCCGAATGTGACAGAACTGACGTTCCAATCTGTTTCATCTGTCTGCAGTCAGTATCGCCTTGATTACTGCTTAAATGCATGACAGAATGACCTAGTGAATACGAAGTAGGATGAGATGGACCTTACCTGCAAATGTCCCAGTGTTCATGCCATCGTCACACTCGGTAGCTCGAGTTCCGGGAGAGTCACTTGGGGACAAAGTGTCATCAGAGAATGAGTCCGCAGTTACATCCAAAGTATCAAGGTCAAGGATTGGATAACCCGAATCGTAGGTTGATATATCTGATATGATTGAGTCCAGGAAGGTGAGATCGGAAGACGTAGGAGGCGTTATAACGGTTACTGTGTTCGAAGGCACGTGAGATCGTACTCTGTAGCCTTCTTGGCCCACTCGATCACCTTCCTGTATCCCCGTATCGGAATCAGGAGGGGTAATTGCGATAGTGTTGCTAGACTTGTCATGCTCCGACGCTGTCTTTGACGTAAAATCCCTCTGGGAAATGATTTCACCGTGATTTTTAGGTACGCCCTCCTGTCTTTGCGGACTGACTTTATCACTCGTCTTTGCTGCGGCAATTGATCGACATAGGGAAACCCTTCTAGTTTTCTGCCGTTGCGCCTGAGGAGAAGCAGAATATGTGCAAGTGACATTGAGATCTCGGCACCGATCACACCCAAATCTGTGGGCGGAGCATTTTAACTGGACCGCCAAAATCAATTATAAGTCATGTCCCCATCGTATTGCCTGTAATTGACAAATCATAGAATTCTCTGGGTCGGCTTACCTTCTTTGCACGACATCTATCGCAAGCAAAGTGGTGGAGTTGACTACCAGACACGGGTGGTAAGCTCGTGTTCGATATGCAAACGATTCCGCCATCTCGTGCTTCTTTTCGGAAAGTGGCAAACATGACCTAGTGACTACGTAGAAGGAATGGTCAAGGGTTTTTCGGGGTGCCCATTTATTTTATGTCATGCGAGTGAAATCGATATTCCAGCAAGGCCATCTTTACATCGCTCATCTCTTGTAAGATGCACGGAGGTTCTGGAAGTTGATAACACACCGCTTTTGATCAGCGGTGTGTTAGCGCAACGCCATCTTGTAAGATCTAAAAAGAGCATTCAGGCGGCTTTGGTCTTGGTATACAGACTAGGGACCCAGACCCTGCTAACCGGGTAGCTAAGGCCCGTGCGGACGGCGCTCGGCGCTACCTTAATTTCCTCACCGGCTCTGTATTCTGCTTCTGTTTCTCTACGCAACGTCTTGTGACCCATTAAATATCGTAAATAGTTACAATTGTCGCTTCTAGTAAGTACTTAAGACGTGCTCGAAGCATCTAGCGACACATATTGTCAACCTATTGCCAATGGTCACTTATGTGTGTTCAATCCCGGGGCTCATGGTGGAATCGGACCGCTGTCACAAACGGGCCTTCCACTGCGTCAGATTTACCTTTCCTATCTTGTGACTACTTCGAGCAATCCTCCATGCATCATCATCCGGCGAAGGGAGATAGCCGTACGTGCTTATGGATAGTATGGGCTCGCTCAGTGCAGTATGCATGTAGCAACATCCTAAGCGGGTACAAACACAGAAAATCGAAAAAGGAAGTTCAATGCTTTTGTCAAGCACGGGTACAAAACGAGAATGCCAGATTTACCCTGGTAACTATGATCAAGCAAATCGTTGCAATAAGCCTCATTTGTGCTAATATCTTCGAAGTCATCTCGCGATGATATGCTTCCGAATACCTGTTGAACCTACTGTCAGACCCCATATTCAACATACTACGTAAACCAAGCTTAAATGCAACTGTACTGGAGAGATCATAAACGTACACTAGCGTTGAAGCCGACGGTAGTAAACTTAAAATGGAATGAGGCGAAGCGGAGGTCTAGACCTCTTTGTAGATCGATGGAAGTTACCGAAATCATACCGGACGAGTCCAATCTCGTGTCGGCGAAATGCTGATCTAGGTAGACGTTTGTAGCGGTCGAATTGCGGCTATGTCAAAAATGGAATTCTTCCGGCTGATGGAGCTTAACAGTAAAGAAGCTCGTGAGCGCAATCGTGGAGTGATCATATCAACGAAGTCGCGAACAAACGACAGATATGGCCAGCCCCGATGTACTGAGCGACGCCACCAAGAAAGATGTGGCGCTTGATGTCATATCCCTACAGTCATTAATAAACGGAGACTCAAGCACGGAAGCCATGTTGTTGAAAGCATGCACTGATTTAGGATTCTTCTATCTTGATTGCGTGGACGGGTGCTCCGGTGAAATCTTGGAGGATGTTCAGGCAATGTATTCCCTGGCTAAGAATTTCTATGACCTGCCACAAGGGGCGAAGTCTGAGTGGCTGGTGGATAGAGATCATGACGAGCATTTGGTCATGGGGTAAGACTAGAGGACTGCGAAGCCCCTGTACAGATGTTCGAGGAGCTGACGTGATGTTTTTGATCAATTAGGTATAAGCCTGCAGGTCACGGGAATGGCCCTATCGAAGGTGTCAAGGACGGTTTCGAGGGGCTAATGGTAATGCCGCGAGAACTGTTGCAGCTTTACATGCTGACGTGAACATCGTAGCTTTTTGAGCATCCCATCTCCAAGATAGATGATCCTGCATCATTTCCAGGTCCTGAGGTCATTGCTCACCAGCTCAATCCACTCAAAAAGGCGATTGCGACCTTCCGTGGTATCAGCGTCTTACTTTTGGAAAAAATCTCTGCAGCGTTAGACTTGGACCCGTCAAAAGCTTTCCAGGGATATCATCGCGAAGGCGCTGTCTGTCCAACAGCTCTTGGACTGCTGAAGTACACGATTGCTGAGGAAGAGCCCAAGAAGATCGGCCAAATTGCCCACACAGATGCCGGTAGCCTTTCAATTGTGTTCACAGAGGTTGCCGGTCTCCAGGTTCTGAAACCAGAGGAAGATGACTGGTTTTACATTGCTCCAAAGCCTGGACACGCTGTTGTGAATGTTGGCGATGCGCTCCGTTTCATATCGGGTGGAGTTCTGGAGTCCAGTCTCCATCGAATTATTCCCCACAAAGACGAAAGATTTCGGCACAAGTACTCAATCGTGTACTTACTGAGACCGGAGATGGATGCAGAGTTCATTGATGGTGAAGGGCGAATGTGGAAAGGCTTAGAATGGTAAGCTGTGCCACTGTTGTACGGATCCAGATTCTGACACGAGATGTAGGACAAACAAAAAGCATGCTGTGTTTCGTGCTCCAGCAGCAGAACAAGCTCAGGGAACTTATCTTACCGGTAGGGATGGGTATGTTGGATACTGGGATCCGGAGAAGGATCAGGAAGATGTGATATCTTAGAAACCTTTTCTATTGGCGAAATATGATTCTGAGATACACCATACAGTACAAAATCTTCGTGAATCCATCGCTATCTAACTCTTGTCGGCACGGGATCTGATTGCAACCCTCATCTCTGGTTTCTGCCATAGTGTATGCATCTCAGATTGGGCATGCCAGTCTAACTGAGGGTCCAGCAACTTCAAATCATACTTGAAGTATAACTTTGCCAGGATTGTTCTGAGTTCCAGCCAAGCAAGACTAGCAATAAGGTTTTAGTGATCGAAAGCAACATGAAGAGTCAGAAAGCTAGCGACGTACCTTCTTCCCAAGCAACTTCGTGTGCCCAGCGAAAATGGCTGGCTTGCTCCCAGAGTATCCTCTCCATCTTTCGTCAACCATCGTTCTGGGTCAAACTTCCACGGATTGAGAAAGTTCTGGGACGACATCGAAGCCGCGAATGGGTTTGTAGAGACGATGGTCTGCGGCACCTTATAGTTAGCAAGAATGCTTAAGAAAATAGCTGCATCTACTACTTCAAGCTCACTTACACCCTCTGGAATGAAATGTCCGTCAACTACATCACCTCCTTGAGGAACAACTCTTGGGAGAGGAAAAGGCAGTGGCGGATATACTCTCATCCCTTCAAGTATGACTGCATTCAAGTATAGCAGGCTTGTTGTCGATGTTCCATTGATCTCCTGGTAAAAGTTGAAAGCCTCACGGACTTCTGTCTGCAACCTCAATCCTATCTCTGGAAACTTTAATAAATGATAGGTTATACAAGCCAAAGCTGTTGCAGTCGTCTCGCTTCCTGCAATACTATTCCTCGTTAGTCTCAATAGACTAAATGGGGATAAGACTTACACAAAGTCTGAGGCATGTGCTGCTAACTGAACATCTGAAATGCCGTCATTGTCGCGACCTTGCAGCATTTTAGTCAAAAAGTCTTTTCGCGTGCTGCTTTGTTCGATCCTCCTGACATGCATAAGCCATGAGACGTGATCAACTTGACTCTGAAACCCTTACCTTCTAATCAGGTCCATTGCATATTGCTCGTGCTTCCGAGTGTCCTTGATGAGCTGCTTTAGCAGTCCCGAGAAGGCTTTCTGGGCAAAGTATCCAAGCCAAGGAAATCGCTTAAAAGTGTCGGCTAATGCACCCAATCTCAGGCTTTTCACAATGATGGATACCCAGAAATGCTCAGATCCTAGAAGCATTTTGGTCAGACACTGTACGATGTCTCAGGGCATTGAGAGGAGAGCTTACCAGAACTGATACCACCGAAAGACTCACCAAATGCTAAGCTTCCAATGATATCGAAAGTGGCAAGATTGAACCACATGACGATATCTACACCGTCGATCGAGGAGCCTTTCTCCCCAATTCGGGTGATAAAATGGTCGATGTTGTCGCTAATGAGACTCTCTTGCTCCCTCAAATATTGGTCTGAGAAGACGTCACGCAGGTAGCTTCTCATTTTGTCATGCTTATGTGGATCACGCTCGCTGACAATGGAATGAGCTTCTGCGGCAAAATTCCCGCCATCATAGAAGTCGCTCTTGATGAATGGCTTATGGCCAACCCGTTTTGCATAAATGTCTTTCCATGACTTGTACGTATTGAAAGACAGCTCGTTTGGGGCGACTCTCACAACTGGGCCGTGTTTTTGGTGGAGCTTATGAATCTCGTATGGTTGTCGTCCGCCCAGAAACATGCGACAATGTGAGAACTACAACTGGTTACACGTGTACTCTGAACACAGCGTGGTTGAAGTACGTTACTAAATTTGGCCGTCCATGGGCCTGGAAATCGGGACAGTGGATGCCTTCGAATCTGGGAAAGCTTCACAAAGAACGCAAAGATACACGTCTAATCACGCATTAGCAATTCGCCTTGCTAGACGTGCCAGACGAAATCTCACTATGGCGATAAGTGAACTGATCTTCAATACGGAGAGGCAAGCATCATTGCAGACATCGAACGATAGAGAGGGCCACGGATTGGTAGATATTGCCGTTGCGTTCATAGTGGAGCAAGGATTATGAAGCGGTCTGGATAGATTTTCTGTCGGAAATGTTGGTGTTAAGTGCTAGAGGATTCGTGTGCAGTTCCAAAAAAGGTAAGACTCCGAGACCAATCGGCCACCTCGCAGGGCTTATGTCAACAATCGGTGTAACAGCGGCAAGATCTATATACGAAACTATAAAGAATAAACAATCAGTTATGAATAGCTAGATTATCATTATTTGCAATAAGATTGTAACCGGAATAACAGAGTGGAAATCAATGACGTCGCTGAAAATCGAAGAAGGAGACATACCGCAGCTTGAGGGAACAGTCGCTATCATCTCAGGTGGGTAATCCCCAGTGACCTTCATAGATGAGTAATTTCTGAGGCTGTTAGGAAGGCGCTTCGAGTGGAATTGGCCTCGCTACGGCAAAACTGCTGGCAACGAAGGGCGCGACAGTCTACAACCTTGATATCGACAAACCGGAAGAGACAACTCCTAGAGTTACATACATAAGATGTGACATATCTAGTTGGGCAGATCTACTTGCTGCATTCGCGACTACAGGACCACCACACATTGCTGTCGCTAATGCAGGCATCGATGAAGATGGGACATATATGACCGATTCTTATGACGATCATGGCAATTTACTCGAACCGTCGTACAAAGTCATTGACGTCAATCTTCGAGGAACCCTCAACTTCACCAAGATATCTCTCCATTTGATGAAAAAGAATGCAATTGCTGGTAGCATTGTCATCACTTCGAGTGCAACTGCCTATCTACCCGAACAGACGTTGCCAGTATACAGTGGAACAAAAGCAGCTGTAAGTAAAGAGAGCATTTGCAAACCCAAAGAAGACATTGAACGCTGAGACATCGGCCCTGTAGTTAATCAACTACATGCGCGCTATGCGATCGCTCCTTCGCGATTCCAACATCACGATCAATGCTGTTGTTCCGGCAGCGACTATTACAAAATTACTACCAATGGACCTAGCCGGCCCGATACTAGCTGCAGGACTACCCGTTAGCACAGCAGAGTTTGTAGCATTAGCAGTCGCATACTCTGCTGTTGCGCAAGAGCCACGTAAAGTGCAAGGTTATGGGAAGGATGAATGTGAATGGATACAGCGATCTGGAAGGTGGAATGGAAGGACAATTCTCACTTTGGGAAACTCTTTTACTGAGCTTGAAGAGAATTTGAGTGACTGTCGAGGTCTTTGGTTCGGACATGAAAATCTGGAGAAGACAAAGATGCAGCAGGCCGCTACAGATTTTCGCGACGTGCTACGGGGATGATTTTAAGTTGGAATTCTTAGTTCAAGGTAGAGCTTTCTGACACCCAAACAATTAAAGTTACCTGACACCGATCAACACATACTCAATAAAGAAATGTGGCGCGTCGATGTACTTTTCTGGGACTTCTTAACACGGCAACGCGCCTCGCAACACTTCCTATTCAGGCTAGCGCATCCCCAAATGAAGGCCCCGATCTCTTCAATACTTATACACCACTTTCATTGCTGTTCGATGCCTGCCTAATTGTAATAGTACAGCCTTATTCTTTTCTCTTTAGCCGAAGATGACCATACATGGCGCCACGATCCCGTCGTCCACCGCGGACTTTGTCAGAAACGAGGTCCCGCAGACAATCTTCCGAGCCCAAATCCACAGAAACGAGCAAGAAGTGACGGCCGAAGTTAATGACTATTTCCTGAAACACTGGCCGTTTGAGAATGAAAAAGCAAGGATGAAGTTCATTGCTGTGGGATTTTCGCGTGTGACATGCTACTACTTTCCGCTGGCATTGGACGATAGGATAGCTCTTGCCTGTCGCTTGATCACCCTGCTGTTCCTTATCGATGGTATGCAGACCTCTATCTTGCACCACGACGTTGCTCAATCAGGAACACTGATATATAGAGTGAATGCAGACCAGCTCGAGTTCATGTCATTAGAAGAAGGGTCCGCGTACAACGAACGTCTGATCGCCATTTCACAAGGAACAACGCGACCAGACCATAGTGTTCCTGTGGAATGGATTACATATGACTTGTGGAACGACATGCGCGCCTGCGATACTGAGCTAGCGGATGATATGAAAGAGCCGGTCTTCACATTCATGAGAGCGCAGGTTGACACGAAGCGCCTATGTGTAAAAGCCTTGGGAGAATATCTGGAATATAGAGAGAGAGACGTGGGTCAAGGGTAAGTCAGTGTTTGCCAATTCAAGGCCTCATTGTCTCGAGCATTACTAATGTTCGCAGGTTGCTCTCTGGTCTGATTCGATTCACAATGAGATTGAGACTTGACCAACAAGATTTGTATTCCATCAAGGAAATAGAAACAAACTGCTCAAAACACATCTCCGTTGTGAACGATATCTACAGTTGGGACAAGGAGCTGAAAGCATCCAAAGTCGGGCATAAAGAAGGTGCTGTGCTCTGCTCCGCCGTTTCTGTGTTGTCGGCAGAGATGGCGCTGAGCATACCGTCAACGAAGAGAATCCTGTGGGTCATGTGCCGGGAATGGGAATTGCAACACAAGCAACTTGTTGTGAACAGGCTGGCCTCTGGTCAATCTTGTAGCTATGACTTGCAGATGTTTATGAAGGGTCTAGAATTTCAAATGAGTGGGAATGAAGTGTGGAGCTCGACGACTTCGAGGTACCATCCTGTACAGATGTAGTCTTTATTAGATTTTGAGCATTTGATAGTACACAATACCATAGAACAATTGACTACTTATTATGCATGTCTCCTACGGTGCCTAACCAATTTCCTAGTTTAAAGCCAGATAGCCATCTAGTGAGAGGATGCAGTCAAGCGTGAGCCCTGAATCGTTACATCACATTACAACAACGGCGCATGACAACAAGCATAGAACCTTGCAGCTTTATTTCAAAAAGCGTCGAACGAAGTACATAGCAAAAACAAATGAGTCTGGCGTTGTGTGATACACATGCTCTGTTCACTATCAACTCTCAACAGCCTGTTGCCGCCCAGGTGGATGATTCGTCTTCGAAACCAGGACATCCGTATCGTTATAATCAGCCAAATCACCAATCAGGACTTCGTCCTTTGCATGAGTTTCCAATTTCTGGATCAACTTCTCATCAAAGGCATTGAGAAGATCTTCAGGGAGTTTTGCCAAAGCTTGATCGAGATCGTCAATGATGTCTTGGACATCTTCAATGCCGACCGAAAAACGAATGAAAGCCTATCAAGAATGTATGGATCAGTTGGTGTCTTTACTGTAGCATATCAAGGAACAGAAACTTACGGGAGTGATTCCAGCTTCGCGTCTATCTTTCTCTGACATGATCACATGGGTCGAATTCCATGGATGGGTTGCCAGCGTTTTAGCATCGCCGACACTGTGTTGTATCAGCGCAGAACCTGGGATCCGACTATCTAGAACTTACTTGGTTTGATGCGAAACGACCTTGACGTAATTCATGAGCATTTTGCTCGCCACTTCACCACCCTTGGGCCCAAACGCCAGTACGCCACCAAAGCCGTTCTTCAGATATCGCTTTGCGTTCTCATGATAGATGTTTCCTTCCAAGCCTAAATAAGATGTAAGTCGATTGTCGTGCCGCGATTAGTCAAAAGTCGGACAATGGCTTACCAGGATAGTTCACCCAAGCAATTCTAGGATGCGCCTGCAAGAACCTTGCAACCTGCATCGTGTTTCTCGCATGTCTCTCGCACCTTATACTCAACGTTTCCATGCCTATCAACAACTGCTGCGCCGATGCTGGGGCCAGCATGGATCCCACCTCCATCAAAATATCGATTCGCATTGCCATGGCGAAACAAATATTGCCAAAAGATTTCCAGTAGGAGAAACTCATCGGCCCGTCTTTGTTTGAGAGGCGAGGAAAGCGATGAATGGCTTTGCCCCAGTCGAATGTACCGCAATCAATGATCACGCCTCCTAATGTGGTTCCATGACCGCCCATCCACTTGGTTGCGGAATGGACAATGACATTCGCGCCGAAGTCGATTGGTCGACACCAAGTTCCGCATGCGCCAAAGGTGTTATCCACTACAAAGGGAACATTGTTCTCATGCGCAAGATCTCCCAAGTCCTGGAGGTCAGGAATGCTACATCGTGGGTTTCCAATGGTTTCGACGAAGATCATCTTCGTCTTGTCGTCGATGTACTGTTCGAACTCTTCTCTTGTCTCGCGCTTCGCCCATTTGACTGTGATGCCGAGTCGTGGTAGCAACGTCTTGAATAGGCTGTAGGTTCCTCCATACAAGTTGATCGAAGCAATAATATTGTCGCCTGCTCCTGCGAGACAAATGATCGTGTTGAAGATTGCTGCTTGACCTGAGGATGTGGCGATGGCCGCTGTGCCACCTTCGAGAGCGGCTGCGCGCTTTTCGAAGACTGCAACTGTTGGCTGTGTGCTAGATTTAGTGTCTGTTTCTACTCTGAATTCATGTCGGCGCTTACGTTGGAGATTCGACTGTAGAAATATCCACCCTCTTCGGTTGAGCAAATTCTCTTAGCATGATTGCTATCAGTGAAAACGAAGGACTTGCATTCGTGTCAGCCTTTCGTATTTCTCAGGGGACCAGAAACCTAAACGCCATACATACCACGCTATTATAAATGGGTACTGCGCGAGCATGCGTCTCCTTATCGGGCCGATGTCCTCCATGAATCTGAAGGGTATCGTATCTCAGGCCGTCGTCAAACTTATCAATCTTGTACGGCTGCAAAGGGTCATGGTTCTCCGGCAGCTGAGACAAGATCATACCGTTTGGGTCGGGTGTCTTGTGGCTGTTGGTTGTACCATTGGTCGATGAGCTATCTGTACGGCTCGTTCCGTTCGTGGCACCAACATTGTTCTCGTCTTCAACAAATGGTGCCATTTTCCATGTAGAAGCAAATGATAGTGAACAAAAGGTCTTGACGAGATGAAAGGGATGCGACAGGTATCACAATAGATGGTGCTGCTAAAGAGGCCAAGACAAAACTAGACCCGGAGTCCTTCCTTATTTGGTAAAAGGGCTGGCTTTAGTCTACTTATGGTATCACCCCGAGCCAACCACTGAGACTCCACAACAAGTACCTGTCAATCACGACTCGAATCGTGATCATACAACACAAAACTACGCCCTCAGATTGACAGAAAAGTCGGCCAAGAATAATGCATTTCGCAACATACGCTGCAAGCCTTCAAGCCAGCATCAAGCTTCACTTGCTTCAACACCACTTAAGTCATGTATTCGCATACTGTTGTTCTCTCATCATATTTGTCTACATTCTGAGAGAATTCTTCAAAGGACCAAGGCAAAAGTTGATCGCAGGCATTCCTGTCGTAGGAGGCAATGATGTCAAAAGTATCCAACTCAACCGTGAGAGATTTCGAACGGAAGCGAAGGAAATGCTATTAGAAGGCTACAAGGAGGTACAAGTGATTTGATAGTCACCATTATGTCGCACCACATTCTAACATCAGTCTTAGACCGGTGGAGGTTTTTTCTACGTCCCGAGCCCACTTGGTGAACGACTCATGATTCCATCGAAATATCTCGAGGAGCTAAAGTCCGCACCAATTAATCACGTAGATTTCGTCGCTACGTTCATCGAAGTACGAGAATCTTTGCATTATCCCTTGCTATGATGCCTGAGACTAAATCTATCCGATAGATGTTTGAAGGCAGATACACCACCATGGGAAGCCGCTCAACTCTTCACCCACGGGTTGTTAAGGCGCAATTGAACCACCATCTCGCGGACGTCATGCCTGCCGTCCAACAGGAAATCTTTGAGTCAGTGAAGGATAACTTTCCTTTGTGTGACGGTAAGTGTACCCATCCGCTGTTTCAACGAACGCTCAAAAAATGACATATGCACCAGACTGGACGCCAATATCTGTCGTCTTAACTCTAACCCAAATCGTTGCGCGCGTCTCCTCTGCCATGTTCGGCGGGACTACACTTTCGCACAACAAGCCTTGGGTTGCCGCAAGCATCGCCTTCGCCATTGACGGCTTCATCGGGGCGCAGAAACTGAAAAAGTACCCCGTGTTTATGAAACCCCTAGTTGCACCTTTTATCCCAGAGCTTAGAAATATAGCCAAGCATTACAAAGCCGCTGAAGAGGCTGCAATACCTCTGATAGAGAGCAGGAGGAAGAGGCAAGACGAAGCGATGGATTTACTATATTGGATGGATGAACAAGCCAAGGGTGAAGAGAAGGATTTGAAGTTCCTTGCGGGAATACTGTTGAAAGTTTCCTTTGCAGCTATCCACACATCTGCTGCAGCTCCAGCACAACTGCTCTTCGATCTATGCGAAAGACCATACATTATCCACGAACTGCGCAAGGAAATCACCAGTGTAATGGACAAAGATGGAATGATATCAAAGGCAGGGTTCCTGAAAATGGTCAAGATGGATAGTTGGATGAAGGAAGCCCAACGCTTCAATCCGCTTCTGCTCATCACTTTTGAACGCGTAGTTCATAGGCCGTTTACACTGTCCTCGGGTCTCATCATTCCCGCACACACTACAATCGGCATCCCGACACAAGCTATCACCATGGACCCAGCTCTCTATCCTGATCCGGAGACATATGATCCATGGCGCTTCTCCAAGCTACGAGAAGAGAGTGTGGAAAACGAGGGCAAGGCACAATATGTAGCGTCGAATCCTGCGAGTATGAGCTTTGGATATGGAAGGCATGCGTGTCCTGGGAGATTCTTTGCAACGCAGGAGATCAAGGCGATCATGGCGCACATCATCATGAGCTACGATGTTAGATTTTCAGAGGGGCAGAAGAGGCCGGATAGTCTTTGTGTTGAGACGCAGTATTTGCCGAGTCCGGAGGCAACAGTAGAGTTTAGGAAAAGGTGAAAACAGATGATTAGTAGTAAGAAGTTATACAACAGAGTTGGAGTTTAAGATGAAGAAAATAGAATTAATTAGATTCTAATATTCCCTGTAAAAGGGATACTTGGATACCCCCTAGAGGAGATGCCTTGGCCTTTTGTACGTTTTCTGCTGAATTTGAAGATTTCTGGACCCTCGTTGGCTGCCTGCTATTAGGACGTTGAATTACCTTGGCCTATGTTCCTACTCTCTTGTGTATCTGGAAGCTATGTACCTGACCAAGGCGAATGCGCGACACGTTGTTACTAGATCGCTCCTCAAGACCACAATCTTTGCGTGTAGTCTTTGTATAGGCTGCATTCATGATGCTGCATTTTTCGCTATTGGTCCTTCTCATGTCATCCTTGCTGATTTTATCTGCTTTCTTCACGCTCCGTACGGATGACCGTGGTATAGATCAGCGCCATGATCGAAGAGCGACTTGGAGACGTCGACCTACCCGTTTGACGGCCTTGAACCCAAATGTGTTCTGTCACTGGTCAATGCTTGGACAAGAGTCGTTTGAGGTCGGTAGAACGTACTAACGCCATGTCGATCGGTTAAATACCTGAAGTGTAGACTTGCATTAAGCTGCGTAAGGTAGAACAAGACTAGAATGGATTGCTGAACCGCTATTTTTTGATACGAAAGCCAAGTAGGGAAATCCCTATGGCAGCGCAGGGTCACAAAGAATGAGAAAGTAAACGCGAATATAGTACTAGAGATAAGGTGAATGGCAAGAGGTAGAGAGGGCCCGCGCAAGATACAATCATGATGTACCGAGTATAATGAACACTGATTGTCTCAACGTTCGCTACTACGATGATCACACCACATTTCGTTGAAGCTTGATCCGTCAAGCAACAAGTCCGCCACCGATGCTGTGCCTCCTACGCGCCAATCTCATCTCTCCATCTCGCCAGCATTCAGTCGCAGTAGTATCCAAAGCTGTGATACTGCTCGAACCCATTCCCATTCCAAAAGCAGTTCGCGCTATCAGTAGGAATTCGGAGCTTGCTGCCATCATTCGGCGACTGGTTGGCGCCCGTGTAAAGCGTAAGGTGACATCCCGCAGATGTTTGCAGGATCTGAATAGCGCCGCGGGGTCCTTGCAAGTTTGTCAGTAAATGTAGTCACACTTTTGGCGTTACGTCTCACCTGGAAAATTTCCCTTCACTGTTGCGGGGTTGAGGTCGTAGTTCTCCTCGAATCCTTGGCAGTTGACGTGGTCGAATGCGTTGAAGCGAATTCGGCCGTTTGCAGCTACGAGGGGGAGCAGGGGAAGGAGGGCGTAGAAGAGCTGCATTGTGCTTGTTGGTAGTAGCTTGGAGCGCGCGTATCTTGAAGGTGATAGTTGGCAGGAAGTAGAAGTGGATTCGGAAAATTTGATACAACTCGACGCGTGGTTTTTGTGAGGGAGAGAGACAGACTTTTATATCGGTGCTGTGTTTACGTGTACGTACCCCGGTAGCTACACCAGCATTCTACCTACATTTCATAGTATGCATTAGCAATGCGACATCAGTTAACGTTTACCACATCTGGTAAAGCAAGGAGCTGGAAATATTGTACTACTCAAGAACCGATGTTGGGTCTTACTGGAAAGACCACAAGACACCAATTACAAGCGAACCTGATAGATTAAATATCAGCATGAGCATCTATTACTCATACCCCGTGTTGTACAGGGCACACGGGAGGAAGCATGGTATGTCCAGATATAGTCCGCGGGTAAGCAATGCGGGATCAGTAAGCCGGCCCGCCCCACAAGACCTAACGCGATGCGACGAAGGATAAAAAGCAGGATGCAGTAAAAGAATCGCATGTGTTCTCGTATATGCAATGGGGAGGTCAGCCTCTAGCGCGCTTTTTCTGGCGCACGAGTGGAGTTCTAGGACCTTCCTTAGAAGCGACGGCCTACACTCACTCGATCACAAAAGCTTGTGCAACAGGAACCCTCACAGCATCTACTTAGCAACCCGGTCTTCGAGCGGCGATTGCGCTGTGAAGCCCATCTAGTTCTGTCTGGGATTATGTCCTTCGCACGGAACCCCTTCCGCCCGCGAAGATGTAACGTCGTCACCGTATACTTCGCCCGACTGGAGCAGGTACTCGCTTGCTCGGTGGTGCATCCCTTACCTCCACTGGCTGCCTGACTGCAACTTCGCTCATGCCAACCCATCCAGCTTATGTCCTCCATGAGCCGTCGCAAAGGTGAACCAGCTGAGCAGAGACCTGTGGGCGTCGAAGCAATCGAACCAATGGGGGAAGCCGAAGGGGTATTGCTGTAGGTGTCGCGGTGAGCCATGAAGAATGCTAGACTCGTATTGCTACTGAGGTCAAGACTTCTGCCAACGCAAGGGTGGATCATGGCCCATTCGCATTCCATGGGCATCGTCCTGGCGCGAATCCCTATACACTGGGATACACTATCGCATCCGTTCCTCGAATTGTATAACCAGACTGCACCCAGACACAACTTTCATCAGCTTGTCTTGTCTGATCGTTGTTGCTTAGACGCGTTGTAGGGCCGTTGGTATGTCGGTGGGGCGTGGGCGCGGTTCATGCGCGTGTCGAAAGGGGCGGGGTGGAGGACGATAGGATGCATAGCTATTCCAGTCGGATAAATGTCCCTATAGAGGTTGGAGGATCAGTATGAAGCGCGCAGCAGGTGTTGAAGCTTGAGGAATACTCACCTCAACGGGCCGAGAATACGTGCAACATCTCGTGCCTGACCGATCACCACTACTCACTCAACAACTGACTGACATTGCCTTCATATGGAGACTCTGCTATTAGCTCTGTGCATAGCGAAACGGTGAAAAGTGCGACGGTGCGTGGCGCTCGCGTGGCTGTCTCGTGGTTCAACGCGTCGCGGGACGCGTCGCGCAATGATGATGATGACGTCGGAACTGACGCGGGCACCGCACTCGCAGTTCGGTGCTAAGCTCGTGATGCCGAATCGATAGCAATGCCATACATGGCGTCTACGATGGAGTGTGTTAGCTGAGATACAGCAACTAGAACACAGAGTACTTACATAAGCTTCGCCATGCAGCCTTGCTGGATTCTCTGCTTCAATAACATCGTCCGAGTGGCTGCACCAAGGGCTCCGACTAGTTGGTTCGGCCCAGAGGCCTGGACCAATGGCTTTGTGGGCTTGTTCAACTGGTTGAAAAGGTCTTGGCATAGTGGGGCGGTTGGCGGAGTGCATAAGATCTCATGATTTTGTTTGTCGCATACGACACGACGAGGTAGCGGATCTGCTGTTCACAAATGGGGAACGATGAAAAAAGCGGGGCTTCGCTACCCTGCTGTCAGGAATGGCTTGATACCATAGCCGAAGCGAGCCACGAATTGGTTTCAACAACGAATTGCTGGAGGTATCCCCTCCAGCAGCTGTTCACGTCAACTCCAATGGGCGGCACGCGCCCATTGGGGAGATCTCATGATCGACTCGCTTAGCTTGAATCTTGTCTGTAGATCCTAGCAACATATCGTCAATGACAGATGCTTCATTTCAACTCAACTGAACTCGCTCGCAACCAGCTTGTTGGGTGGTTATATTCGTACGTGACACTACGTCATAGCATCGTCGTGCGACTCTAGCCGGTCGCCTTACGGAACATCTGCTCTCATGAAAGCAACCGGTTGTTTCCGGGATGGGATCAGCTGAAGTTGATCCAGTTGGGGGACCCCCGGGTGTTCTTCCGCCAGCACTGCGACCACATGGTCCAGCAGCTCCAACGCCTTCTTCAGCTATCCGTCTGCTTGAACTTCAGCTAACGCATGGCTGCCTCGATGCGGTCTTCCTAATGGACGAGAACTTGTCGTGAGTGAGGCAGTGGCTGCACGTAATTATTTTTCTTTTATTGATATGGGTGGGGTTCAGATCAATTGGTCGGCCTTCTCGGTCGCCGTACTCGGTGAGACCTACCTAGTCGCTGAGTGATATTCAGCTCGGACTGGTGAAGGCGGAAAGGGCGAGATTCGTGATCCTTTCCTATGAGCAAGAAAGCCACGTAAGGTGTCACTTGAGTATATATAGTATATCCTCGTCCATCATCGCCGTCTGTCCGCGTTGAAATTTCAAAGCTCAAGTTTTTTTTTGAAAGAGTTGAGAGACGTAGTTCTCACAACTATGGCTCGAGTAACCTTTGGCGGTAGAGATGCCACGGGCTTTCCACTCTATTTCAACCCTAATATCTTTTTCACATCTGACCCATCTGATCCTACTCCTGCTATTCCAACTCGAGATGTGCCTGTCTACATCTTTGCCTCGGTAACTAACATTGGGAAAGAGGTAAGTGCTTGATGAATGTGTTACACCATGGCCAAATACACTTCTGACGCCAGACAGACCACCAACGGGGCTTCCGTCAAATTCTGGATCTGCAGTCCCTCCACAGTCCCTGTAACTGAAACTCCGGCCCCATTTGCAGTCAGTAACGTCTCCCTTAGCCCTGGAGAAACGAAAGAGGTGCTCTGTGTTCGACCCTGGATTCCTGAATGGACCAACAACGGTCATGTTTGCATCGTTTGCGAGGTTTCGGACCTATATGATCCTGCGCCTGCGCATCCTCCTACGAGATGGGATGTGAATGATCGTCACGTGGCACAGCATAATGTGAACGTACGATTCAACGAAGCTAGGAGGTTCGGTATTCTGAGCTCCATGTCTGCCTTCGCTTTGCCGACGAAGGCGAACATCAAGGTTTCGATTCGTCAAGCCCCGAAGGACACGTTCAAGCCTGCGATGGCGAAGTTTGGACTGAAGGGAAGAAAGAACGTGAGTGATTCGACGCAGGCAGGTCTACTGGACCGTTTCGAGCCTGGAGATACACTGCCCAAGGAAGCCCCCCACGATGTGGAGTGGAAAGACTCCAAACCTGGACTACAAAGACCTTTCCATGCCTTCCTCAAATTGCCAGAAGATCACGGGGAAAATAGTGCAGCAATCTACTTTGTCGAACAGCATGACGACAAAGGAAAGCTCGTCGGAGGTGTAGCGGTCATCCTCCTCGGTGGCAAGCAGCCTGATGTTCCACGAATTCAACCAGCAGTTCCTGCAATCCCCGTTGCTATGCCTTATCGCCCCTACGCCACGGATCCAGGAAGCGGCATCATGTTACCAGATGGGCTATTCGTTTCAATCCTCGGCCAGCAGTATATTAATGTCGAGACTCGAAACAACGGTGGTGCCATACTCGACGGTCTTTCACTCTATATCGAGGGAGTCGCAGATCCGGCTATATCGGCGCCCATTCGAATCACATCTCCTCTTGGAGGTCGTGCTCTTGGCGGAGCATCCTTCAAGTCAATCTTCTCTGCTGATTTCACTAATGCAACGCCAGGAGCAACCAGAGTTTCCTTCATTGTACAGCAGAGATCAGGTACAACTACTACCAGCGTTCGAGTTCTGAAAAAGATCTTCGTCGTCGGTGTTGGGCTTGACAAAGCGACCAAGACGTGGCAGATCAAAGTACCTGAAGGGACGTTGCACTACCATGCGAGAACGGTAATTGCACCCAAGGATTTCGACAAGATGGGCTCCACAAGTCCAGGGTGCAAGTGTCCGGACTCTGGTGAAGACAAGGAAATCACCCCGATTCCAATTTTCCCTCTCTCAGGCACACTGTTTTGGGTCCCTTCCACACCTTATGCTGGCACTCACGGACCCCTTCCTTTCGAAGATCCTGTTAACAAAGTCCTAGCAGGTATCGTTGCTGGCATTATAACCTTGATTACTCTCATTGCGTGGCTCAAGAAATTGTTTGATGACGATGACGACGAAGGTGGTGCTGATGGATCATCGGGTGGCGGTGGAGGGGACAGCACGATCGGTGGAGGAGTCAGCGGCACGTTTGACGAAACCACGGGTGAGATCACTTGCTGCACAGGCGTTCAAGTCATTACTGATAACAAATTCCTGGGAGCTATCACAACGCTTGCGATCGCAGCTTGGGTTTTTACCTTTATGCAGGATGGGAAGGACTTGCATGAGTATGGGAGGGATAACACGACGCCAGCCGTGGGAGAGCTGACGATTGGGGAGTTGGTGGAGTTCGATATCGTTCCCACTGATAAGGCGTCTCCTGGGGTAGCTTGGGGTGGAGATATCAAATGGAAATATGAGAGGGCCTTGAACAGCGGTAGGTTGCCCAGTCCGCGACACGTGGACATATCACAAGCTAACGACCGTTGAAAGGCCGCACTTTAACCTACGGCACGACAACCCACTCCGAAAACACTCATCTCCTCAAATCCTACCGCGTCAGCATTGATGGGAAAATCTCGCCAGACAAGCATTATATACACATGCGCAAGAAACCTCTCGTTATAGGGGCTCAATTCGTCAGGCTCGACGGGAGTCTCTTCAAGGGGTCGGACCTCTACGTATTTGCTTGGTTGTGGTCCAACCGCGGGCAGAAAATCAGCGTTGAGTTGAGAGATGACGGATACGGCCAACTAGCAGGATTTGATGAGGACGGCGCCTCCTTATCTGCTGAAGAAGGAAGAGACATTCTCGAGAGAGTCGCTCCGGGCGGTATGCTGCTTAGAAGCAAGGCAACTAAAACCGTTAGGGATTGGGAGAGGGGAGTCATTCCAGTTGACAAGATCGGAGGACTGCGTGCTATTGCCGATGAAGAGGCAATTCCAAACACAGGATCATACGTCGCCGTCGCCAATTCCGTGGAACAGTACTCGGGCCCGACGACATGGTATGTTTTTGTTCTTGCTCAGGACGTCAATACTGTGGCTGAAGGGATGGAGCCAAGAGAGGCTGCGAAGACTGTTGGGGGATTTCTGTTGACTACTGGATATAAGTTAAAGTGGGATGGGAGTCCATGCGAGATGGACTATGATGCTGTCGTTGAGGTTTTTTGAGGTTCTAGCAGAATTCTTACGCAATCTGTGCGCATGAAGTTTATACCTTCGAGGAACACCATACAAAGGTTGAAGCAAGAACAGTCTGAATGAAGATGTGGTCAATCTCAGAGGCATTACTGTGAGATGGCACTGCAGTTCCTAAAGACGCTCAAGACGCTGCAGTTATCATCGCTAGAGAGGGTCTGTGGAATTCATAACGGTCCAACATTCCAGGAATATCTCGCGTCTCAAGCTACGACCTCTCTTGCACTTACGGGCTTCCAACTAGCTTCACCATGGGATGTACTATCACAATCGTACTAAGATGGCACACAACCATGTCTCGCTCTGAGAACCCATATAGCTTATACACCAACTAGCAGGCATCAAATTATCTTCATTCTGTAAGTCCTGTCCCCGTGTCTCTATTCCTTCAAATCCTGCTCAATGATATGAAGCATGACAGCATCCATCGGCCGATGACTAGCAAAAAAATCATCATACAACAGATCGTATTCACTCAATTCATTCCCTTTCAAGTGCTTGAACCTTCGGAAGATGGACCCCAAGGTCACGTACATTTCACAAAGAGCAAGCCTATAGCAATCAGCATTGTTCTCACAGGATCAGTTGCAGCGAAAACTTACGGCATCCCAACACACATCCTGCTCCCCTTTCCAAACGGAACAAACGCCTTCCACATCTTTTGCTTGTCGCTGGTTAGCGCCCATCGCTCAGGAATAAACTCATGTGCATTGGGAAAGTAGTCTTCGTTCCGATGCAGGACCCAAGAGGACATGGAAACAGTGAAGCCGGCGGGAATCATGTAGCCCTCGAAGTTGGCGCCGCCTTCTGGGACGATGCGCGGGAGGCGGGAGATGACTCCGAAGGAGAGGCGGAGGGATTCGTTCACGACGCCAGACAGATAGGGCAGGCGTTCCAAAACGGCAAGTTCCATCTTGGCGCCTGGATCTGGAAATGCGGTTTCTAGTTCTGCCGTGAGCTTCGCGTAGATCTTGGGATTCTTGATCACTTCGTAGACTCCTGTCGTCAACCCATTGCCCGTTGTATCTGCTGCTGCTGCCAAGATACCGTAGGTTTCGTATTTGATCTGATCTGGAGTTGGTGGAACCCAGCCTTCTTCGGGGTTTGGCGTCAACATTTCGTAGAAAATTGTTTTGCTGGTGTCTTTGCTGACTCGGCCGGAGTCGATATCGGCTTTGGTGACGAGGATTTGTTGTTTGGCTTGCTATAATCCCTGTCAGATGATGGATCTTCAGGAGAGATTCGGGGGGAGTGTGGCTTGAGGAAAAGACATACTTCTTGCAGGTCTAGGATGTGCGCAAGAGGCGGGCTCATTTTTCTCAACATCCATTGGGGAAGGCGGTTCATGATGCTCAGCTCCGGCCATTGCTGGAAAACCCATAGCGCAGGGCCAATGCCTCTGACGAGCTCGAAGAAATGGGTGCCTAGATCCGGGGCGTCGAGAAGAGCATAGGACTTGTTGAACATATACTGAGTGATTACATCAACTGACAAAGCGCGGCATCCATGATGGATATCCAGCATTTCCCCAGCCTTTGAATTCCTCGTGATCAGATCACATAGCTTGTCGGCCTTTTCTTTCACGATGTTCTGCAATTCCAGCACCGCGGCCCGCGAAAAGAATTTGTTCAGCGGTCCGCGACGGAGACGATGCAGCTCGTTAGGGCAGGAGGTGAAGGAAGCATATTCCATGCCGAATGCATCATAGTATCTTGGGTCCTTTGAGTATTTCGACCCTACATAGTATATCGCCTCGTAGTTCTCAGGGTTGCTCAAGGAAACTTCGTTGGGGGTGATGCGCACAATAGGACCGTACTTCTCGTGCAGGAGGCCGACCTGCTTGTAGAAGCGACTACCATCTTTGAAGCTATAGTAAGTCTGGTAGAGGAAGGTGAGAGCTGCGAGCTTGGGGCCTGGGATTTGCGCGAGGGGGTGGAAGAAGAGGCGGTAGACGACGATGTAAGCGACGAAGGAAGTGATGAGCCCTGCGGCGTAGATCCCTGTCTCAGGGCCGAGTCCAAGCTCCAGCCCCACCATGGTGATGGACCTCGGGATACTATATGATTGCTTGGGGAACAAGTGCCCGACGCAGTTCCACGGCGCTGGGTCAGCAAACGCGTTTTGGTTGGTGTGTATATGTACAATGGGGGCACGAACACACCCTTTGTAGCTGCCATGTTGCACAAAGCGGCGGAATGACCGGGCGCGGCTTTCCAATCTCTAGGATGCAGCTAAGTCTTATCGCCATGTTGAACGCGGCTCACTCAACCAATCACCGTCAAGCTCGATCACTACTCCGTGTTGAGGTCACAGCTCAGCCCACCACACGTACCAACGCATACTCCTCAGGTCGCCAGGCCGTTCGCGGCAACGACCTCTTTAACCTCGGTTATCTTGATCATCAGCATTGATTCCAAAGTCCAGAAAACAGGAGTACAATTGCCTTAATCTATTATCATACCCTATATACATTTAGCGCTAGAGCCTCAAATGTTGGAAGTGTCAAAATATGGGGGGCCGCGCCGAGCCGTGCTACCGATTTTTGGACATGCCGAAGCAGGTTTCTCCACCATGGCGGGGTAGGCAAGGATAGATGCGGTAAGCTGGTTCACTAGCTCAGCTGTCATGACATCTTCCGCACTCCCCGTCTTTAGCATTCTGGTGGATGTAACTCCACTGCAGCACGAGTAAATCTTTGGTATACGATCGAAGGACGCTGGAAATCGCGATACTGCGGTCCACCATCTCTGGGAACCTGCCGAGGATTTGTATATCCTTCTGATAAAGATATGAGTCTCAACGCCACAGAAGGGCCGTCTCCGACAGCAGAGAGTCCCCCAACGCCGCCTGCAAATATTACCCCGGTAACTGCCGTGGAAGGGATCCCTGCTGCGGCTGAAGAAACTGCCGAGACGGTCTCGGTGGAAGCGACCATCTCTATCGTGAGTATTCATCTGTCAGAAGTGGTCAAGCTTACCAGTGATCAAGGACCCATTGGAAGAAGATACTGATACAGACTCCGCGTATGGAGACGATAAGTAAGGCTAAACACCTTGCGTAATGGACAAGACGTTGATTATCGTAGTGGGAGCACTACGTCCTCGATCGCAAGTAGTATTCGGAGGTACCGTAATTTGCATGGACGGACGTATCATAACTTCAACACGGAAAGCTCCTCGGAGTACTGGTGAGTCAAGTCTGCAATGGACAATACAAGCGACTGAGTCTTATCAGGGGCCCAAATGATGACAAGATGAATGAGCAGTTGGATATTGGGCATGCGCCTTCCCTTCTCCGGAATAAGAAAATGGCTAACGAGCTCGTAGACATCATATGCTAACGCTCATGCTGGACGGGAAGCTCTTCCTTGCACCAATCGGTCCAACTCCACAGGTTAATCTGCGCCGTCAGACAATAGAGGCACGAAAGCTGATAAGTCATTCAGAAAGTATTGGACGTCGGAACAGGAACTGGAATTTGGGCTATGTATCTAGTGTGCTCTCCGCATCGATCAACAGCTACTGACAGTAATCAGTGACTTCGGAGACCAATTCCCATCAGCAGAGGTGATCGGTGTAGATATCTCACCTACACAGCCGACTTTTACCCCTCCAAATGTCAAGTTTGAGCTCGATGACGTTCAGCTTGAGTGGACCTACCAACCAAACAGTTTCGATTACATCCACGTGCGCTGCATGCTTGGTGCAATTCAAGACTGGGCACATCTCTACCGCGAGATCTACAAGTAGGTTTTGCCCTCAAATGAACCACAAACTACCCCTGTGCTCAAGGAAATTGAATCTAGATGCACCAAGCCCGGGGGATATATCGAACATCTCGAAATCTCAATCATGTTCAAATCTGAAGACGGTACGGTGACAGAAGACCACTTTATGGCGCAATGGTCCAAGATACTCCTTGGTGCTGCCGAGAAGATTGGCAAAACCTTTGCCATCTACGACTTCAACCGGGAGATGATCACGCAGGCAGGCTTCGTCGACGTTGTGGAGAAGAAGTTCAAGGTCCCTGTTGGCACATGGCCGAGAGATCCGAAGATGAAGGAGTTGGGCCAGTGGAATCTGCTCTTTTGTCTTGAGGGGCTGGAGAGCTGGAGTTTGTATCTACTGAGTATGATTTTGAAGGTACGTGATGTCCGGAATCTTGGGAGGAAGATGTTATAATGGGACGGTTGACTAACGAAAAGTAGTGGTCGTACGAGGAGATCCAGGTGCATATTGCGACGATGCGCAACCACCTTTTGAATCGGAGGAATCACGCTTATTATGATATGCACGTTCTGTCCTTGTAGCTCTTCCCCTATGCTGCGGACCCGCTAACGTGGAGCAGTAATGTTGTCTATGGACGCAAACCGGGGGAGCCTTAAGATACAATTGACGATTGAAGGCAGATCGTTTTTCATGAACAGTGGCGAGGTGTCGCGCAAAGTGAGCCAGTTGGTGTTTGGGTGTTTGGCGATTGTTGCGCGACTCCGATTCGTTTCCTAGCTACGTTATCGCTTGTGATCATTCAGCATTTTGTAGGCTAGCAATGACAAAGACAAGTGGGCAACCTCCCTGCCCAAAGTGTGATCGCGTTGGAAATAGAAAATAGTATACGTGCTAGCCGAGTAGCAGTCATATCGGCTCCAGCTTTTGGTACAACACGGCATGAGAGGAATTTGCTATCCAGATAAGTGCGACCTCAAAACTAGCTACATCCCTTGCTGAAGATAACCCATCGACACACATGTCGAATCTTTTCTGTAAGGAGATCCTATAAGTACGATAAAGGTCTAGTTTACTACTATTAATATAATAGAATCGCGACTGTCTGCTTGTTCCTGATCCTAGCGGTTAACGACTGGTTACCCGAACCTTGTGAAAAGGGGCGTAGCCAAACATGCATATTCATCGGCGCTACGCTGTTGAGTTTGAAAAACGAGGTTTCGGAGACCTATAATCAATTTCGGATGGATATGCGAGTGATGTAGTGTTTATTAAGTGTGAGGTGGCGCCACTGTGACATAAAGACATCACTACGTGTCCTTCGTTACGACCTCCCGCACATTCGAAAGAAGATATGGCGGTACTTCCTCCCAGAAAGATTACATGGCAGCGTATCGCAAGCCCAGATGCATTCCAATCGCTTTTGCAACCTTTGATGGGTTGCCAAATGATCCCGCATCCCTTTACCTCTCCAACACTTCTCACGACCTGATCATTTACGTTGCGCCAACGCGCGTCGTCAATTTGATCAACATCTCTTACTTAAGCAACGCGCTCTCAAGAAAAGAGAAGGAGGCATCTGCAATGAAAAGCTTCCTCGAGACCGGTACCGCATCCTTAGTATTCTTCGACGCGCGCAAGACAGCGAAGATTCTGTTCGAGGAATGCGACATCAGGCTATCCAACCCAGTTTGTTCAATCTACCGTGACATCAAGACATATGCTAACATCTCTAGCCCGGTACGGAACGAGCCCGCATTCATGAAGTACAGATGATAGAGCTCGCAGTGCGTGAGGGTGACTATGGTCGGGAATGGCTAGCGAGCCTTGACAAGTGTATCGCCCGGCACTCAGGTCTCGATGTTACTGCGCTTATGCCAGACGATTCGATTGGCGTCAATCAGTTCGACAGCAGAATCTTGCATCTACCAGTGTTGTGGAAGAGATACCATGACCAGTTACGTGCAAGCCGTTACGGATTTGGCGGAGGGGGCTTTTGGGTAGCTAAAATCCGGACGGATACCCGACTGCGACTGGCCGTGTCATGTGGTGAAACCCACTATGGGTATAGCGCCGACGGTGCTAAAAGCGGTTGGTACAGGGAACGTGTAGAAGAGGAGACTGATGCCTGGAACGATGATCTTATGGACGACATACGCCATGGCGGCGAGATACTGGGCGACGATCATTGGGCAAATTTTAATCTGTTGTGAGCTTAGCCGTATACAGGATGATATGGCAGGATAGAGCTGAATTCAGTCGTCAGAGAACCTCAATCTACTGTCTACAAACTTACAGGGCTCTTCGAACATCGACAGAAATCACGCGGAACAACGCCGAGGAGACATTGGAGGTAGCCCAGGGGAAAACCAGTGCGAGAGTCCTGCTCCGTATGTGCAAGCAAGATAACAGTGCTCAAGGATTTATTTGAATGGTTTGAAGCTAAGTCTAGTTGCACTACTATCGCGCTACAGATGACGGAAATGGTGTGCATCCGAAGCAAGTTCGGTGCTCGTGTTGATCCCCCGTGACTTGCGGCCTTATATGCTCACTTCTACAAAACAGCGTTTCCGATCGCCTGAGGATTCCAAAAGACAGCCCCTGGATCGACGTCACCCTTGATCTTGACGAGCTTACCATAGGTCGCAGGGCCATAGTAGAGGTCCGCAGCCTCCGCAGGTGTCAGTGCTGGATCGAGGTAGTTCGGATAGGCTAGGAAGTCGCCGTCGGGTTGCGCGTCAGTGAGTGCTGCGTTGAGGCCGTCAACAAAAGTCGTGATTTCTGGCGAGAACGGCGGTAAGCGATCTGCGCTGGAGCCGATATTCTCGAAACATGTTAGCCTCAGTGTCCATACTGAAAGGCGCGCTGTACTTACCTGGAATACCCACAGAGAGTCTCGATGAGAGTAGGCGGCAGAATCGGCCGCAGGCGTATTGATCTGGCTGTCCTTGCCACCATAGAGCGAGATGAAGGTGTTCCAAGGAAAGGCTGCGGTGAACCCCTTGTCGATTATGTACCGGAAATAGCTCGCCAGAGCCACTTTGCTCAATGGCTTGGCCTCCCTTGTCACGACAGACTTGGTGTAGAAGGTCTGGTGATTGTTGTAGCCGGTCAGTGGCTCGCGGAGCGGCTCGCCCTCAGCTATGTTCTCCAGTGCCGTTAGCCAGCCGTACTCCTGGACAGTAGTGTTATCAGGCGTTGGCATTCCGCTAAGCATTGCTGGAAAGACCGTTTGGGTAAAGTGATCTAGATCCCCAAAGTACCATCCGCGGACACTGAACTCGCCAAAAATGCTTGTATAAACCTCGAGTGTAAGATTGCGATTGACGTATGGCGAGGTGGTGACGAAGGTCTGAAGCTTAAAAACGATATCTGCCGCCGCATCGGCTGTCTTCAGAGCTGTCGAGAAGTTGGACGCGTAGCTCACGACTTGAGCCGGCGCCGGCTGCGTCTGGAGATGGAACGTTGTGATGATACCGATGCTGTCTGCAGCACCTCGCAGGGCGTAGTACAAGTCGGGATAGCTTGCTGGCGTGACATGCACAAGACGACCGTCTGCCAAGACGACATCCATGGCTACGATTGTGTCAAGTGCGAGGCCTGTTCGAGCTATTAGTCAGCGATGATGTTACGAGGTCAAGTGTAGCCGACGTTGATTTGCAGTGTGCGCCCAAAATAACGACCGGCTGGGGAGGAAGGGCCAACAAATGCAACATACGTACCCCAACGACGAGATGAATAGCCAAAACCCCCATGGGTGTAATGTCCGCCGATTCCCACGCCTGGGAAAGTTCCGTGTGGGAGCGCTCTTTGGCCCTGGTTGTATATACCCAAGCCAAGATTGCCAAGACGAGCACCTCCTCCGACGGTCACAATGCCAGTCGCTTGGTGATTGTTAGCAATGCTGTGGCAGTGGACATAAAAGAAATATGAGAACTCACAGTTATCGAGAGAAATGGTGTTGAAGTTCCGCAAGTCTACCACCAGACTGCCATTCTTTCCGCCGAGCGAGAAGCTGCCGTACGAATGACCCCCCGATCTTGCCTGCACTTTCACACCGGCTGCTGCAGCACACACAACAATATCAGAAACCTGCTGAGGAGTGGTCGGTAGAGTGACAGCAGTGGGAATGTATTTGAGACGGAGATTGTACGGATCGATCAGCGAGGCCCAGTCAGAAGAGGAGTTCAAGCTAAGCGGGACGCTCTTGCTTGCGAGACAAGCTTGCAGGCTTTGATTTGAGGCAGATATATAGCCATCATGAGTGCTAGAAATTGCTAGCACGGAGGTGACAAGAGCTGAGAAAGTGGTGATAGACAAGATCATGCTTGACAAAAAGATACGGTCCCGACGGTTGTTAAGATACCTGGAAAGATTCTCGCCCAGAGTGCTTATTCACGCTCTATATATGCTAGCTAAAAAAAACCACCTCGGAGCTTTTCGATGTGCTATAACCCTCAACATGCTGCGCATTACGTGTCGCCAACGGTATACGAACCTGGACGCGAAGCGCAGACTGGTGTTAGTGCTGATTGTCCTCATTGAGCTGTGACATAGCTGCGCCGGGAAGACCGACTCCCCTGGTACGGTAATAATTTCGGATCTCTGCTGTTCAGCTATACTGCAACATGCTGGGAATAGAAGAAGGGGCTAACGGCGCGCTGAGGTTCTCGAAGTCCGAGGGAAGCGAGGGGACAACGCTCTCGATCGATCTGCAGGGTTAGGGTATCCGTCCGCGACATTCACTGCGCTGTTTGTGCTCCCCACTGGCTTGCGCCATGTTGAACGCACGAAAGCAAGAACAGAGGAAATCCTCATACATCCCGAGCAGATCTGTAGATGTTCTCCTGGGCATTCGGGCATGCTCACATTGCGCCGATGAGTTTCGCGCCTGGACCGTGCTGCTCGGAAGTCCAAGCTATCCGAGTGCGACACACTACGGCAACTCTGTCCTGCAGGAAACCAGGTATGCCAGCAACGATCTGGAGACTATCGAGCCAAATCTCTCTCGGATCCACTGTGTATCCGCAGTCATGTTCAACGAACGCGGCAGCATGCGTAGGAGGACTGCATGCAGCTTGACTCGGCGCAACTTGAGCACTAGTTCCGACAGATCTCGGTCTTAGAGAGACACAGCGTCCTTGAGACATGGCTTTTCGTCTCGTCCGAGGACGGAACTTCGCGGTGTGTATAAGGACGTGCAGGTATATATTTAACGACTGTGCAGGAATGCAGCCGGGCAGCTACCCCTATATTGCTGCGTAGTTGGCAGCATCTTCCATCGTCACTCGGGTTTCTCCATCATAGATTCGCAACGCCTCACGTGCTTCTCCAGCCTCATCTAATAGCAGATTCTTGATCGCGTCTGAGCGTGGAATAAAGCGCACTTGGAAAGGCTCCGGTCGCATATTCTCGCTGTTGGTGTAGGCGAATATGTCCAATTTGACTTCGTTGTGCTAGCGCAACGCGTAAGCTGCACAGAAGTCGAAGTTCGGGTGCGTATCTCTGACAATACTTACATGCTCGTCAAGACCTGGCAGGATATTAAAGGCCCACATCATTCGCGCGAGGGAGTAGAGAAGGCCTTGTTCGGCAAGCGGCTGGCCGCTACACTGTCTACGTCCCCAACCGAAAGGATTCATACCATACTTGTTCGGGTACGGTTGTTTCGCACTGCCTTCGCCCTCGAGGAATCTCTCTGGTATGAACCTGTCTGGATCGGGAAAGTCGCGTGGATGTCTGTGGATAGCCCACATGTTACCAGTAAAGTTAGTGCCAGCTGGGAAATGGTAGCCTTGGTAATCAAAGTTGACAGTATTAGCATGAGGAATGCCAGCTAATATAGTGACAGTTCTCCATCGAAGCGCCTCTTTGACCTGTCTAGTGTTAGGCATGGAATCGAAATATGTTTCGCCTGCATCATACCACGGCAGTCATGTATGGAAGCGCGTTCGAGTCGATGTCCTCCCAGCTTGGAGAGCGATCAGTTCCAATAACTGCATCAAACTCAGCGTGAACTTTTTTTTGCACTTCTGGAAAGCGTGCCATTGCCAAGATGCACGACATCATGGTGCTGCTGGTTGTATCTACTCCACCACCAATCAGGTTGCCCATGAGGCTTGCAACCTCCACATCCGTAATATCGCTGCCTTGCTGAGAGGCCATGACGTGCTTGCCAAAGTTGTGTTCTTCTGCCTCGGCGCCTTCTTGTGTGAGTAAGTAAAAGTAGCGTGACAAAACGCTAGCACCCAGTCGCATCTGACTTGGCAACGCGTATAACCAAGCAGGCAAGTGCATCAGGAACGGAACAGCTTCCATGAGATAGATGCCAGGGACGACGAAGTTGACGGCTTCCATGAGTTTGAGAGCTTGTTGAGCGACATAGTCGTTCTTGCGGTCGACACGCCGACCCCAGCCTACAATTGAGGTAACGGATACAGAGTACCGCTCGATGGAGAGCTCGAAATCTTGTGGCTCAAGGAGGAAGTCGCGGACTAGGATAGCAGACTCGTGCGCTTGGAAAGTACGATATTTACGTACGGCTTGAGAGCCAACAGCCATGTGCTATGCTATCAGCTCGCGATACTGCGGATGTAAACAAGCCGAAGTGACATACCATGAGCTTTCGATGTTTCCTCCATCGATCACCATATACTAAAGTAGTTTGATTTGTATTAGTAGCGTTGATCGCATCGCCCATAGCGATCAATCTCGGTCTGCTCGAGAAGATATCTGACCTCTTCTCCAGCAAATCGCTCGCGACCCAGGCATCGCTCAATACAATGCGCGGATGCCGTCCGATCCAGAGTGTGATCATAGGTGAGTTGTAGTACTGAGCCCATTTCTCCCACGAAATCCATGGCTTGTGCGAAGGTGTTTGGAAGTGGTTTCCAAAGATAGGTAATGGAAACGGTCCTGGAGGGAGGTATCGGCGCCGCCATAGCATATAGACATAGTCTATGGTCAAAGCAAAGAACGCGAGAACAGCAATAACCTGAAGCATGGTTCTCAATCAGAAACTAATTGCCTGTTGTGCGCGTATTATGTCAACAAAAGTTTCGAATGAATGTGACTTTCAACTGAGAAAGGCAGACGACGCAGTTGGTCGACCCGGCCATGAGTTGCGCAGGGGAGCTGGACACTATCCCAACGAGACCAACAGCCTTGCAGTATCTATGCATAATCTCCAACGCAGGTTGGGAAATCTTGTCTCCATGTAAGGGTGCGGGGTAGCGAGTTTATGGACGTGCGGGGTTGTGGGTACCTAGGTATGTGGAGTCGGACCGACTGGCTTGGAGATAGGCTGTTGGGATACCCAGTGCTCCCCCAACAATAAACATCATTATGCATTCTTCGCATCACGATCGCTGAAAGTTACTTTGTCTGCCTCCTACAGCTCTTCGAGCAATTTCCTTCATACTAAGGTTAACAGTACTCACAGCGAGGATCCAGGGATACTCAGGTAGGTGCACTCTCAGTCATTCGTTGTCGTGCCTCCACGTCGGTCACATCTCGAGCAAAGGCAATATTGTGACAGTTCAAAACAAGAGAACTTTCTATCAATTACTGCTACGTCTACCAGTTCTAAAAAGACCAGATTCACTGCCCTGACGATACATCGTACATTGTCTTTAGCAAAAACTATCGTGTCGTAGCCGAGAGCAAGCGTTATCTCGGGGCGACTTGTTCTAAAAGGCTTGAGCAAGACATTCTCTTGCAGTAAGCTCTGGCCCAACAGATTCGTGTGCGCATCCGTCATTGGTCATATTTCCACGCCGGTGATGATTTAGGTCAGTATGATGGACAATTGCAAAACTTCTCAGCTCGTCCAAAAGAATAAAAAATACGCCGTTGAAGGCCTGAGTATTGCACTAATCGACTGACCTCATCAAGCGTGCTTATGCCCAGCTTCCAAACACTCCAGAGAGACCAGGATCTTTCAACTCGTACATAAACCAGCCGGCGACAGGTTGCAGTGAGTCCAGCCCAGTATCTTCGCCCACTGTTGGTGCTACATCTACAAACTCTGAACGCCCAAGCATCCCTTTCGTCACCCAGGCCTTGTGGCCTTGGCTGGTGTCCAGCTTTTCTCCGCTGCTAGATGCCGCCATACCGACTAGCCCGGCAACCATTCTGGTCTTGTACTCCCGCGCACCATCATCGACCACAACCGGTACAGACATATGAGCGCTAGGTATGTCTTTTATGTCAACCCGATGATACAACGTACCATCAAGGTCACAAGCATCCCTGGTTGCGCGGTGCAGCATTCTACCCTCGCCGTTCCAGAAGCAAAAGGCTGTGATCCATCCCGAGAGATAGGACGGACCTGAGCTATTGCTCTCTTTGTCTGCAATCTTCGTCCAGAAATCTACAACTCTATGATTATCAGGATCCTCAAATGTAGCAATGAAGTAATCGAGTATGGGAGATAGTAGAGCGGCAAATTGTCTGGGTTCCTGGCCGAATTCAGGTAGCTTGTTGAGGCGTTGGCGTAAGTCAACCCAGTCAGCCTTCTCCCCCAAAAGAGTAACAGAAGGGATGCCACATGTCAAACCCATGCGATAACTGAAGTACTTTTGCATCGCACCCATCATGATGATGGCAGCGGTCTCGGTATCTATTCGAGTGGTAGTGGTAAAGCTTGGCATGATCCAATCACGTAGCCCTGGATCAACAAGGTATTGGTCCATTGCTTTGGTAAGCCATATCGCCAGTTTCCCGGCATCAAAAGTTTCGATACTACCAGAGTCAATCACAACAAGTTCTTCTTTACCTGCATGGCTGACGAAGGACGATCGAAGTTCCTGAGCGTGAGCATTGATGTAGAAGGTTATCTGGGTCAGGATGGTGAACCAAACATCTTCAGGTCGGATCTTGAGGTGATGGTGGTGGCTGTAGGCTTCGTACGCCGCCATGACAAGGCCATTGGATGAAGGGATGATGTTCAGACGATTGAAGTCAGTGGTTGGAGGCCGAATCATTCGCTTGCACCGTGCGGCCTCTTTAGGGCAAGACGCCTTGAACAGTACCTCAGCAGAGTTCACGGCTTTGGGAATCAGCCTTCGTGCCGGGTGGCTAGCAGGGCGCACGGTGACTGGCATTGCAATGGCCTCCAAATCAACAAAAAAAGTGGTCGTAAGGGAAGTGTGGTGGTAGCTCGGTACTCTGAGTTCACTGGAAGAGACAGTAGTGATGAAATCAAGATACAAGAAATATGGTACCATCGTAGTCAATATAAATACCCTAGAAAGGCAGCAGCCTCTTCAAGGCAGCCTGCTGGTCGAGGTGGCTGCCTTGCCTCAGGCTATTATGATCGGTGCGGCACTAACAGCCCCTGGATTCTTCTCAGAATTTTAATTGGCGGAAACGGACCAGCTACAGGGGCCAAAAGAATATAAGGCGTCCCATTAGCTTGGCAAAGCTGACTTTAGCTCTTCCACGTTGACTACCGATACCAGAAACAAATCGTAGATCAGGTTGTGAATAAGGCTGAAGTACATAGCCTTCGTCGCCGTGTGGAAATTCTCAGTATCCGCGTATAACGTCGAGGCAGCGAACTACGGTTCCCATGTTTGAGGCTGCAGGTGTCTATCGGGGACCGCGCGCGCCTCACAGCCGACAGTGCTAAAGCTGTTGCGCCAGATGAACGTACACATACGCACATACTGCGGAGGTTGTGTTCGTCTTCATTTAGGCATATTTGTCTAACGCGATGCGCGACTGAACAGAACAGTGCAACTCAATTGTGAGTGGGTGTATTCGTGTGCGAAAGCGAGGCTGGATGGAATGAGTTCGTGTCGGGGAGGGGCAGAGGCAGCTACATACGGTAGAACGGGTCAGTTGTTGACAGTGACATCGCTGATCAGCGTTTCCATTACGCTTATATACAAGTTTCTACTATACAACAAGCTCTTGCTATACAACGAGTTTCTGCTATACAACGAGCTGCTGCGCAGATTTGACGGTCGCATACACATGGAGAGCGCTGCAGCTGTGATTGGGGATATCCCGGATGGTTCCCAAAGCGAAGGCAGCGGCAGAACAGTTTCTGCAGGTATCATGGCAGCCAACAGTCATGTGGCAGCAGCAGCAGGACTTTGAGAATAGTCCTTCGTCGCATCGTGTGAGGTTAGACAATCTTGACAGTTATGACAAGGGATGCGCTCTTCTTCAGTGTTCGCTTGCAGCATTTCGCGACCCTGATCTCAATCGCTTGGCGGCGTTGTATATCCTTCGCGTAACTGCCCATTCGGGATCAACGTGTTTCACATAGAATACGGTACTCTCGATGTGATCCTGTACGGCATGATAGCTGACATTACACAGCCTGCAAGTTTCCAGCTTCTATAACTCCTTCAATCCATGCCATCTTCTAAACATACGTCGCGCCCCGGTTTGCATTAAATCGTTTTGCGATCTCTCCCTTAGTGTACCAAGTCAAACCCACTGCATCGCTATGTGTAACACTGATCCATAGTCAAAGGTGTGCTAGCACACCCCTCGAAAGCGATGATGATGGACAACCGCAAATCTCGATGAGTCAGGACTTCCTCAAATATTGGAAGCTGCAGTTTGTTGCCTCAATCAAGTCATGGAGATCCCCTGAGGAGTGTCGCAAGACTGCGATGCATCAGAGTCGTTGCTTAGCTACTGGCCATGCTTTACTACATCTAATTCCCCTGAGCAGCGCAGTTGCGGTATTGGTACTCAACTGGAGTGAATATTTTGTCGGGCCCTCCTTCACACTGTCTACTACGCTACAATTTATCGCCAAATTACAAGAACTTCTAATGCAGGCATCACTTGCCGAGATCGCCTTAAGCATCGTTCGTTCACAGATGATGGAAGGATATCTGCCCCTAGGTGCCCTGTCAGCATCCACACAGGCAATGCATCTATCTTACCTCTGGTCAATCGATCTGCTGGCTACAGTAACATATCAGTCCTTCCGCGGGCGGCGTAAAGCGCTGTTCGTTTGTCTGGTTCCTTTATCAGTCCTTTTGACAGCTCTGGTTGGGCCGTCGAGCGCTGTTCTAATGATTCCAAGGGCGGAAGTGTCAAGCAGGCCAATTTTTATACATTGGAAATCCGCGAACGATGAAAAGACTATGTTTCCGTCTCGACTAGAGAAAACGCAGGACCTGACATTGTAAGCGAGACACACCGCGGCGCATTATGACCTTCGTTGACAAGGTATAGCAACTTGGATCGGTTCAACACAACTTACGGCTTTGCGGAAGAGCTTCAGACAGAGTTTACTAACACCCAAGTCTATTACAATAGAAACGAAACGATGGTACAGTTGACTTCACGAGCTTTGCACTATATCACGACCGAGAACGAGATATCAAGCCGCTATGGCGATTTCCTGGTTAGCTCCGCAAGCGCTACGATCCCAACTCAGCTCAGTGCACAGGTCCTGTATCAAATTCCTCTTGACATGAGCGGTGGTGCTTGGGACTATGGACACGATTACACAAGATCTGTCAAGTTACCACGTGTTACAGTCACAGCGCATTGCTTGACTGCAGACAACACACGGCACACGACAGTGGACACGCTAGTTACCTACGCTCTCGACGGCGGTACTTCTATTGGCATAGTTTCTGATCTCAAGGCCCTACTTCAGCACCTCCTCGACCACGGTGGCTCTCAAGATACACCGGTCAACGCCATACCGCCTATCTGGATTGCTTCGCCCGAACCTGGCTCCTCTTCATTTACTGGCAGTTTTTTTCAGAGCAACTGCGAAGGCCTCGAGCAATTCACGATTTCGGATCTACTGCTCAACAAATTCAATGAATCTGTGCTGTTGTCAAGTTCTTGTTTGTCTAGAAAGACCTGTACAGTAGCGGCTTTCTGGGAGCCGTCCCAACACGAGCTTGCTACCGACAGCGGCTCATGGGTGGTTCATACGGGCTCGCTTTCGAGCATGAGCAATGGCTTACCCGAGAATACACGGCCAATTTATGCAGATCCCAACAGCATCACTGGCCTAAGCACCCCTACATTTGGTGCCATGTTATCTAAAACTTTACGAGGTGACAGCACCAGGCTAGCCGCCGCGCTAGCTACCGTCTTCGCCGAGGTCCCTTGGAAAGAGCAAATAAAGAGCGCGTCCCGGGAAAAGCAGTATACGGTGATCAAAATTGCCTTGACGCGTTTTGGCTACGGATACGAGACATCTTCCGTATCTGCACGCTTGTCGCTAACAGTCATCATGGCGTACTGCATATTTGCCGTCGGATACATAACATACATGCTCAGTAGCGGCCACACATCTACAGCATGGAGTTCGGCAACCGAGATTATCGTTCTTGCAATGCAGTCCAAGCGCAGTGAGCATCTGCGCCATGTTTCGGCTGGCGTCAACTGTTTAGCAACATATCAGGAGCCTGTTGGGATACGAGTCAGTGGTCGCGATCATTTAGAGCTAGTGTTCGAGCATGATCAAAGTAATCAGTCGCGAAGTCTAAGAAGGGCTAGGCTGAACAGGGCGTATTAATTCGCAAATGCCCTGAACGATGTAGCCAAGGATATTGAACACAATGTTCAGGCTAAAACAACGATGAGCCAAGAACTACCATCGTACTGTTCTGTGAGTCGATTTGCATTGTAATCCAGCTAGATCGTATCTGTTTATCCCCTAACTAAGATGACTCTGAACGAAATGCATGATAAGCTTTCGAGCCTGCTCTCCTTCCCAGTGCGGAAGCAACGGATAGACATGAATCATGTGAGCTTGCTCGACATAAACAAATCGCTCGAGCTGGACGCTCCCAGAGACACACTGATCGCTGCCATGGCCCTGAAACCGAGCATTCAGTCGTCTCGCGTCGGAGTTCAAAATGTCGTCTGTGCCAGAGAGAAGGAGAAGCGGCGGAAGTCGCGCAATATCGACATGTAGCGGACTGACTAGAGGATCTGAGGTAGTTGTGCCAGCTGACCACAGCGGCGTGATGACTTGCAGGCCACCGATGCCGAGCCACGGATCCACGCTGTCTAGCTTCTGAGCCTCTGGATGGCAGAAAGTCACGTCGAGGACAGGTGAAATCAACACAACAGATTGGACCTTGTTCGCGTAATCTGGCGCAACGTCGGACATGTGGTGCATGGTAGCCAACGCCAACGCCCCTCCCGCTGAATCACCGGTTAAATTGACAATATCTTGCTTGATCTGGCGGCAGATGTTCACCAAACCAGGAACCACCTGTTTTGCTGTAGCGGCCGGTCTTGGTATCAGGGGGTATATGGGTACGAAAACGTCCAGTCCAGTTTCACGTGCGACCTGAAAGACGAACTTCCAGTGATTCGGGTCGATCTCGCGATAGAATGCTCCTCCATGGATGTAAAGCATGGCGCGTCGTGGTTCCGATGGATCGTCCTTCCCTAGGATGCGCCGTAATGATACCCGGTACAGTGGCCAGTCATCGACATCGACCCGATTCACGTCGATATCGTGCCCGTGATCTGCAGGTGGGCAGAAGCTTTGAGGGTTGATATAGACATCGTGTATGTTTTTGCGCATGCTCTGTGCATCTCCAAAGATCTGTTTAGAACGTCGTATGTACTTGATGTAAAGTCGAACTGCTAGGGCAGACCAGGAGGCCATGATGAATATGAAAGAGAAGGAAACGTGACGGTGTCGTGATTCCTAGATGTGTAGTCCCACCTTCCCGAGATAGATATATGTACGATTCTTTCAACGACATTGGAGGAATACCGGGATTCATGCTTAAGTATCCGCGTATGCGTGGTCTAAAGACGGCTAGGAAGACTAGTTTCGTCGATCAACACTCGGTTTCACGTGTCAAAGTGGCATTTCAGCCAATTACGTGATGCCTCGGTTTGGCTCATCGTTGGATTCGGGATACAAGCTAAAGTAAGGCTAAAGTAGCGGACGATCAGACTTATGGGATCGACGCGTAGAATTGGTAGCAGCTCAGCCTACGGTATTAGTCCTGAGCACATGAATGCTTGTTGTGTCGGTTACATTGGGAATTTCGGCTGATATGCGATACAAGGACTGACTTTGCACGCCGTTGTCGTCTCAGGTCACAACGTCATGCGACTATCTGGGAATGGTCATCTACTACAAAGCAGTATGGTGTACTTCGGTCAAGGTCCATAGATACTACATGGTTCTTGCCCATAATGCTCGCGTTGGATTATCGCCATGTGGCGTCTAGTATAGGCAGTGTGTATAGCACGACGTGCACCTCGATTACATACTATAGTGGGCGAACAAGCATCTGGTGCCAAAGCGAAGGATAGTGGTGATGCAGAAAACGATGCTGGAGGTCAGGTTGGTCGCAACATATCTGCCCCGGCTGCACTGACCTTACTGGACCGCGTATTGAGCACGTGATAGCGCGTCATGCTCAGCGCGTCATAGCCCGCATCTCAGACTACTACAAGCAATACTGCGAGAGCCTTGCGTCAACGACACTTGGCGACGAAAAAGAGTGCAAACAGAAATGTTGGCAGAGCGCATGATTGTTAGTGTTGGCTAAGGTCATTGTCCTCGAGAGCGATGTGCGCCTGTGCCACTTGTCAAAATACACGCCAAGCAAAACTCCTCGCGGTTCGTTCACGCGGTGCAGAGCCGCACCATCTGCAATATCACTGCCAATCGCCAATGTGCCGCCCTCTCTCGTCCATCTCGCGAGAAGCTTCTCGACAACTCATTGCGCATCAGCCCTCTGGCGACTCCTCCCGAAGCTCCACCAACGAAGCTCGACCTGATTGCTGAAGCGCAGCCCGTGCAAGTCGAGGCACGACGTTTTGGGGCAAGGTGGTGACGAATGGATGTCAAGGCGCAGGCTAAGGGGGTTGAAACTGGTAGCAGCGAGCTAGAGCATCATCCGAAGCTCTTCATCATCCACCAGGGCGACTGACGCGGTTGTCTGGGCAGAACAGAGATGCGGATGCTCCAGCGAGTGATGCAAGTCCACTAACACTACATCCACATCTCCCGGCCCGACTTCCGAGTAGAGTTCTTGCTGGAAGTAACAAAGCCTGATGCGCTTCAGGAGTCAAGCACGGTATCCGTTGTTGGTCTGCTTCAACCACGCGGGAAGCCATCTTGTGGTTCCCGGTCCGCCTCCAATCCGGCTTCGACGACCGGACCATCCTTCTTCATATACACGTTCACGTCTCCTACCTCCTCGACGAAGACACCACCCATGACAGGAGGAGCGACGGGCCCGGATCATACAAGTAGAGACGGGAAGAAACTCGCCTTGGGTTATCGGGTTAGAGAGCAAGTGGCATGCATACAGACGATCAGATGTATAAGGCGATGGCAACAGTCTCTTTACGCTAGGTAGGTGCGGTAGGAGCTAAAGAGCCAGAGGTTGTCAGTCGCGAACGGAGACACCACGGATGCTCGAGCATGCGGTCGTCATGTCCAGCCAGTACCCCATTGGAGTACCTGGCTTGCTTGGTACCTGAGGAGGGAAGATGGTCTTTGGTTGGACGTCTTCGCTATTCGTTGACCTCATCTTGGACCTCACGTCGATGTGCAGTGCCGTTAATCTCTGCTATAGAACGACAACACGAGCACAACTGTGAAAGTGTGAACGGGATAGCATCCTGCGTCTTTCACTATGTGAGGGGTAAGGGAGCGGTCTGGTGGCACTGAGCCCGAGACACTCAAAATGTCATTCACGTAGTACTGCTGCTGGATGTTCCGGTTCGCGACATTGTGAGGTGAAGGCAAACGCCTCTAGAGCCGACTTCTACGTGGCTGACCATTTTATCTCGAGCGTTCTACTCTCACTCTTTGTACCCTTTGCAACCGCGATACCTCCGTCACGCACGACGGCTAAAACGTTTACCGCATCCATTCAATTGTCACTTGGGCCTCTGTTACCCTTTCACCTCTTCGCCACGTACGTATGTCGCCCAACATCCACCCCACCACCTATTCACCAAAGCAGGTAACTTCATGGATTGAAGACAACACTGTCGCCAACTGTAATCCCGCGTTCACGAAGCCAACTGCGACTACCGACATGAAAGAGTGGACAAGACTTCGCTGGTTCGGCTTCGTCACCAAGCTCATGGTTCTGAAGCAGTCGGTCAAGATATGTTTACAGAAGGTCGGGCGTCCTTTACCGAGAAGCAAATCCTGAGGCCTGCATCGGGGAGGGTAACGAATCATTCAGGGCCGTTGCAGGTACCTGAAATGACATGATTGACGCCAAAAACATGGAGATGAATGTAAGAGCACTGCTAACCTTGATGATTGGGTGACTACTAAGACGTGACAGGGCTGCGACATTGCTACCTAGGCGCGCATTTTTGAGAGTGTGGAATCCAGGCGACTGGTGATCCAGACACAGTTTGAGCGACTACGACCCTTAACCTCAGCCCTGAAGAAGAGTATGATAGCTTACCAGGGTTAGGTGTAACCCTGTGGGCTTGACTTTGATCAGGAAGACGTATGATTAGTATATCGATAGAGTGACCTGTTTGTACCTGGTTCTGACAATCTCATGGCATGCGACGGAAAAATGTGAGGACGAAAGCGAAACTATGTTCCAGTGCGCAGACTGCAGTTGGGAAAGAGCGCATTAAATTGAGAAGTATCGGCGATGTGCCGGGGTGTCAAGAATCGCTGCCCTGCACGTCGTCGACAGGATCTGATGTTGCCCGGATCACACCATCAGTATTGACACCAGATGTTAGTGCCACTAATGAAGGTATACTTTGAGGATGCTTCGCAATGCGCCGCCCACATTGTGTCTCCACTTACATCAACGCAAGGTGCCTGAACACCCATTACCCAGTCGGTACACTAGATAAGAGCAGTCAAGCTCAAGCGGGCGCATACCAGGCAGATTCAAGAAACTATGTGGACGCGTCAGCGATTGCTTATAGACGATGTTTCGTTTCATAAAAGCTGCATGCACCTTATTTTATACACAGATATGCATTGCGCTTAGGGTCCTGCGCAGCTAACCGCTAGTAACGCTGTTGCGAATACAGAGACAGAACTCTGCGAGCTGTTTAATACAATAATAGAACTAAGAGGTAATAGAGTACAATGCGCTAAGATGTAGGTATTTAGAGGTTCGCGTAAGTGACATGCTGCTTGGCGAAGTGTGCATCGATTAGTAGAGAACGTAGTAGCGTAGCGTGGTTCAGTTTTTAGGTTTACCGCGAAGCTCGTGAGAGCCAATGTAGCTGTTCAGGCGGCGCAGTTAGCCCCAGCTTGCCCCCCAAACTCCCGCTGGCTTACCGCAACCTCGTTGCTTTCTTCTTGGCCTCGCTGTCGCACTTTGCTTGTGGTCCTTACCTCCTCGTCTCCGCCCTCAACATCACCTTGCGTACGCGCTCTGTGCTCTACCTATCCCTCCGTGTGTTAGCTTATCCCGCCCTACGCTCGTCTCTAATATCATAGCTCCGTTAGACTCGTTGTCATTTCGTCATCTCGTCACTTGTAACCCGTCAAGCCCCTGTCGCCCCAGTTTTCTTCGTCATGCAATCGTAATCGGGCATATCTAAGCGGTAGATAAAGAGGGACACCTCTGGAGACCACCAGTGGTATACAAAGGAACAATTAATAGAGGTGCACAGGCTGCTTTCGCGTTATCTCTTCTTCTAGGTTCCTGCTAAGCTACACATCTACCTTACAGTGTCGAATTTTGGCCTAAAGCGAGCGCCGTGTTTAGAAGAAAAAGAGCAGCCTAACAAGATGTCAAAGACAGGCCGCAGATCACAACTGCTCACAACAGCACGATCACCCATAGTGGCATGCCGAACCCGAATCATGCGGACAATTCCAATGCAAGAACTGCAGAACAGATGCGTATTGTACTTGTCCATAGTGAAGAATACTGTTAGCAATCCGAGGGTCTGGAATAGCAAGCGTCCCGTTACACCGTGCGTCTCGGTATGTATGGATCGACATTAATGACGGGTCTTTGATCTCCATACCACATCCAGATTACATCACGCTTTCACAACAGGGATAAAAGATAAAAGACGTGCAACACTTAGCAGATATTGCAGAAGACACTTTTGCAGCTTTGAAATCATTGTTCGCCTATCAGACGCAGCACGAGTCTACGTGCTGCCTTTCCTTTATGCTACTACAACATCAATTTCCGGCTGGCAAAGAAAGACTCAAAGAGTACCGTTGCATATGGCTGAGGCGCCTCGCTTAGCTCGTGCTTTTTGACTCTTTGAGAAACGGAGACGCTCGAAGAGCATCGGCTTGGATCTTCCAAAGTGGCGTGGCAAGATCGATAAGCTCTGGTCCGAACTCTGCCAGCATCTCGCGAACTCGATCTTCAGATGCGCGGGGACAAGTCGGGAGCGCTTCACCTGATTGACACATTGCATTCTCCCATTGTTCCTTCCATTTAACAACAGCAGACTGCATTTCTTCACTCCGCGTATCCACCTTCCTCGCCACCATATAGAAGGAAGAAGTGATTGCATGCTTCGTTTTCGACTTGAAAAGGCGCACGCTTGAGCACTTTGTGAACGTGCGGATGATCTCGGCAGTATCGAATGATTCTGGCTTATGCATAACTAAGACCAGTGAACCTTGGTTGCGTAAACGCTGAAGTGCGAAGACCAACTGGCTCGTGGCTAATCGTAGCCTCTTGTGCGGCTCATGATGTTCAGCACCAGCACACGCACGTCGAGTCGTTGCGCCCGTCGCGCCACAGAACACAAGGTCGAACATCTCGTCCCCGAACAGTCTTTTTGAAGAAAACGTTGCGGTGTTCGGGTGTCGAGTCGGTATGAATGTTGCCGGCCGTCCCAGTCCCATCTCGTTTACTAGCATCGTGACATCGGCGAATTCTATACGAATCTTCAGGTTGTTCCTCCATCTTGGAAGCATGATTCGCAGACCTCCCATGTCTGATGGCAACGTGATGCCCCGTATCCTGGCGTCACGATGTTTACGTAGCACAGTCTGAGTGAACCCACCCGGGGCCATACCGATATCCAGGACTCTTGGGGACTGACCTCCATCAGCTGCTGCGAATGTAATGACTGATGTGTTCTCATCCATCTCCTGTCCGATCTCACATGTCATCTTGAAGAAGCCTCGCAGTTGCTTCTGTGTCTTATTGGCGTTGTCAGATTGTGCACGACGAGCCTGGAAAAACTGATCGCCCTCAGAGGTATTCCAGCCCTAACGGGATTTTAGTAAAGGCCTTGATGTATTTTACTCCTAAATACCTTCAATCGGAGATCAGTCAGTTCTTTGAAAATCTGACTGTTTTCTGCTAGATACTGTGCGATGATCGCCGACACCGTGGTCTCCTCAGGGGGCAAAGTGCTGCGCATCATCGTCTCTAGGTCTAGGTTCATAGCTGGAGTGTTGCTGAATCGAAGATTGGAAAGCCAAATGGGAAATGTCTAGCTATCGAGGCAAGAGGATTGTTATCGAAGGACAACAAAGGGATGGAAGCGCCTACTTTTCCAGCAATCACACAGTACGTGCGGTGTTGCGCTTCCAACAGGGTTGCCGTAAGGGCCCCGGCTTCATGTGAGGGGGTTCACGTTCAGCTGCGGGGTATGCAGGAGGCTGTACAACGTCAGGATCTCATCCCAAGAGTCCGTGTACAGCGAATGCATGAAGAACATGTCCCTGACCGTAAATAACCTGAGACTAATCAAATAAGCCTGATGCGACTGAAATCGATGCCAGTGCTCTACAAAGGGGAATTGTTAACGGCGAGGAATCCTCTGTGCATATGACGACGAAAAACAGATGAACCTGCAAGTTTTCGCGATAACAAAGGTTGTTGAGTGCCATACTGTATGATCCCTGCGCAGTGGTATGTTTCTCAGAATCCTAGCGGCTAGCGGTTGGCTATCAGGGTGCTACGAAAGGCAAACCAATAGACCATGCATATCTATCAGCCTGTCAGCATGACGAATATCGAGTATGTTTCGCATTGTGCTGCCCCCGTCATGACTGCGTTTCGAAGTTGTTGCCTTACTACGCAACCCTTCGCGGGAATCGGGTCATGTCGCGAAAGTATCACGCTATCATGCCTGATCGCCCATACATATAGCGCTCTCCTCGTCCGAGTCGCTCGTTTTCACGCTCACTTCACAGCTGATATGTCAGCTGAGTCGATTGACGAATAGTCATGTCATTATGTGAGGAGATTTACCTCAAGATCTTCTCTTATCTAACACAGCACCATCTACGTCCAGTGCTGCAATTTACGCGAGATCAAATGGCAGTGCCCTTTGAAGCAAAAGGCATTCCTTCTGAGCAGACAGTTCGGACACCCTGACGCGGGGATCCTGCTCACCTGAATGGCTTTCTACTACGCTTACACAGATCAGCGACGACGATCTTGGTCTGTGCCAAGAATTCACCGTCTGGCATTGGATGTGCCAAGCCTTACAGCCTCGTCAATGTTGCCCTATCGCCTTCTGGGATTGGACCATGAGTGGTGGGTGTCAGTCACGGCTCACCGGTCGGTCACAGTAAGGGGCCAAGATGAGATGTTGGCCACATATATAGCCTGCCTACCAGTCGCTATGGATGACTCTTCCTGCCTCTTTCGTTTCTCCTACTTGCGTATCTCAACGTCTCACAATGCCCCGCTACGACATGAACAGTGGAAGGGTCGACGCTCGAGATCCTCACTGGCTCGCATATCGTGTGGCAGATGCACTTGCAAGTCACACTACGAACATCATATCGAACTTCGAGCACGATGCCGGCGGCTGGGAGGGTTGGCTCCAAGTCGAACTCATGTCTGCCTTCACGGCACTGTGTGACTCGGCAGCGACATGGGCGCGGCGGTCCTCTCTGTTCGAAAGCGTTGAGACCGAGTTCTTACGCGAGGAAGCATACAAGCCAGCGAGCGACGATGATCGCTTGCCCGAACCTTTCCGCAACTTCGTGCCGGTGGACAACTCTTTCATCACCCTCGACGGATCGACCTATCGACAGTGGAAGAAGGTCTCTGAGCCCAAAGCGAAAGTGCAGCGAGCGGACTTTGTGATCCGAGTGGAGGTCGATGGGGAGCTGTCCGAGTCACACTATGTGGAATTGAAGTGCAGGAGCTCCAAAGAGTCCAGCTCAGAATTTGTGAGCCGAGTCAAGGAAGATATCAAGAAAGTCCGACAAACAGACTGGGCCGCATGGCGCACGACTGAGAGCGCACTTTCTGTATGGATTGTGGCGGTCTCCATAGGCAGCACTGACGAAGTCGATCAACGTATGAACGAGGCCGCAAGGGAGGCAGGCTTTCAATGGAATGTGATTCCGCTCGCGAATTTTGCGGATGGTGCAGGCGAGATGAAGATATGGGCTCATGGAGAGCGATATAGGGGCTTTGATACCGAGTTGTTGTTCGGCTATGCGAGCCAACACTCGCTCCAAAAGTATGCGGAGTTTGGCGAAGTAGAGAGACCGGAGCCGTCTTATGATCCAGAGGAGCATTACATGTAGGAAAGGAAGAGGTTACTAATGCTCTGTTGAGGCTTTCAACAGCGTTCGTCTGCTTCTGCACAACTCGGTATCTATCTCAAAGCATGATCTTCTTGGATATTTTGGTTTGTTTGAGGCATGAAAGAAGGTAGCGGAAGTTCTCGTAATGGCGCGGTGCATGGAAGCTGTTGTCGCGCCATGTAGTAGTATTGGGGATGGAATCGCCTCAGGTCGGCCGTACAGGGAATGCACTCGCACATGATCTTCGACTTGAATTTCCCCACATCATTACCAAAGCTTGTTGCAAATTCTCGTAGATGATGCCCCACCAAACAGGATAGTTCTAAATACAAGTAACAATTTCATGAGACGCCCAAAGCCGCTGTATCTTGCGTTTGTAATTTGTACAAGGTGTGGTGTACATTCTCTTTAACTCGGGCAAATAAGACTGCATGCGATCGTTGCCCATCGAGTAGTATCGATAGGTGTGTATGGTGATCATTCATATTCTTGGTAGTACGTTTGAATCTACTTCGACCAATGCCTAGGATAGATGGCGTCTTAGCTACGTCCGCACCACGATGAGCACGTTCATCAACCCGACCTCCAACCACCATCCACAAACCTCAAAGACACCTCCATGTCCTTCGTTCGACGTTCCATGCCTGTGGAATCATCTTGCTCAACAACTACCTCCGTCGTGCAACAAACTCCACATAGGCAATTGTGGCCACGACAAATTTGATTCGAAAAACACCTTCTGTTGTTGGCCACATCATATCACTCCTTCCCCAAAAAGAAGGTTTCCCGGCCATTTCAGATTGGCAAGTGACTGAGTCGTTCATTAAGCAGAAGATGGAAGACGAAGAGCAAGCACAAAGGGATTTGGTATGGCACATGGCGCCAGGCCCGCGAGGTGGAGCGCCAGGATCGGGCGGGTTGTATAGGACTACGATAAGAAAAGACTCCAGGGCAAATTATGAAACGGGTCATAATTGTGCGGTGTTCCGGAGGTCTTGAGTTAGCCAGGATATAGAAGATGCTAGATAACTAAGGGACGTATCGGGTCGTTGTAGAGCTCATACGCGAAAAACGCCAGCCGCATTCTGTAACCATCGGGCTTTTGCTTAGAATCTTCGGCAATTCCGGGCTGGCTACGTCCCAACCAATACACGCATTTCACAAGCCACGAGATTGTTACCTCGTCTGTCTTGTACATCATCGTCTCAAGCTTCATATCACCTCTTGGCGACTAATTAGTGCTCGTATTGAGGCTGCCCTTGACGTCACACAATGTTAGTGTAGCGGGTTTAAGTATTGGTGCGAACTTTGATCAGGAAGCGCGAGGATAATTCGTCAAGCGAACAGCATAGGTACACGTTTGAGTGTTCCTTCGAGTGACCGCCACAGAGGTGAGCACTCGAAAGACAACCACTATCGTCGAGAAGAAGTGTAACGGGATAACAAAGATCGGATATCTACGAAAGCACGTTATTGCTGACCACAAGCTCGTCGGCAGGAACGATCCAGAGCTGGGTGTGTATTTTGTGGTCGGGAAAATCGGCAGATTGTAATTACAAGAAGGCGCACGTCTCGCTCCATAATCTAGACTTTGTCCTTTCTATCTCCGAGAGCGCGAAACTCAAGCCCAATCAACGAACGACTCGCCACAGTACCCCAGTCGCTTCTCACCAACATGACGGATGAGGAGAGTTTTCGTAGAGACGGTATCTGCTTTCGCTTGACCTTCGAGGGTTTTTCGCAGCATTGTATTTCCTAGTATTCTTGCAGTCTCTAGACCGTTTAGTATTAACTCATGATCTAACTTTCTTGAAGCTGTCATTCTATCTCAAATGTAGAGACTCGTTGGTCTCCATGGCTTCGAAAGTTGGTCATGTCTGCGTCGACTACAAACATTCCAGCTCGTCGCCAGGTTCGACCATTCTCACATGACTCCAATACCATCAAGAAAGAGGTGAGGAGCAGGCGACCGACAAATACGAACTGCCATCTTGAGGTCTCTTCGAAGACCTCTGCTAATTCTGCATCGGTTTGGTCGCTACTAGACCACCACAGTCTTGCACCACGCCCAGCTATGCTCCATGGGCGTGACTTTCTTGCAGCCCTACGAGAATGGGGTGATGAACCATGATAGGCATCGGGCGCTAGTGAGACTACTTTCGCCGTGATTACCAATATAGCGTGATTCCTATCTTCGTCCATTTCCTCCAAAGCCAACAACTTATTAGTTGTCGTTCGGAAACGCAAGTCATGCAGTCCACCGACAAATCTAGTTTTGGTTCCACTGCAAGATTCATAAATGATCTTTCCCTCCCAGCCTGCCCAAGTCCATGAGGGGAACAGGTTCCGACGGCGAGCCTTAGTCCGATGCATCCACGTTAGCGAATGGACGAAAAGATCCAAGCTTTCCTTGCAGTCTGAAGGATATGCCAAACCCCAGACGTGATTGATAGCATATTTCTCCTGCGAGAACTGTCTAATGACGCCCTGGAAAGCATTGAGTGAATCTTCGTCGAAGCTAAGCTTTCTGCTGGTATAGTCTTCCACATTGGATAAGTATCGACCAAAGCTTTCGTTCAAGCTCTCCTCATCGCGGACAAGCTTCCCGGGGTTTTGATGCTTGCTATTCCCGAATATCCCAGCGCGGACGGATTCAATAGTCTTGGATCTGTTCTTGGCATGTAGCTTGTCCAGCGCACAGTGATTGCTCTCGAAGCAGTTCATGGTGTTACATTGAAAGTACACTTGATCTTCAGTAAAGACAAGTCTGCGGCGGCTCAGCAGAGCTTCTTGAAACGTCCAGCCACGGGTAGACCAATGAGATAGTGAAATTACTTCATGGGGGTCGATTGGGTTCCAGAATAGTGTCGCGCCGTCAAGCTTAGCGACAAATTGGTGTCGGCGGCCTCTAGCACCGACGCCTGGAAGACCATACGATTCATCTTGGCCAGCAGCGCCAATTATGGTGAGTTCTGAATTCTTGTAAATCGCATCCATCTGTTGTATCTGATCGTGTTTGAGCTTAGCGGCATCTTGGTCTATACAGAATTTGTCGATCCAGAGATATCGATATCCCAGAGTCTTGGTAACCTGAATTGAGTCTCTTATCACTGGTGATAATCGCTGCGGCAGACTCTTTCTTCCTCTAATAGTCTCGACAGGCCCACATGCATCCTTTGACTTGCCCCAAACGTAGCTCAAGCTGACATAAGGTGTGTTCACGTTGTGATCCTCGATCTGTAATGTAGTGCAATCGATGACTTTGACGCCATGTACGGGCAACGGTTCGAAACGGCAGAGTAGTCGATGGTTTTGTGTGCAGTAATTGAGCCATGACATTACGAGGTTGGAATCGAACGAGGGTGAAAAAAGTTGCGGATCGAATAAGTCAGGAACATCGAAGCTACCAAGCATGACCAAAGCACGTTGGAAATTGTGCTGATCCGGGTAGGCTCTAACACCCAGATCTCTCCCCAATGGTACTAAGCAGAGGCACACAGCAACCTTGTTTGACTCGCGGAATACCCTCAAGAGGTGAGACGGGTAGTACCGCGTGACTAAAATCGCATCACCGATATCCTTTACTTCAGTTTCTCCCGTGCTGGAACTTGTCTCAGGAGTTATGCGAGACGCAGCAAGTGCCCGACATAGCGAGCAGGCATTTTGTTGTCGTCGGTATCGAAAGCCGACACTCGCCCGTAGCCGCGAAGTCGCCCGTAGTTCCGAGGCTTCCTCCCATACCCAAGGAGCAGTGTATTGCGCCGAGACAAAGTAAGAATTTGAACCTTGAATTTCTCTGATCAGAGTATCTAGATTAAGGCTGCGGCATTCGTCGCAAATATCGTTGCTTTGTAACGATAAGCTACGCTCTTGTACTAGATTTGACGTACCGCTCGGATGAAAATTTCTTTCAGGACTTCTCTCATCATCGTATTGCTCGTCTGTGCTGTTGTACTTCTGTGCTAGGTTGTGGAACCAGCGCTTGATCCTGGGTTCCTTCCTGCTGGCCTTCATGTGCCGCACATCTGAAAAAATATGATGGTTGTCGTTCCAATCCTGGTTCTCTTCGCGTGCGTGGTTCGTGGAGTTCTGGTCGGGAAAAGGGACAATGTTGATATTGGACATTGCAGATGTAGGCAGGGGTGAAGAGAATGCAAGGCGTCATGGGCAGGATCGTAATTCGTGTGCGAAGTACAGACAGTGGTGAGTTCATGTAGTGGAGGCTCGAGAGGAAAAAGGCTGGACTGTTCTTTCGGTTCGTGGTTAAACCAAACTGCATGCCAGGCTGATCAAGTTCTGTGGAAAGCGGGGAGCGGAGGTCGGATCGCATCGACTGTCTCATCCGCGCGTGCTCATTGGTCAGCCGGAAGCAATTGCTTCCGAGAGGCACAGTGACGACGCAACCCTCCTAGCGATGATCCCACCTCCTACGGACGTGGATAATGAGCGCTTGACTCTGCTGGATGCCTCGTTCATAGGTACGGTACCGATTATTGGTCTATTCTCGTCTTGTAACACTGGCAAAGAGATGCAATGGTAATCACCTACTTACTCAGCTGATGCCTTTGTGCTTCGCGCGAACAGAAGCAGAGTCGGTTGCTTACGCATAAAACCACGGAATATACACCGCGACCGTATATGTCACCTGACTAGCTTTAGTAGGGTTCCCTTCTATATAAGAGTCCTGACCTCCACGTCAAATATCTCAATCAAACACAGCTTATACACGATTCACATCACGATATCCCATCACAGTCTGCCTCTACCTCGCATCCTTTGATTCAATTTCATCATCATGGCCATCAACTTTGACGAGTCCGTTTCTGTTGTCAAATCACCCAGCAAGCTCGCACATGTCGTCCTCCGCACCAATAACTTCCAAAACATGGTGCGTTATTACACCGACTTTCTAGGCGCACGCGTACAGTACGAGAACGAGTTTCTGGCGTTCCTCACCTATGACGACGAGCATCATCGCATCGCCCTTGTTCAGGCTCCCGGCACACAGAACCGAGTCAAGGGTACTTGCGGCCTCGAGCACATTGCCTTTACCTTTGGCTCATTATCTGACCTTCTACTGTCTTATCGGCAACGCAAATCGAAGGGCATCATGCCGCTGTGGCCTGTTAACCACGGACCCACTACGTCGATTTACTACCGCGACCCTGACGGCAACGAGCTTGAGACGCAGGTCGACAACTTCAAAGATGCAGACGAGGCTACTGAATTTATGAAATCCAAAGCTTTCGCCGATAACCCTATAGGTGTGGACTTTGATCCAGAGGAGTTTATCACGCGCTTGCAAAATGGAGAGAAAGAAGAGGTCTTGATGAAGCGTCCGGAAAGCGGGCCGCGTGGTTTGCCAGATCACATGCTATAGATCAACTACGACCATCCCTTTGTACCTTTCTTGTCATGCCTTTCACTCATTACGCGACTATCCGAGATTGGGCCATAAGCTAGAACCGATATTTCGTTTGATGATAATTATCCTACTTCCCTATGACCATCGTGTTTCTCCGCCTCCCAATTTTTCCAATCTCCAACTCTACTCCATTGCCATCCTTCAGCCAAGCATGAATTTTCCTCAAAGCAGCAATGCCGCTCGGTGTACCAGTTATCATACGATAGCTTTACGCCGCTCATCCCACCCTTATCCGCACCTCACATCTACCCACACATCGTTGAACGTGGTGACGACCGGTCCGCTCCATGCGACTACCCCGCGCAATTCACTACACTTCGGGCGGTGCACCAAACGAACCCTTGTTCGAAGGCTCGACTTATTTGGCGATGGGCTGCCACCAATATCAGTCCCCACTACACCGCCGCTGATATCCGAGCAGAACACTATGGATAAGCACAAATATGACGGTGAAGAGTGCTTTGTGCCGCTCACGAGTGCGATGGGGATATATCTGGACGCCAGCAGGTTAGCAGAGTCGTGTCGCAATGAGATATCGCAAGACATACATTCCGGTTCTTGGAATGGCTAAGATGCTATTCGAGGTACTCTGGAGATATTGTGAAAATCCATACCCTCTTGACGTTTGCCATACCGACTGAGTTTTCGGAAAAAACCGAGAATCCCGTCCGGTACTCTGGTGGTAACCACAGAACGTCAATCGAGTTGTAAGTAATCCATTCCCTATCTAGGTTCAGCCCTACACCATTGAATGCTGGGGAATGAGTAATTGAGCCAGCCGAATTTCCTTCCAAGTCCGAAGATTCAGGTATCGCGATACGGCCATAGTCAGTCAGAAGGAACCGCCCACTCTGATCGAATGACACATCTCTGGATAGTACGGCAGTTTTGATAGTATGTAGACACCTGCCGCTACTTATGTCCCAGACTCGGATAGTGCCATTACCCCACGCAGACACTAGCCGTATCGCATCCTTAGAGAAGGTGACAGAGTAATGACCAAAAGGCAGTGAGTACCGTAGCTCCTCATCTGTCTCATCTGTCTCAACCAATGTTTGGACACAGTCACCGCTTCTCGTGTCGAGAATCCTGACGATCTTGTCATCCACGAGCACGGCTAGTTGTGTTGAGTCGCTGGAGAACGCGAGTGAACGGATATGTGCAGCACTGTCATCGCACAAAGCTGGAAGGCTAATGTCATGAATAACGTCCCAAAGCTGGATTGGCCATTTGCCTGTTGTCCTGGTGCCTTTTGTGCGGGCCAGTATCCTTAGATCAGGTGACAGAGCGATTACCGTACCAGACCCTCCCCACTCATATACATGGAGACACTGGCCACTAACCACGTCCCATATTCTGTAGGTATTGTCCCGCGATAATGATCCAACGCGTGCTGGGTGATGGAAGCAGTCCACCCTAATGACACTCTCGCTGTGTCCATGAAGTGTTTGCAAACATCTGCCGTGAAGGTCCCAAATCTTGACAGTCGAGTCGAACGCTCCGGACGCCAAATAATTTGAGTCATTGGACCAAGTCAATGAGTTAATCCAGTCTTGATGGTCATCAAGCCTCTGAGAGACATCTTCGCCAAAGATGTCCCAAATCTTTGTTGTACCTCCGAAAGACATGGAAACGATTCTTCGGGAATCGGATAAGAAGGCTACGAAAATGATTTCATCGTCACTGTTGTCGACTAATGTATGCGGGTTTGAGGTGTCGCTGAGATCCCAGATTCTGATATTTGATAGGCCTGATGGTGTTGCTACTCTCTTCGAATCGTAGGATATGGCCACCGTCTTTTCCCGATCCCAGCCGGGTGGATCTCCAGATTGAAGTATATGTAGTACGTCGCCACTGTCGATGCTGAAAACGATTACCGTGCCATCAGACAATCCCACTGCCAGTAAGGCCGAATCGGAAACCCAAGCGGATGCCACAAAAGTCGAATCGGAGTCTTCGTTACGCGGTGGTAACTCAAATGACTGAATGTGTCTTTTGCTGGTTGCATCCCATATCTTAAGATTTGTCTCGAAGTTGACAAATAAGAATCTTCCCGAAGGAGAGAATGTAGAATTCAACTTGGATCTGCCGTCGCGATGAGGGCTCATGAGAATTGATAACTCTCTGGCCTCAGCCGTATCGAAGATCCTGGCCGAGTCTCCCACGGTAGCTTTTGCAAATACGCGAAGCTCCGTATCGTTGCAAAATGGAACTATTCGGTGCAACGGTCCCTGGTCATACTCCTGGGTGGATAAGCAAGTGCCGGTAGCGACTTCCCAAACCTCAATCATCTCGTGAACGCCCAGAACGGCAACCAACTTTGATGATTCATCGAAGTATCTTACCCGCTCTATATGGGAGTCCGTCTCGTAACTCTTCAGTTCCAGGAGATAGGTGTTGCTGTCTGCGTCCCATGTCTTGATCATACCGTCTTCTAGCCCTAATACCAGCTGATTAAGATCTTGTGAGTATGCCACCACGCTACAGCTGTCCTCGAACGTGTGCAGACAAGAGCCCCATGTTTCACTTATGTCTGGCTCGATCGTGACCCAATTTGATTCTTCGTGTTGGAACGCTGTTCTGATCAAGCTTCCTCTTGGGCTGAAGAGAAGAGCCGAGTGGTACGTCTGAAGTGGGTAAGTCTCTATGACGTCTTTGCTGTGAACAAAAAACCGATGTGCGTCTTTCACAAGGTCGACAAGGTCTTGCGCGTCTAAGGTCTTCTCTTTATGTCAGCTTCTCTATCGAATACGATCAAAAACTCGATAAGTGATTATTCCATACCTCTGCTAGGGAAAATAGAGCTTTCATCGCAAGTACACCTTTCGTTGTACTCTCGCACAAACTCAAACCTTCCAGCCAGTACAGATATCTCTCTTTCATGAATAGCATAATCTCATCGGTAAACAGCGTACTGCCGGCATGGCTGAGCTGGATCGTCGACTGCGAGTTGCAGAGATGATCGATCCAGTATATGCACGAATAACGTAATGATGCTAGTGGGTCCGGGCTTGGTGGTTGAGCAGTATAGATGGAAATACCCGGTGCCTTTAGCTTGTACATATCCCTGTGTAACTGACTAGATAGAACTGCCAGTGACCTCCGGAAGATTCTTTGATGGGAAATGCCGATGCCGTATGGGAATATCTTATCCTTTGCATCTACGAGGAGAAAATCTTGGGCAGATTGGTGAACAAAGTACACCGTATCGTCCTTTATGGTGAGAAAAGATCCACATAGTTTGACAATCTCCCGCACCGTCTCCAGTTCATCAGCGAATCCCTCTAGGGGTTCAATAACCGTAATCAATTCCTGAATTACGATAGGTCGAAACAGAATGGCGGTAGTGGCCAGCACACAAAGACAGATTTCAGCGTCATCTGACTCGCCTATACCATTCAACATCCGCTTGTAAAAAGGTTCTAGCCCAGGTGGGATAGACTTGAGCTTCTTCATCACATGCCGCTTTGCTGTACCCTTGAGATGTTGACATACTAATGCTACCCACAAGAATGTGTCGTTCGCATTCACGCTCAGAAACTCTGACATAGCGATCCGGGTTTGGTCGTCATATGTTTCCTCTTTTGTCAGTTGGGACACCTTCATGTCGATGAACGTCTTGACAGCTGCCGAGACGGACCGCGCGTTAAGCTCGAGGCTGAGAAGCACTTTGTCAGCAGCTGGTTCCAGGCATCTCTCTATCTCGGGCCAATTGCGGCTGGAAGCAATCCATTTGAGACGAGGAGAAGAAGACGACTGCACAGCAATGAAGCGAAGCAGCTTCGACCGATCAGTAGTGCACTCATCAAGCGCATCGATGAGCAAGTAACCCGTGCGCAGACCAGGATCCCGAAGCACGTCTACCCAGATCTCCGTCAACGCAACCCAGGCATTTTGATCCTCGAATAGTCGGATTCCTGCGAGATCATACCTCTTGAATACGTGCGACGAAAGTGATGGTTGCTGCGATATGAGCATGTACAACAGCCCTCGAAGCACGGCTGTAGCGTTGTTGAGATGGGAGATTGTCGCTTGACAAAAGAAGAATGACAGCAAAGTTGTTGTCGGCATCGAGCTGCGTAGCTCGTCGATGACGCCACAGAGCAGCATCGTTTTGCCTTTGCCAGGGTCGCCCTTTACCCATAGAAGTTGGGCTTGCGGATCTCTTTGCCATTGCTGATAAGTATCGTTGTTGAGCACCCAGCGGTATGAGTCTACCAACAACCCGCCCTTGGTCTCCTCGATTCGCTTTTTGTCGTCTCTGGGATCGCCGTGGCGCAAGTCACGCAAACAGTTCCTCAACTTCTGGATCTCTTTATTAAGTCGCCTAAATGCTTCCTCTTCTCCTTCCCCATACAAAGGCGCGATATCGACATCACAAATGCCTGACAGCGAGTACGCCATATCCTCTTTCAACTTAGTTTTCCGGTCACCTCTCCAACGCAAGCGCTCGCTAATGTCGAACTGCGAAAGAGTACCCTCCTGGAGTACGTCCTGTGGTATACCCGTTGTCCTGCTGATCAGCGGTCCGAGTGACGTCTTATCTCCAATTCTTTCCCATTCCTGAGAGAATAGCTCAACCACACTCGGGGCCAGGAGCTCCTGCAGGGTCCAGCCACGCGTGAACCATCGACTTGACCTCAGCGAACGCTCCCAATCAGTTTCACCAAGCATGCCATCAAGTTTCTTCTCCTTCGTTGATACGTCTGAGAGGTATACGTAACACTTCGCCGCGTCTTGATACCAGCGAAACATGGACCGAATAGCTGAGGAGATCTCGGCCTTGTTCGACTTGTCGATACAGCAAGTATCGACCCAGAAATATCGTAATCCATCCCGTCGTGTTTGTTCTCCACAGAGATGAATCTTATTGTATCCAAGTTTGTCCTTGCCATTCCCATTCATGAGATCTGCGAAAGACACCTCTTCTTCGTCGTCTCCCCAAGTGTGTGAAAGTATAGTATAGGCTGGCTGCTCGTAGTCGTCGAACGCAGTGAGAACGAGCTCCCCATCATGATCGTGATGCAGAAGGCGCATTGGTTCGTGGTGCTGTTGATCGGTTTAGCGCGCACGAGCCGAGGCTGCGGTGTTTCACCGTTGCGCACGCTGTTGCTCGCCCGACGTTTGCTTGCGGCTGACGATGAGGATCGGGGTAGAACTGGCACGCGGCGCATGCGTCGCAAAATGAAGATGAGAGAAGGATGGAGATGGTGCTAAAGGGAGAGGAAAGAAATCAAACATCAAACTGTACGAAGATCAGGCTGAGAGCAGCCTTGGTGATGTGCTGTGCAGTCAGCTGCATGTCGCAGCGCATCAAGCCGCCTCCCCGACTGCATCGCCTCCGGGCTGCCAGGTCATTTCGATATTGACATCGACATTTCACGCGCCATTTCACAAGCTGCTGAGTCACTTCAGGATCATTGCGATTTCGCATGAACCTGGGCGCGCCTTCATCCGTGTGAGGGGTGCTTGCGATCTTTGATATTGGTCACCGCGGGCGACGGCTCCGCGGGTGGGGCGAGAAAGCCACCAATCGCAGTTGGCGTGTGATCATCCTTGTGGATCTGCATCACCAGAAGCGTTCAGACCATAATATCATGGACATTCAGATTGGATTACCTAGTCGCCCCACGCTAGACCTCTAGTCTACTATGAAATGTATGTGTGCCAGAAGGCACTGTGAACACCGTAGAGTTATTACCAACACCCTTAGATGCAGCACGCTGCGAAACTTCCACAACAGTGCAGCCAGCCGGCAGACGAACCTCCGCCACCACATTTGCAGGCACTGTGACCGTCAGAGTAAAAGCTCCATCAGTCGTCCTATTCCAAGCACTCCGTGCCTCTCCCCAGATAGTCTGGTAGGTACCTTCTGCCCACTGAACATCGCCAACGAGCTTTGGCTGGAAAACAAGTCCCTCGCCCCATGACTTGCTGACCGTCGTAAGAGCACCGGGTTGTATTCCAGCGATACCAGCGTGGAGCCATTCTTCAATCTGAGCAAGGATCATATGGTTCTTGGAATCCTCACGTGTCCAACGCTCAGGCATGGTCGAGAGACCTTGTGGATTCTCCGTGGTAGATGCCAAGAAGTAGCCGTAGCTAGGCTGATCGGTTTGCTGCAGCGTTTCCCATAGTATGTCATCGCGGCCTCCGGCGGAGAGGGCCCTTACTATTGGCCCCATACCAATCGTTCCACCGCTCAGATGTGGTCCAAGTCCATCCTGCGAAGGATATTCATATGTGAGTTCAACCAGCGCGTCTAGAACTTGCTGTCGATGTTCTTCAGGTACAAGACCAGCATCTAAAGCGAGAGCTTGCGCAGCCTGCGTAGCGTTCACAGTAGAGTTGTTTCCAAGGCTGGTGTAACGACCGGTGGCAGTGTTGTAGAAGGCAGCGTTGAAAGCGTCTCGAATCTCCAAGGCCAGACGCTCATACTGTACAGCATCATCTACATGCCCAGTAAGATTGGCCATGCGTGCCATGGCGTTGATCGTTAGGTAGTACCCCCAGGTACCAGTGATGCGACCTGACGTCCTTGAGTCGTCTTCAACCCAATCGGCAAGCGCAGCATCGACAATGTTATTCCGCACCTTTTCGCGCTGCAAATATCGTACAAAGTCGGTCATCTGCTTGTAGTACATGTTCATGACTGTTGTATCGCCATATAGATCGTACAAGTAGGAAGGTACGAGCACGATGGCATTACCCCAATTGATCTCGTCTCCAAATCGTCCAGAGTAGCCCCAGTCATATACAGGTGCTTTCAAGGCCACATTACCTGCCATGGAGGTGTTTGCGATAGACTGCGCTTCTACCAGATGTCGCATGTTTGTACGCAGGAAGGCGTTGATGTGAACATTCCGATAAATAGCACCCATGGGCATGGTGTAATCGGCTGGGTACGAGAGCTTCTCCCGACCGGGACAATCAGTGAATACTGATATGACATTGCTCGCGATGGAGTAACGCGACATATTGTGGAGCCGATCGAGAAGCGAGCTGGACGAACGGAAAGTGCCAGCAACTGGTACATCAGCTTGCACACGGGCGCCTGTTATGAGTTCGGCACTTGGACGAAATCCGTCAGGCAGGCCGGTCACTTGCACCCATTGCATAGCGAAGTAATTGAAGTCTGGGTGCCAGGTTTCGCCTCCAGCACGACCAGAAGTGGTGTAGGTGTTGAAGACGTCAGTGCCTCGGTTTCCGATACCCAAGGACTCCTGGTTGATAGTGCCATTCGCATTGAGAGACTCAGCAGCCACCATTCTGATGATGATGCCTGCTGGCATTTGCGGAAGCCTAAGTACAGGAAAACCCGCGATGTTTTGGCCAAGATCAAAAACCCAAGTTCCGTTGAAAGGGTTTGATATCGATACAGGCTCGAGATATTCCATGACCCTGACTGGTTCGGCTGCACGAGCGACGAGTCTTGTTGCCAGGTTGGGTGGAGGTGCGATGCCAGCTGAGATCCATTGAGACGAGTTTTGCTGAGACCCGGGACGATCCCAGTCATCTATTATCTTGCGAGCGTCGAAATCGGAGCCAGAGTACCAAGCGTCGGTAACCAATGGACCGAGCGTAGTACGCCAGGACCTATCGGTCACGATGAGGTCTTCGCTGCCATCATCATAAGTGATCTCAAGACGACCTATAAGGCGCGGAGTTACTATAATTAAGTTAGTCAACCCATCGAACACCACTTATGTATTCAGATTAAGGCATACCTGCGGCGCCAGCAGACGGATCACTAGCTGCAACATTGTTGCCCGAACCGGTGACTCTTGCACCCACAGCATGTTCAAGCTCTAGAGGCGGCGAAAAGCTGATAGTCTGTTGAGTAGTATTGATGGCGGTTATGACACGCGACTCAAGCCTGTCACCGCCTCCACCCGCGTCGATATTGATACTGCCTTGCACATGATATCCAGTTGCGTTGTTCAAGCGCACACTGGTGCTTCCTATCGTAGTAGCATCGAGCAGGATTCCGTCGCCCTTAAGCTGGCTCTGCCACCAGGCGTAGGGCGCATTCCGACCAACAGCTGCATTCGTGATGTTCCGACGAACGTAGGCTGGTCCATTGCCCAGTTTTACCCCAATAGCGTTCGCGCCGGTTTGGAGCAGTGGTCTGATATCGTATGTGCGATATTCGCTGGAAAGTTGATAGTTCGAGTAGCCTGGTGCTAGCACTTCGTTGGTGACGGCCTTGCCATTCACAGAGGCAAGATGCATCCCCACCCCTGATAGATATAGACGAGCGCCGACAATGCCTTTGCCGCTGGGTACATCGAAGCGGCGGGTGAATAGCGGGAGGGGTTGGCTTGGGTCACGGTCAGGATACTCAATCCAACGAGCTCCACCCCAGTCTGACTTGTTGAGCAGCCCTACGGACCAAGATGAAGCCTCCGACCAGGCTGAAGGTTGACCGAGGGCGTCCCAGACACGCACACGCCAGAAGAGTGTATCACGCGAACCAAGCTCACAGTCCATATGCACCAACTGACTTGAGCCACTCTGCTTCCCAGAGCCCCATCGTAGCTGGTCCGTACTCAGATCATGTTCGGATGTGGCGACTTGAACTTCGTACGCAGTCTGTCGGTCGCCTGGGCAGACAACTTCGGTGCATTGGGTTGTTTGAACAGTCTGCCAGCTAAGAGTTGGACGGCGGCTCTCAAGATCCAAGGGCTGGTCGTAACGTCCATCCACGCTGAGCCGAACGACTTTGACGGTCGATTTCTGCGCCGCGACAAGATTTGGTAATAGCGTGAAGACGGCGGCGGCCAAGACAGATATTATTTGCATAATGAGTTCTTGGATTTAGACCTGACACCCTTGGCTCTGGCGACTTACTATATCCAACAGAAACAGTCTGGCAGTACGCTTTATACATCTTCAACGCGAACGCGGTCGATGCGGAGGGAGTTTTCCTCGGATATTGATGTCGCGAGCATGCGAACGGTTCGGGCAGATGGCGAGCGACGCCGACCTTTTGTTCGAGCTTTTGCGCCATGGCGGGTGGCGATTGTCAGCAACTTGCATTAACCCCAGATTTTACCCCACAGATTCTTTGTATGGATCATCCTTGGCATGCGAATTATGCATCACACCGCGCAATTCCAAGAGCCACGACTCCAGTTTCGGCAGATCAAGTGAAATTGAGGGGAAAGGGGCAGATAACTCCCGCGGTTCTGCCGGCGCAGATCCGCACAGCGTCTTATCACTGGAGCTTGGCGATGGGGTGTGACTAGAGGCGTCTGAAATTCGATGCATCGATGTCCGCGATGCAATCGGCAACATTCTCAATTGGTATTGCGAGCCATGGTACTGATCATACCTATAGCCGCACTTTGCCCGTCTGACGATCCTTGAGGACCGCATCGCCGCGCGCAACTTGTTGTGCAGTATTCCCGTCATCACATTTTGGCGCGAGGACGCATTGTCGATAATTGCCATGAGTTGCTTCCATGTGCCATCCCTAATCCAGCAATGTGTCGACGAAAGGCGAGCGGCTTACGACTGGCGCTGTGACATTCGATCGTACGTAGTCTAGTGAGGGGTGTAGTCCAGCGCAGGTACTAGGAGCCAGTCTCAGGCTATTTTGCCCAAGTTTTGATCAAGGAGATCAGACATATAGCGTCGTCGTGCATACTCACCGTGCACCATGATGTGACGACGCATAATTGCTGCCTATAGTATATTAGTAAGTTCTATCAATGATAGCTATCGAGCACATCACTTGCCCAGCGATTACAGCCGTGATATGTTCGGACGAGGCGACGCGCTTTTTGGTAAGTGCATCTGGTTGTGATCCATCGCTCAGCACTTGCAAGCTTCCATCGATGAGCAGCGACCAATGCAAGCGTGCTGCTGTTCTCGACAGTGAAGTATATCGGCCTAATCTAGTCCAAAACCAGGAGTCTGGATGAGGCTACAAGATTGCAAAACTAAAGGCCTGTATGCAGATCACGGTTGATGTTGGACGACAGTCCGTGAAAGATGCGGCTGGAAGAAACGCTCTGTCGATGGGGCTCCGATTCGTGCGCCGTTTGGTTCTTAGTACTCTAGTCGCTACATTAGCTAGGCAGAGGCAGGTTGGATACTACCTCCCCTGTGCCGATTCGTAAGACGGATGGCGATATCGAGACACTGAGGAGCTGCAGAGCGCTGTGACCGTCGAGCAGCGCTGTCATCACGATGATCGCGAGTGACGTCACACCTCTCATCAGACCAACTGCGCGTCTTGAAAATTATACTTCAGCATTGGTCATGAAATTCAGTGGCGGCGGATTGATGGCATTATGAGTGGATGAAGGTGTGTTCTTCGCCAGTAGCTTTGTGTCCCTCCCATCTCAGTCCCAACCAACTCAATCGTTCTGCCACCGTGTACCAGCAAGGATATAGACTGGCGATGAAGTCATCATGAACGTATTTCGAGAGTCCCACATGATAGACGTTGCTGTGCGAGCGATGCTTTGATAGAACCGAAAGTCAGAGGTATGCAATGTGTCGAAGGCTCAACCAGACAGGACTGTGCCCGAAGCCAGGAGGGCTTGGCAGGATGCGGGGCTTTCAATGTCAGCCAATAAGATCGCTAGTGCTTCCCAAAGCGCGATGCAAAGAATTGCAACCCCGTCCATCTTTCAGATACGAAGAACAAGGCACTTTTCGGTTCATGTTGATAGTAGAGTCATTCGCACCCCCATAGATGACCGTCACGTCTTTCGGCAGCTAAGTCAAGCCCAGCTTTGACGATGAACGAAGAAGTATCTGTCACACGAATCCTCGCCTCTCTGGTCGTTTCGGGTGTGTGACATGGAGTTGATCGAGATCAACGCGAGTTCCAAGCGCGTCGTGATACTCATAGTCACGTTCCGAGTGAAAGCGAAGCGTAATTGAGCTCGACCAGCGAAGTCCTATCCGAGTATCGTAATCGCATATATACAGCCCGAACGCGACCCGTTTGTCTATCCATGAAAGCGCAGCGCCTGCAATGTTCATCGAGATTGCTGCACGCGTTCGTACATGTGATACATTAGATACACTGGACAATCGATTGGTGGGTTTGTTTGTGTGTCCGCATGCCTGTGTACCTAGGCATATCTCGTCCAGATAAGTATCAGCAATTTGACTATCGACAGGAAAAGGAACGAGTGGCACATGATCAGACCAGCGTAACCGTATATCTGCCCGTTTGATCTGGAACACCGCACACGCTGTCTGGTAGCTTGCCATGTACGAACTGCTTACGGACGAGGTCGCGTACATGGGCGCGGAGGTTGACAAATCGGTCAACGGAAAGCTTGTCGAACATGTAAGGGGATGGCTCGAACTTGACATAGCCCAGGCGACGAAATTGGCATGACTGGCCGAACTCCTCGAGAACCAGGCATTCATAGCTCAGGCCGTCTAGTACAGTGAAATCATGTGATGGCACTCTCGAGACTCTATATGGTATGTTAGCTCAGCAGCAAAAGAGGCGCAGTATCTTACGGTCCGCGACCTTCAATACGCGCGACTGACTTGTCGCACTCTGGATCTCGAGCTCGTCCCAACATCAAGTACACCGTTCTGTTGACAAGCTGATCACCATCGTCATCTGTGCAAATCTCAAAATGCTCTTCCTCGCGCAACGTCGACCCATCGAGATCTATGGAATAACCATAATCAGATCCACCAGTGTATGGGGGGATCATCCGGCGCATGTATCTTCTGTCAAGATGTGTGTAGTCCTCTCTATGTATAGTGCATTGGCAGAGAAACACTTGTAATGCTACCTTGCCAGAAGATACTGGCCCAAATGCAGTCTGAACAGGCGTAGTCGAGGCATGCACGACTTCGGCAGTGGTCAAATCATCATCTTCTCTTTGACCCCAAATCCATCCAGAACAGATCCATGTTTCTGCGCACATGGAGAGCCATGACCAAGATGGCAAATCCGATAATCTCGTATGGTGAGACGCCCAGCAGGGCCCATTTCGTTTCCACATTAAGTCGTGTTCAAGTTGAGGACGCCATATTCCGCATAGATAGTCGCCTTCGGAAAGTCCCAAGAGGCGGCAAAAGATACCAGCCAAACCAGCAATGGCGATTATGCGGTCAGACGTGAACGTCAAAGTCCCACTTGAGTATGCAATCACAAGCTGATATCAGGCGTCGTATAGCACCCGTGCTTTATCTTGCTCCGGTAGATCGTGTCTTAACGACGACTTGAGAATGATGCTATCTGAATCCGGAATAATGTTGAATAGAGTTGGCAAACTTTCTGTAGTACAAAGTTCCATACATTCCCAGTGCACTTCCTCTGCTGCAAAATGAAGTACCCTTGGTGCCAAAAACATCTCTTGAACTGTCCACGCTCGTTTCGAAAGTGGGCTGGATTGGATATCCCGGAACCATCTATCGGTATAGAATACGGATGCGCAGCGCTGTGAGTCTCCTTTCCAGTGGGGCACGATGAAAGACTGACAGGCTATCGGATTACGCCATCGAAAAAGGCCCCCAGCGCCATCACAGGATGCATCTGCAGAGATGTTAAGATAAGAATTGAGATAAATCTCAGTCATCCGAACGGCTTCGTGATTCCAGTCTTCTTCGTCGTCTTGGATGATACAGAGGGCGTCAATCCAGATGTAGTACATCCCGAGCTTCAGCGAAGTGACTATCGCATCTTGGAAAGTCGAGGTTAGATGTTTCCACGGAATCCCCAGTGTGTAATCATCGACCAGGTCAGTCGTCAACCTGGCTTGGAGTGTTTGTCCCCAACAGTGACTTAGGGTTACATATGGAAGGTTTTCGACATTGATGCCAGCAGTGTGCAAGAGTTTGACCATCGGCTGACCATCGCCGTTTGAAAGCTGCAGAAGTCTCGTTGGTCTGGTGTCAATGTTCTGCTGACGCAAGATCGATCCCTTATTACACCATTCATGAGATTCGCAAGAACGTACCCAACTAGCTATCTGCCCAAAGGTCTGGGCCGAGGCTGTTGAGAGACTTGATACCTCATGTGCGTGTAATGCTCTGTGGTCTATGACGAGTGATCAGCGATGATGAGAAGACAAATTGACGATATCTCACCCGCATCATTCTGTATCCACATTGAAAGGATGGTAGCATTATATCCATCCTTCAGCCACTGGGATCGCGCTGCTGCTGCTATGGAATCTGTTCCTGGCCATAGCACATGGAACATGAGTGTTTCACCCTCGTTTGCCAGGAACGTCGCAAGTAACATGATTTGCATCGACTCCATGTCGGATAGATTCTTGGCATCCAACCGGCTTAGAGCAATTTCACAGAGCTTACAACAGCGTGTGGCACATCGTCGGAGCGATGAGATATCGTGCCACCACACATCATTCAGGTTGTCAACTCTTCGAGACGTTAGGACCAGATTCGGATCTTCGTCTTGCTTCTTTTCGCGGCATAAGTTTCGCTCGTGGGCCACGCGCACGACATGGCTGTCAAATAAGTAGCGACAGCGGTTGCAAAGGATACCGTCCCAAGAGATAGTGTTATCACACGATTCCATGGCTCTGCAGCCTCTCCGGAGGAGTGCTCGGGTGACAACAAGAATGCTGTATATATACTGAAGATAGGAGAGATACTGTGAATGCAAGATGGAAGGCCAGCAAGAAGATCATGAGCGGGGTAAGGCGTCCACGTTGTGATAATGCGCTAACCTCAATCGGCTCCTTACGCGCGCATTTACCACGCACATGCAGTTCATCAGGGCCCTGAGCAAAGCTCTAATGCGCGATAAGACGTGCCTATTGTCGGCTTATAGATGATAAAGAAGCCGTTCAAGTGGTGGAGCGTATATTTCTGTTATTACTCCTGTACGCACTTCGGGTCGGAGAATGGAAATCGTACTTGACATGGTCCATATTAATCCTACCAAGTCATGCTTCTATTAACCCGCAAGGCTGATCCGGCCCACTCTACTTCTCATACAATCGTACAACCCTAACCACACTAGTCACCATCAACTCATTCATCCTACAAGATGTCCTCTTCGATGTTGTCGGCAATGACCAAAAAGCTAGAAATTTCCCCGTTTGTTCTCTTCCACTGATCTCTGAACGGCCAATGACCCGACTTTGGCAACGTGACGAGCCTAACTCCGAATTGAAACCAGCCTTGCAGCCCATCAATAGTCTTAGGACTGAAGTAATCATCCTCCTCGCCCCAGAGTACCATGGTGGGAACGCGCTGGGTCCAGGTCTCCTTTGTTATATTCAAGGCAGTAGTGAGGTCCTGACCGTACGTGGGGCCAGGGTAGTTGTTCTTATAGAAGTTGAGCATGCCGTGAATAGGCGAGCGATCGAGATAGTCTGCAATCTTGCGGCGGTAGACGGGATCGCGAATGGTTTTAACAATAGTGGGGATGTTTTTCGGCTGACCGGGGACGTAGCTGTAGTATGGGATTGTGTAGCGGGCGTACTCCTGTGCTTCGGCATCATAGGAAAGTAGAGGTAGGAAGGTGGGCATTATCGGCGCGTTTATGATAATCAGCGCTTTGACTCTGTCAGGGAAAGCCTGTGTGAATCCTTGCACCAAGCCGCCTCCAAAGTCATGGCCGATTAGGTACACGCTTGTGACATTTTCCTGGTTGAGGATAGCGAGCATGTCGGTCGCATAGGCTGTTCCAGTGTAGTCGGATATATCTGGTGGGATATCGCTTGGAGGAAAGCCGCGAAGGGTGGGAGTGATAATGTTGTAGTGGCGGGAAAAGACCGGGATCTGGTAGTCATTCCAGGTTGTTTCCTGGTCGGGAAAGCCGTGTTGAAAGAGAATGTATGGTGCGGACAGACCTCTATGAGCGTACTTTCGGTAGTGGATGGTAACACCAGCGTTATTGATGTATTTCTGCTCCCCAAGGGGTGGCTGATCGGCTGCGGCAGGAGGTTGCGAAGACACTGCGACTCATTGTGATCAGATTTGTCCCGGGGCCAGAGATTCAGCGGACGAACTTACTCGGAACGTTGCAGCTACTATGCTTCTGTCTGTGCAAAGAGGTCAAGTTGATTCAATGTGATGGAGTGGCTTAGTTGATGATGAAGATGAACGGCATGATCGATGGTTCTTATATCGACATTATTCGGCCGCGTTGGCGATGGATTCATCCATCCTGAACTAAGACATTGAACTGAATGAGTCGCACAGGGATGTTGCTTTCGCCCAGAAGTCGGATGATTCATAACAACAATCAGCTGCAGTACTGTCTAGCTTGCAGGCGATAACAGTGTGCTGATCAATTTGGTAATGCACGGTTCGTTGGAACGAATGTTTTAGAAGTACCGAAACCAAAAGAGAAACCAAGCTCTACTGGGACTGTATGTCAGAAGTTTGAATGTATCGACGTGCATCATCCATAATCTTCGAGAAGATAGACCGACTAGATGCGGTGAGTGATTCTTTACACAAGATCAACGCTAGCACGATGATCTTCAACATCTGCCTAAACAAACCAATAGATAGAGGACGGACCATTTCTCCGAGATGACTAAAGTTCACCCGTAAGGGCGGAGATATCTTTGATCGGCCCTTTGGATAACCCGAAACGAACTCGCTAACGCCATTGACTTAGGTAAAGCGGAGGACGGCAATGGACCCTTGTTACGCGCGTAACACACGGTACCACGGCGACCCACATGAGCTACAGCGGAACAAAACCACAGCGATCTAATCACCCCATCCTGAAACGCACATGTCAATAACCATATTGATATCAATCAGGCCTCCTTGTACGTCTAAAGTGTTCGTTAGTATCAAGCAAAGATTGAACGCGCATCAACATCAGAAAGAGCGGCTTCCGCTTCGCACGTATCTACAGCTCACCTGACATTTGATCGTTTGTAATCACGAATCAGAGTTATAATACGCAGGTTATTATCAATCTGACTCCATGTTCGTGCCAAATCGCGTACTATTAAAGCTCACGTCCCACACGCTCTCCTTCTCATATCGCATCATCTCTCACAAGACTACTTACAACTACCATGTCTGTACCAATCACTCCCACTCTTGCCATCCCCCCAGTCAAGCCCCGTGGCTCCTCGGACGTTACAGCTGAAGAACGCAGTTCAGCAATCGATTTCGTCAACCGGAACAATTTCATCATGGAGCAATTCCAAGTCGAAGAGATTCTTTCTCAAGCGGCAGAAGGCGTCGTCCTGAGACACTGGCACGGAACAGTCACTGGCGTCGACGAAATGCGAGCGTTCTTCAACACCACATATCCCTACATCATCCCGGGCGTCAGTCGCCATGCGACCAATCACATTGTCGACCGCGACGAAGAGACAGGTGGTGTGACTGTGCGTTATCATGAACAATGTATAAGATATGCCTGGCCGTCAGTTTTTGAGACGCAGCTCAAAGGAAAAGAAGGATCTTTTATCGAATCAGACGGGGAATTGCCCCAGATCTGGATCTATAACATGCATTATGATCGTCTGGTGATGTCGGAGACGGGATGGAAACTAAGGGAGAGAGTACTTGGTCCGGCTGTTGTAAACCCTCGGATGGATCCTAAGAACGCGCCAAAGCCGTAGCCACAATCGATAGACCCGTTATCCCAAATGATTTGACTCTGTTGCTTCTAGGCACTAGATATCTATCCCATAGCCCATGGCTCTGACATACATGCGTGATTCCAGATTGGTCTGGACAATTCTGTCAGCCAATCAGCTTTGCGGAAGCTTGGCTAGCATGCTATCGGCGTTGTGGATGGCCCCGGCACGAGCCGCACTAGACCAGGTGATATGGTTACGGACGTAACGATATCAACGTTGATGCCGTTCAATGTTGCAGCGGTTGAACTTTAGTGGGCGAACATGCTGGAAATTCGCGCCGATCTGAATCGGAGGCAAGGACTTTGACGCGTGCGCATGTTCCAATACATCAACAAGCCAATCGTCCACCTTCAACCTTCCTCAGCTACAGCGACTCGCTACACTGTACAAAACTCCTCGTGACACGGCGAGCTGATTGCCGCTACCTTGCGCATTGGACATGCCTCCTCAGCCTCCGGGACCACTTCTTCCCAGGTTCAAGAGTTTAAGAAGCTGGATTGTTAGATCTAGCCACTCGGACTCTTTTTAATCTTTTCGCACAAGTACTTGTCTACTTGCGTGGGCTTCTACTGCGACTTTGCACCAACCCTGACCCAACAACAGTAGGTCGCATAAGTATCTTCTTGCTTACCATTCATGGCCGCGGTACGGAGACAATATCGGAATAACATCTGCATGTAGCGTCAGTATAACAACCTTCACCGATGGCTGCCAGAATTGCGACCGTATCCTCGGAGAACCTCCAACCTTGAACTTCGCCACACTAAAGCGCCATATCCGCAGCGATAGCAACATCACCGCAATTCAAGGCACGCAATGACCACAGCTTCGAAATTAGACAATATTTCTATCAATCGTCTACCTACTACCAAGAGAAGTGATCCTACGACTTTGACGCATTCGGCTCTTCGCTTTTAGCAGGAGTAGGCGCAAACTTCGACCGTTCCCTAATCGGCCCACCATACTTGTAAAAAACAAACGGAATAGGCGCAAGCAGACAAGCCACGCCAGCAATGAGCGATCCGCCACCGCCCACACCAAGAGCATCAAACATGTACTGTGTGAAGAGAGGCGCAGCAGCCCCTGCAGCCGAGCGCACAACCGTGTTGGCTGCCAACGCGCTCGCAGCATACATGAGGTACGTGTCTGTGAGATAATTGAGATACGCGACGAAGATGAGCAGGATGGACGTGGAGAGGAAAACACCAGCGAGGGTAGGAACGATCCAGTGCACGCTGTTATATTCGCCAGACCAGGCGAACCAGAACATGGTAACGGGAAACATGACGCCGCCAAGCATAGCCACGGGGAGACGGTCTTCCGGAACGCCCTTGTGGCCCAATTGCGCCTTCTTCTTATCCCTGGCTGTGTTTGCAAAGATGATGGCACCGCCGATGACAGCACCAATGGCAGTCCCAAGGAGCGGCAACTCGCCAACGCCCGAGTTCCAGCCTCTTCGTTGTTGGAAGACGATGGGGTAGATGGTGAAGAGCATGTACAGCAGGGCGTATACGACCGCGAGGTAGACGGCGACGGCGAACGAAATCGGATCGACGAGGATTTTCCAAGGTCGAGTAAGAGAAACACGGAACATGCCTGCAAGGGTCCTGTCTGTAGTCTCTACTGGAGCCTTGACATCTTCATACCCAGAAATCTTCAACGCTCTTATGCGCTTGGCTTTATTGCGCAGCACAATCGTAGGCAATGTCTCAGGAATCGTAAACATCAGCAGCTCGGTGACGCCGCCCAACCAGAGAAGCACGTAGAAGCACCATCGCCAATCCTTCTTCAATTCCAAAAAGCCCGATATAACAGGTCCAAGTGCTGGACCGACAAAGGTCATCATGGAGAAGGCAGCCATCGCATTTCCGCGTTCGAGAGGTCCCCAGATATCTGCCAACACGCCTGGCGCATTGGAGAGAGGAGCACTTGCAAACGTACCCGTCAAGAAGCGGCCTACCAAAAGCCCACCAAAGTTCGGCGTGAAGGCGCAGAGGAAGTTGAAAGCCAGATACAGAGTAAATGTGACGTAGAAGATGTACCTGCGACCGAAGAATTCCGAAAGCGGAGCAAAAACTAGGGGACCGGCACAGTAACCCAGAAGGAATAGAGTGATGACGAGACCGGCAGCCTCGGTGGAGACATGCAGGTCAGTCGAGAGAGACTCCAACGTGCCAGATGGACTGGAGGACGCGAACGTGGCGTTCACAACCAGGATGACCGAGACCACGGTAATGTACCATCTTCGTGCAGTCGACCAGTTCTTGGGGTTCTCGATGTCATTGGGGCCAAACTCAAGAAGGCCTTCGTCATTGAGGTGGATTTCTTCGGAGGCCTCGATGTCGCTCGTCTTGTATGGCTTCGCCGTCGGTCGCGACAAGAAACGTTCAAGCTTCTCCATTGTGGGGACGTTGCCGAGGATGGGGAAAGGGAGTACGAACAGGATCAAGCCGTTTCCGCGACTTGGTCTTGCGTCTCCATACAAGTATTGAAGCTACACCGCTGAGCTAATGATGAAATGGCTTCGGCCGAGCTTGGTTTGTAAGAGCTTGTCGTCCCGAAAAGCAAATCGCGTGCGGAAAGCCGCGAGCGCGACACTAGCACGAACTCACAACGTCATCAAATGTAGGAAGGGGGGTATGACGTAAGGTCTGCGATTGAGCCGGCATGATGCAGAGCTGTAATTTATAAGATATGTACAGCGATATCATGAGCAAATGTACACGAGTAACGATCGAACATAATGTTCGGAATTCGCGGCGCCACGCGACAAGCAATGTGCAGTGTGGAGGATCGGCGTGGTTAATCGATCCCGGGAATAACGGAGCACGACTTCGGCACCCCTTCGATGAGTTGCGGCGCCTCAAATCTTAACCATGCTTGTCCTTTGTCTCCACACACAGCCGAGAGGAATTGCATGGCTTCCATCGACCTTTTCGGCTTACGCACCCTGGTCGGACTCCGTAGCTGGCAGTATAATCGAGATGCTTGCTGAGCACCCCAATGAGCCTACATCGTTTGAGCGATAGCCAAAGATTATGCACGATGAAGCGAACTTCAGCGCTCTGCACCGTTCAGGTACCTCACCGTCCGGAGACGACTCGAGGACAAATCCACTCCTTCGCTGTTATGATTCATGCGCGTTGTGAGCCGCGAACAATGTCAGCATCTTCGCTATAATACCCGTCGTCGTCGGCGCCCGCGTTCCCGGTCAACTCATACTCTCCAGCATCCTCCAACTTCGCAACGGGACTGTCATCAACGTCCTTGAACATGCGATAGAACACTATGCCAGCCATAGCGGCAATAGTTGCTAGGCCAAAGTACAGCCACTGCAAATGCGGATCTTTTGCCAGCGGAGCAATCAAGATACCCAATGCGCTTCCACCGGCGCTCGTGAGCAAGAAGAGACTCATGATGAAGCTCTTCATGTTCTCCGGTGCTTTTGCATATGCTAGCTCCAATCCGGTGATGCTTGCGAGGATCTCACTCAGAGCGATCAAAACATACGCTGGGGCTTGCCAGGCGACGTGAACTTCGTTTGGTTGGAACCTTCCCTCGCTGATCTTTCCCGCGTTGCAATTCGATGGACTAAAGTAACAAGGTGGTGCTGCGTAGATCTTGGATTGGAGAGCGCCAGCATACAACATTGCAAGCGCAGCCATCAGAAAGCCGAGGGAGATGCGCGTAATCGGCATCAACGCAATGTGTAGCCTTGTGCGGACGAATGGGTAGATGAGGCGGTCCATGATCGGAATGAGCACAATGATGGTGACTGGGTCAATATTGGGAAGGATGTCGTTCGGTAGGCCATGCAACTCCATCTGACCAGCCTGTGAAACGAAATTGTTCAGCATTTGCGAGTACGAGAGCCAATAGATCGGGAAGAACAAGAAGACTTTACACGCTACCAACGCAGTCTTCAACTCGTCAATGAACTTATCATCCCACGTCACTTTCGATCTACTTCGGCCGTGACCCTGAGCGGAGGCTTTCGCTTTGTTGAGGTCTCCACCGTTTCTTGCGGCGATATACAAGGCGCGGAAGCAATTAGCAATCACACCGCCCTGTGGTGGTTTGATGATGTACTGCTTCCTTCCCCGGACCAGTATAACATACCCCACGCAGAACATGACCAGTGGTAAGAAATAGGCACTCCAAAAGCCAACGTGTAGCTCAAGCATCGTTGTTGCTATGGCGGATATGGAACCAACGTTGATGCACATGTAAAAGATCATGTATATCCTCTGCACTGTGATCTCTGGATCAACAATAACCCGCTTGCCGCTCGTCAAAGTTTTGACAAAGGGTTTGTTGGATCGTACTTGCTCCGCGATCAGTGGCGATACGTTGCTCTTGATGCCGCCGGTACCAAGACCGATGACCAGCATGGCGACAACGAGTCCGGGGTATGCAGCTCCACCTCTAACGGCCCACGGTAAGCTGGTAACGAAGAGAATGCCGATGCCGACCATGTACACTAAGCTGAACCACTTGATCGTAGCATACTTGCCAAGGTACTGGTCTGCAACAACAGCTCCGAACAAAGGTGTGAGGTAACACCAAAATTGGAAGAAGTTTGTCATCGCCGTCGCACCACTCTGTTTCAGACCGAGAGCGCCAGGTAGACCGTTGGGATCATCGTAGTCATTTGCGATGTAATTCTGGAATGGCCCAGAAAGTCCGTAGTAAGCGAAGCGCTCGCAGAGCTCGACAATCGCTACTAGAAAAGCGCCATGTGGGAGTGTGTCTGCGACACGCGGAAGAAAGAGCATGTCTTCTGCTGTTGGTATGGAACCAATGTGAATGGGAGCTTCGAACGGTACATCTTCTGTGGGGGTAGGGTCGACACCTGCAGCCTCGGTCTGTGCGACAGTCGTGTATGCGCCCAATTCTTCATGGTCCTGTCGCCGAGATGAAAACATCGTAGATTAGATTATTTGTTTGAGATATCAGTGGTGATGGTTGCCGTCGCCTGCTGGCTTATCCTGCTCGCGCCCAGCTGGTACCAGCCTGATGCAGCAATCGAGACCTTTTGCTGCCAGCTTTTGCCCGCGCGTCGCTCACAACATGGTCAACATGTAGGGAGATTGTGTTCTTGCGGACATTGCTAGAGAGGCGGTAGGTTTGAAGTGATAGATGGCATTGGAGATAAAGCCACGCGTTCGGGAAGGTGAGACGGTGCTCGCGTCCGATCTAGGCCTGATTGGTCGCTGAATAGCCCCCACCTTGCACCGCCAGATTTCCCAACCCTCGTTGAAGGGCAGCAACACGCAAGACTTGGACGTGACTTGTGAGTTTGTACGAGCAGCGTGAATAGCCTTCAAATTGCGGCTCTCTATGCCGCATTCTGCGACAGTGGAATGGATTTGGAAAATATGCTTTGTCGACTGGACTGGACATTGAAAACATGTCAACTTATAACTTACGGCACCGGTACATAGGAGGCGATGATTTGCCTTGCAGTAGTATTCAAGATGCGTTCGTGGTGCTTGTGGCGCTAGATACACCACGTGAACACCCGTTCCCATCCACGCGACGCGTCCCAATGTCGCGTCAGCCCACTTGTTCGACACCACGGCACAATGCACAACACCAATGAGCAGCGAGACTTCCACCACCCATACACACCATACGATATCCAAAATGAACTCATGGGTGCTGTCTATACATGCCTGGAAGAAGGCAAAGTCGGTATCTTCGAATCGCCGACAGGAACCGGCAAAACGCTGAGCCTCATCTGCGGCTCGCTGACGTGGCTGCGCGATCACAAAAGACGGACATTTGAGGAAGGATTTACAGTCGATGCGGCAAATAGCGAGGAGCCGTCGTGGATAATCGAACACGCCCAGAAGCAGCGGAAGCAGGAAGCGCTGAGGCGCAAGCAAGATTTGGATGACCGCATTGCGAAGATCAAGGCGAAGGAGAAGCGCGCCAAAGAGCGTTACGAGAGCGGCGAGCCGAAATACAAAAGGCAGAGGATCGCTGTGGCTGAGGATGAAAACGACGGCGATGCACAATTCGCGCTCGACGACTACGAAAGCGATGAAGAGTCGCACAAGCGGGCGAGGGCAGGCGGGTTTGATGAGTCTGGGCTGTCCGCGGAAACCCAAGCATTAATGGCATCACTCGGTTACAGCACTGATGCATCGAAAGACGACGACGGAGAAGCGCCTGACGAGACGAAGATCTTCTTCTGCTCTCGGACGCACTCACAGTTGACGCAGTTCTCCAGCGAGCTAGGTCGCGTCAAGATGCCGCCCGCCATCGCTCCGGACGAAGAGAGAAACGACAGCGAGGTAGACACACTTGTAGAAGACGTAAAGCACCTCACTCTCGGATCAAGGAAGAATCTCTGCATCAACAGCAAAGTCAATAAGCTCGGAAGTGCCACGGCGATCAACGAACGATGCCTCGAACTACAGCAAAACACCAAGACCGAGAGCCGCTGTCCACACATGCCGACTAAGGAGAGCGAGCCGTTGGTCAATGAGTTCCGGGACCATGCGCTTGCGAAGATTAGAGATATCGAGGACTTGGGCGTCCTAGGGAAGAAGCTGGGTGTGTGTCCCTATTATGCTTCGAGACCAGCGACCAAGTACTGCGAGGTGAGTCGACTATCCCGGTTCTACGATAGACTCGTGGACTGACAACAACAGATTGTAACACTACCGTATCCCCTCCTCCTCCAGCGCACTGCTCGCGAAGCCCTCGGTCTCTCCCTCAAAAATCACATCGTCATCATCGATGAAGCACACAACCTGATGGACGCCATCGCTGGCATCTACTCCGTATCCGTGACACTAGAACAGGTGCAACAAGCGCGCGCCCAACTGACAGCCTACCTCCACAAGTTCCGGAACAAGCTCAAGGGAAAGAATCGCGTCTATGTTGCTCAGACAGTCCGCATACTGGACTCCATCATTGCGTACTTGCAGTCAATCGATGGAAACGCGAAGGCGGTGGACGGCCTGGTAGACATGGCTGCGATCATGTCAGGGAAGGGTGTCGATCAAATCAATATCTACAAGCTCAATACATATCTCCAGGAAAGCAGGCTCGCACGCAAAGTCGACGGCTATACCGTCTTCGCTGAGCAAGCCGAGAACGCGAGCGTGCAGACGTCGACAACCAAGTCAATCAAGAGTGGACCCAGAAACACTGTACCAGTCCTGATGCACGTACAGTCCTTCCTCCTCTCTTTGATGAACCCATCCAGCGAAGGCCGCTTCTTCTACTCCAAGGAAGAAGCTTCAGGAACAACGCTCCGATACATGCTCCTCGACCCAACATACCACTTCAAAGACATTGTCGAAGAAGCGAGAGCAATCGTACTAGCCGGCGGCACCATGTCTCCCATGAGCGACTACGAGCAACACCTTCTCTCCTACCTCGCTCCCTCCAAGATCACAACGCTATCCTGCGGGCACGTCATACCGCCATCGAACCTCCTCGCCTTACCCATTATCCGCGGCACAAGCGGTGCAGACTTTGACTTTACCTTTGAGAATCGCAACAAAGAAGCCACGATGCTGGACCTCGGAAATGCCATTTTAACATTCGCACAGCACATTCCCGACGGCGTCGTCGTCTTCTTCCCCAGCTACACTTTCCTCGACGCATGCGTCGCAGCATGGAAGCGCATCAAGCCATGGTCATCACCGTCCTCAACATCACGTACCTTCTGGGACGCATTCACCGCAACAAAACCCACTTTCCTCGAGCAACGCAGCAACAGCAACAGCCAACAGCAACCTTGTTCCACCCAGCAACAGCCGCCACCACAGTCCACCAAAGAAGCAGCCGTAGCCTCCGTCCTTACAGCATACAGCACCGCCATCGCCTCTCCTTCGAACCACCGCCGTGGCGCCCTCCTCTTCGCCGTCATCGGCGGCACACTCTCCGAAGGCATAAACTTCAGCGACGCACTCGGCCGGGGCGTCGTCGTCGTCGGCCTTCCCTTTCCCAATCCCCATTCTGCAGAGTGGAAGAGCAAAATGCAGTATATACAGGCCAAAAGTGGTGGTGGCAAGGCGGCTGCGCGCGAGTTTTACGAGAATGCTTGTATGAGGGCGGTGAATCAGTGTGTGGGGAGGGCGATTAGACATAAAGGGGATTATGCGAGTATATTGATGTTGGATAGGCGGTATGGGAGTAAGCGGATTCAGGATAAGCTGCCCAAGTGGATAAGGGGGAGTTTGACTGGGGGGTTGAGCGTTGGGGATGTTGGGGCGAGGTTGGATGGCTTCTTTGCGACTAAGAAGTAGAGAGAGAAAGAGTAACACTTATCAAAAGAAACCTTTGTGAGCTACTGAAGCTCATCCAAGTTCATTCAATTGTGGGTGTCAAGCATTTACGCACACCACCGGCTTGCATCGTTCACACGCCTCACGTATCCTCGCTCACACTTCGACTCTGCTCCCTCGCCACGAAGGCGTTGGGATCAACGGGATAGGCCTTCAAGTCCACTTTGTGCGTATCTGCCCACGCCCGCACCCTGGCCTTATTGATGACAGCATCGGCACCGCCCTTCTTCTTCTGCTCCAGCACATCCATCGTCTGCAGCGTTGCGATGATATCCTCGGGTACAATGTACGTCTTCTCGCGCAAATCCTGTACCGTGACAGTCTTCTTCGACGGGCAAGTAAGGATCGTGCGCGCAAGGGTCTGCGACCAGTAATGGATGTACGCAATGCGACCGAGGTCCGACAGCGCTGGGGCAAGGAATATTAGCATGATATTTCAACGTGGCACGGATAGATGTACATACGTTTCTCAGGTCCGCCCAGCCTGTCCTCCCGCCTACTCATCTCATAGCTCGCTCCCATTAATATCTGTCCGAGCCCCTGCTTCTGCCACGGCGGAAATACCAATATGCACGCTAGATTATTGTTATCCCAGCTCATCTTCTCCTTGCTGAAGAAGCCGACGACCTGCCCTTGGCCGCCAACTCGACTCGCCTCTGCATCGTCGCCGAAACTGGTATTCGGAATCTCCGGTGTGGGGTTATGTGCGACGAGGAGGTAGTATAGAAAAGTTGTGACATCGTAGAAGACGGATTTGGTATCGAGGAAAAGCTTGGCGAAGAGCGAGAGGTTCTGCGCGTAGAGCTTGTGCTTTTCGCCGTCAATCTCGTAGAGCGAGTAGTTGTCTTTTGTGTAGACGTTGACGCCGGGCGGGGGTGTGTTGCGGAGGGGACATGCTTTCTATTGCTCGGCAGGTCAGCTGTCCGCCACGCCCAGTCAGCGCAGAGGGAGATAGGAATAGGGAAAAAAGCGTACCAAGTGTCCAATGAAGCCCAACAGCTCCTTGCTATACTTGAAGCACCATTGGCATACATACAGCCGCTCGACGCGTCGCCCCACGAGCTCTTCCGGGTAGAAGGACGGGTACCAGGGCTGGATGAGCAGCGAGCCGAAGACGACTTCGAGCACGTTGGGCCCGGAGAGAGGCTTCTGCGAGGGCTTCAAGGCGGGCGTCGAGGGCGTCGAGGTCATGGAGGCTACATCGGGGGCCATTGGGTTGGTGACGACGACGCGCGCAGAGGGGCGCAGAGCTTGTGGGGTTGCGAGCGGAGAGCCTGGACGGAGCTTCTCGCATGGGGATTAGCGCGACGCGAGGACACGTGCGTGGACCGAGGTCTGGGACGAGTGGGTTTGGATGACTGGGTAGCCTCGAAAGACAAGAGTACATGCCCCCCGCAAAGCGAGCATCGTAGTCGGTCCACGGCTACAGTTACCGGCACACATGTCCAGTCTTGGGATTAGTCAACCCAAGAAGGAGGGTGTGTCTCTAGGATTGCTAGAGGCCTGCTTTGTGGTGCAACGGTCATTGGTTCGAGATTACTGAACACCTTGTCGTACGGTCGGATATGCTCCCCATTCATCAGAGCTTGCGAGCATATAATACTAATCTACGCCCTGCCTCTCAGCTGATGCCTGAGCTAACCGGGTCCGCGGGACGCGCCAAGGTTTCAATACGTCGACCTTGTCAGCAAACGTAGACACGACGACCAACAAAGAGTTAGGATTCGATCGTTTGCAGGTATCACCCACAGGATACTGGATAAAATGACACGTCCAGGATCATTACAGGGTAACTTGGCGAGTGGAGAATGACCATAAATACAACGCGCATTCTCTCCCAGGAGTTTCTTTATCCATTCTCATCACACAACCCAAACGAGACAGCTTCCTACCCGGCAACATGAGTACCACGATAAATCCCGATTACCTCGTGATTGGCGCTGGAGCCATGGGCATGGCCTTTGTCGACACCCTGATCACAGACACCAACGCCACAGTAGCGATAGTGGACCGCTACGCTCGACCGGGAGGCCACTGGACGATTGTGTACCCTCACGTTACCCTCCACCAGCCATCAGCCTTCTACGGCGTCAACTCTCAGGAATTTCCGGGCGAGAAGAACATTGACAAGATTGGCTGGAACAAGGGCATGTCCGAGCTGGCAACAGGAGACGGAGTCTGTTCCTATTTCAGCAGAGTCATGCAGCAGACGTTTCTTCCAACTGGACGGGTCGAGTATTATCCTTTGCATGAGTACGTATGATCCCTGTTCGAGATGCATGTAAGACGGATGCTGACTTGGTACACCGATCTTTAGGTACGTGAGCGAGGGCAGATTCCAATCTGTCATCACGAACAAGGCCGTTCAGGTCGGCCCAGAGACGCGTATTGTGGATGCCACATTCATGAAAGTCGAGGTGCCAGCCATGAGGCCACCGCCCTACGAGGTAGCAGAAGACGTGCATGTGATTGCACCAAACGGGTTGGTATCTCTTTCCCGACCGTACGGCCGCTACACCGTAGTGGGGGCCGGAAAGACGGGCATCGACGCCTGTCTCTGGCTACTTTCAAAAGGAATCGATGCCAAAGACATCTCCTGGATCATGCCCCGTGACTCCTGGTGCATAAACCGTAGTACTCTCCAACCCTCATGGTCCCCCGCAAACGATTCCCAGATTTTCGAGGCAGAAGGCGAAGCCATTGTGAATGCCACCTCGCTAGAAGATTTGTTCTACCGGCTCGAGGCCAGCGGGAAGATGATGCGGATTGACAAGAACGTCTGGCCCACCATGTACAAGTGTGCAACCCTTTCCGTCCCTGAACTCGAGCAGATTCAAAGAATCGGAAACATTGTACGTCAAGGACGCGTCGTCCGCCTTACCGCAAACGAGGTCACGCTCGAAGGAGGCAAGTACACACCCGTGCCGGATACACTGTACATCGACTGCAGCGCCAGCGGCCTAGCAAGACTCAAGCCCGTACCCGTCTTCAACGGCAGACACATCACGCTGCAAGCAGTCCGCTTCTGCCAACAAGTCTTCAGCGCCGCCTTCATCGGCCACGTCGAAGCCACGTATGACAACGACGAGGTCAAGAACACGCTCTGCACTGTCGTGCCCCACCCAGACGAAACGCAAGACTTCCTCGGCATGACTCTTGAGACGTATCTCAATGCAGCGAAATGGCATGCAGAGCCCAAAACGCGCGCTTGGCTCGCGCACGCCCGTTTGGACCTGGTGAATGCACAAAAGTCGCCGGATCCGGATGAGGCTGCAAAGGCTGCGGCGAAGAAACCGGCGTATATACAGGCCGTTTGTCAAAACCTCGGACGTCTTCTTGATGTTGAAGCGACGAGGACGAAGAGCAAGATTTAGGGACGAGTATGATTGTATGTGGTTGGTAGGTTGTCAGGCAAAGCGATGATGATTTGACGTCGACGGTGAAACAGCAAAAGCAGAACAAAATAATTGACTCAGGGTGCGACTGGTATGAGAATTACCAGCCTTCAAAAACAAGGAATGGCAATGGTTGTGGCACATGTCTCCATCTGTTTTACTCACACTCTGTTCTTCCTGATCTCTACGATCTTTCTTCTCTCTAGGCAACATGCTTCATCCAGGCCGACTCTGCAGTCTTTCGATACACAACATACCATTCAATCCTCCAAGAGCAACTGTCCTCCCCCTACTTCGCCGTATGGTGTACCGTCCGGTCTGACTCGACCACCTTTGTGATACTGGAAGTATCCTTCAGCCACCCAATAGTAGTGGTCTTGACGATGGTCATCCCATTCCCATTGTACCAGCTGTTCAGAATGTCCCTGTGCGGTTGTAAGCTCTGGCGCGGCCAGATCATGTTCCTTCATGTCCTCCTCGAGTCTCGCAAGAGCACTGTCCAAAGCATTAGTCCCTTCCGAAGCAATGCCTTCCAGCAAAGATGTGATCCTCGTTTTGATTCTTAAATGATATCCGTATTTTTCATCCCGGGGTAGGCCGCTCGATAATATTTTGCCTTGGTGAGGCCGTCTACGATTTTGCTGCATCGAGCATCATGCGTGGTAAAGCCATGTCACAGGGCGCTGCAAAGCCACATGTCCTGATTGGACATATTTGTAGCCTGGTCCTCCGTTCTCTCGATCAGAGTTGCGTATGTCTATGATCTAGGGGTCATGTCGCACGGAGGCAAGATGAAGCAGGCGTTTTTCAACAAGCATCACCACGATGCGTAAACTAGAAGGATGCGTACTCGAAAGGTATTCATACTGGATACACGATGTTTTCTTGATTAGCTTCAAGTCATGTAGTGACCATCAGTTGTATTGAGGCTGAAGGTGTAAACGTCCGAAAATGTTACATCGGTCATCACACTAATACCGAATGGAACACGGAAGCTGCTGTCGTACTTGTGTCATCGAATCAAGCCCTACCACTTTCCTTCTCCAGCCAAGAGTCGGTGCTGCAGTCATCTTGCTACTCCCCTATTCATAACATGAAACTGTGCAGCATTTTGACACAGCGCAATGCCGTCATGTAATCAGCCAGTGCGTACGCGAGCCTCGTGACCACGTACTCGAGCTTCCCGTGCCTATTCATCACATCTGCTGGGAACATCTCTCAGACGCGTCGTGTGGTCGACTAGCCTGCGCATGTCTCAGTCCGATCCGTTCGGCCCTTATTCTTTCGATCCGGACAAATCTAGCCGCATGCTAGTCGCAAATAGTGGGTGATACTTTTGTACGATCGACCTTGTTTTGATTTGACATAGTCTTTAGTCATAATAGCAATCATACAGGTCAGTTGCTGAGCTCCTGGCATCCCGTAGGCCTCAGCAGCGCGGCATTATTCCACCATGTTCTTGCAAACTCTCTCAACTTTCTCGTCCAGAACCGCAACGGCCGTTTTCCCTCGCGGAATGATCATGCAGATCTCACTCGCCGTCAAAGAGCATTTCGTTGTACGATCGAGATGATGAAGGATTCATTGGAACATAAGAGCGATGGAATGATCCGAGCTGTTGTCTCTACGTCGAGTCGTCTTGTACGAAATGAATAAGTCATTCAAGCGACGATGGGTCACTTATATCCCTTCGGCGTTTTTAGGCTGTTTTGGAGACGGGAACTGGGACAGTCATTGAAATGCATTTTCCGAGATCATCGCACTTAGATGCGGTTATGACACAGTTGTCAACGAAAGCCTCAGGATTACTATAACATAGTATTGCTTGAATCGTTCTGGCGCTCTTTGGTGCATTTTAATCCCCAGACTTTCGAACAGCGTCGACGTCATAGGATACTTCGCTCAGGATGTTCCTCCAGTTGTCCCTGTGCCAAGCAAGTGAGAAGATGCCTCAAAGTCTTCTTAGCACCTACCACAACTATCCGGCGCCATATCTCTGTTATGGAAACAAAACCTGACAGGAGGTGTAAATGGGATCTCAACCTTGACGACATTGTTCACTTCATTTCACTAGACCAAGCGTTTGCTGTGAATCAGAAGAAGCCAGCTTTCACAAGCGGGATGTAGATGGACCCAACTGCGTACAGACTGCTGACTATACGACCATTGAGGAATGGCGGCCAGCGCGAACATTTGATGGGAGAAAAGTGTCGACTAGGAACTCTCCTATCCCTTGCCTCATTTTGGAGGGCCTTCGGTCAGAATCCAGTTTGGACATCAGCCATATCTCGCAAGCTTTTTTTTTTCCTTCTGGGAAGCAACCAAGTCGATTCGGGTCAGCTGGGTTTCTTGCTTCTCTGAAGATTGCATTTCGCCGCTACTGAGATGGGAAATCATGGAAAGCGAAGCCATCTCGTCACGATGCTATTTGCTCTACTAGAAAGCATGAGCCTTAAGAAGTGGGATGAGATAATGCGGATCGTGCAAGGGGTGCTATGGGCAGAGGACGATTTCGTGGGGAGTGACCGCCTAATCTGCGATCAAGTCATGCGGGCTATGAATCACAGTTCTATGGCATATAGTTTATCAGAAGCTGGGCCTGCTCTTATTGAGTAACACTAGTATGATACTGCACATCAGCGTTGCCGTACTCCTCTAATCATATCATGCAATAGCCATGTTCTTGATCGTCGTCTCGAATTTCTCCGGTTCCCTACCAAGCAAACGACGCAAATGATCAGTGACCACAGCCCCTTCTCCACGCCTCAGAGCATCGTACGCAGTGGCCCAATGCTTCTTCATATCTCCAGCCAGGTATTTCGAAGCCCCATCAACAGAATTCTGAGACGCCCATTCATCAATGGAGCATTGCTGAATCTTGACGTCTTTTCCAAGAACCCGGCTGATCGACTTTACGCTTTCCGCTATTGAGAGTTCCTGCGGGCCAGACAACAGGAGTGTTTTGTTGATATGCGAGAAAGTTGCAGGACTTTTGATATAATCGGCGAGCAAGTGTGCAGTACCTTCGCCAAGCTCCTCGCGCTTAACCCATGATATCCCAGGGCCTTCTCCGTCGTGCGGGATCTTCAACTCTTTAGGAGGGTTCTTCAAATCGAGGAAAGCAAGGTACAAGCCGTACGATTCAGTGTATAAGCCCTGACGCACTATGGTGTATGTGAAAGACGGACGTTCCGCAGCAAGCTGGGCGAGATACCTCTCAGTATCGAGATGGGCTTGCATGACAAAGGCAAGAGAGTCGGAAGTGTTGCCGGCGAAACCAAGGGAGGAGTAGAAGATGTGTTCTACGCCAGAACGAATGGCTGCATCAATGGCATACTTTTGAACCTATGAGACACACTTAGCAAGGCACTTTATTTTCTTCATAACTATCATTACTTACCTTGGTGCGGTACTCATGTTCGATACTCGCGTAAGAGATAAGATTGAGGTAACGCGCTCCATCGAAAGCATGGTCAAGAGACTCCAGCTTGTCGTAGTCCCCGTATCTGCTGATTGCTCCTGCTTTTGTATACGTCTCGGGAATCTTGGTTGGGCTTCTTGCCACGAGGATAACATTCTTCGCGTCTACAATATCGAGAAGGTGCCGGTACGTGCTGCCGCCAATGCCGCCCGAGGCAGGAAAGATGGCGATTGAGTCGCTGTGCATAGTGCTAGTTGGCGAGTGTGATCGTGTGAAGGGGGTGGATGTCGAGTGTAGGGCGTAGATGGAGCAAGCCAAGTTGTACCTTCTTATACGCAGCTCGGCGTTCTACTTTTACATCTTTCTCTGCATATTGCCTATGAATTTCTGAGCAGAGCCGAACGAGATTATCAATCAATTCTGTCACGAGGAAAGATCTTTTGTTGAAAAGCGCATTTGTCATCTGAGGCTACAGGCCGAAATCTCAAACAGGATCCAAGCAGCACTACAGACATCTAAGATTTTGAACGTATCAGGCACAATCTACATGGTATTAGTGCTATCTGCGGGGCTCAACATGCCCAGAAACACTGCTAACTTGGAGCGTGTTTCAGAAAAAGATTTCGGCAAGCTGATTAAGCACCCGCACCTATATCTTGAGGCTATGGTGTAATGAGCCTGCTTTCATAGTACGCCAAGAATCAATGTGTACATGTCTGTGCACGACATCCGAAGCTTCGATCTCATTCTATTCCGAACAGTGCAACAAGGTTCGATTGCATAAGCGAACAACGGATACAAGAAGACTCAGGGATCGTCGCGTTGACAGCTAGCTGGCTAGCTTTGATGACGTAGTCGCCGTAGCCCAATCGTCGCTTAGAACCAGCACCTTCGGACCCACCGTACACGCTAGCAGTACAGGATTTACTATGAGTTAACAGCTTTTCGGCGCACGGTTCTAATATCATAATTTATAATTGCACGTTCCTCTTAGGCGAGCATGGCCGCTTATCTAGCATCTCTATTCCTTCTTTCCATAGGTGCTTGTTTTGAGAACGACTTTTCGATGCGATTTAGGCTTAGAGACGATGCGTTAGCAGAAGATTCTTCTTATTATACCGCAGACTCGCCTAGCCAGAAGATAGATTCGTGTCGAGTTACAAGGAGAAAACCACTTGGAATTTGCACGCGCAGGGTATCCAGCCTAAAGGATTTGCAAGGTCAAGTGAAGTTAAGAAAAGGCAAAGAACTAGTATACCTTGCCTTACTACCCTTCAAGTATACGTTCTAGTCTATCCTATCTATTTGCTTTCTCTAAATGCTGTCTAAACTGTGATATTTTCCAATCATAGACCTACAGGGAAAGCATATAGTCATCTCAAAATAGAAGAAGATATTATTGCTGCCGCCTGTAGAGACACACAGTCGTTAAGATTATATAATTAATACCAGACGAGTTGCTAGGGCCGTTTTAGCACTGACAACTTAGCGGGGCTGCAACGGATTGTTGCGATGGTGGTTTCCTTCATATATCCAGGATGCTTCGAAGACCGTGATTACGATGATGCAGTAGGCGCGAGTAGCCCATCGTCTGCAAGCCATGGCAGTACTGTGGACATCTGTATGTTTGGAAGTTTACAAACCATGCGTATCTATATCGCTGAGAGTAAGCAACCTTGTGGTATATTCTTGTCTTGAACTAACAAGCGCGCTCGTACATGGACGTTTCTGTGAAACGGCAACTGCAATGTCGTTCAAGGTTGAACATAGTCACGTAATGGTGCAAAGCCGCTTCATGTGCAACGAAGGTGCGTACAGCTGCCAAGTTCGCGTGAGTCTGTAAAAGCCCATAGCATTAGCGTTGAGTATCGAAAAGGCGGTCGAAAGCCAGGGTCCGCCAACGAAGTGGGAATTTGCCTGACTAGATCCACTCCTTCAGACGACAGATTCGTCGTAGCGGATACAAGAGCGCACTCTAGTCTTGTCTTCACTCTCGAGATGTGTCAATGCAATGCTCAGACCTTCGCTTTCGAATCATTATCTAATAAGATTGATTGTACAGAGCATGCGAAATCCAATCATCAGCCGTCTACTTACAGCGATCAGGCTATCAGGTTGCTCCGTAAACACTCTGGTGTTTGCGTAAGCATAGACATCCTCACTCTAAAACTACCAATTACCATATACAGTAATTGATGTGAAACATCCATCCTTCAACGCGCCACTGATACGAAATCCCATTTGTTATTCCATGGACATGACGTTTGATGTCTTCTTGCGGAATAGAGATGAACGGCATACAGCACACGATATAGTACCTTGAATCAAGATGATCCACAGAGTCTAGGTAACTCATTCCAGGGCAAAAGATCGTCACCAGTAAACTAGTCGCCCATTGGTTCACATTGGCAATACCAAGTCCCACAGGACGAACCGAAGTGCTCCCTGCTTGCTGCCCAAAAGTGACACCAGTCCTTTTCCCAAATTCTGTACTCGCAAGCTGCAATACCTTGACAGCCGTTCCTCCACGGTATGCTGATTTCGTCAATCAGGGATGGTATCACTGAGTTGGCTCTGACTGCGAAAATACTTTCGTCCCCGTAGCGATCATCTCAGGGGTGTGTAAGGAGGATACGTAGGCACGTGCACAAACATCACTGGCAGACACACCTTACAAGTCGAATTGGAAGATTGGTAGGATCTTGGCTCATTGATCACTGATTGGGAATGATACTGCGCTGCATGAGGATCTTGTGCCATGCATGGTTTGTCGTGCAGTGTCGACAGGAGGATCGCTTGGTCCAAGAGCAAAGACAACCAAACACGCTCAGTCCTGGAGATATTGCCAAGATAGAGCGATGCGAAGACTTGCCATTAGCGAATAGGCAGGCACGATTGCCTCGGGGTCTATATCTCTGTTTATCACTAGTGATGTGAGAAGGCATAGCGTTGCACACTTTGCGTGCCGCTGACCTCCACTACTACTTAAGTTAGACAAAAGTCCCCCCCTTCGCCGCACAATCCGACAATCCATCTAGCGATAAGTCACAACTCTAATAGCTCCAACCTAACGACCGACTGCACTTCGAAAACGCTTGCTACTCAATCTACCGCCGACCGTATACATCCTTCCTACTACTTCTAGAGCCCAAGCTTTCCCTTGGTGGAGAGGGCGTGAGCGGCTTTCTAGAAGAGGGTGGTCGAGGCTGGCTCCGTAAATTGGTGGGTTGAGCAATCCCATAACCCTTGTTACCCCCACACCGAGCGCGAGTGTGGAGGCGACTACCGCAGCCACTGCATACATGAGGGTAGCGACAACCGCTCAGATCCCAGCAGTTCCCCTCATTCCAAAAGTAACAAGGTCTGATTCGTCTTCCAGTCTTCGTAGCGGAATCGAAACGGACCCGTTTGTCACGGGGGGCGGGAGGTGGCGATTCAGAAGCGTTCCTGCGGCGAGGTATGGACGGTGGGTTTATCGTGGATGGTACGTTATCATGGATCTTGTCGTGAGAAATGGTATTTCTGGTATCCGAACGGGAGCATATGACTGTGCGCTGTGCAGAGATGCCTCGAACATCTTGAAGTCCCGATTCCTGTACGCTCGGAATTTGCTTGCGCTTCTGGTAATCGGCCAACGAGATGTGCGTACGCTTTAGATCATCGGACAACGAGATGCGTTTGGGTTCACTGTCTCCGGTCTCTTGCCTTTCGTCTTTGTCTCTTTCTTCTTCCAGCACTTTCTCCTTGCCTTTGCCTTTGTACACACTTTCGTCGTGATCTTTAGCTGCTGTCGCTTGGTCCTTCTCCTTGCCCTTGTGCTCAATCTCCAACTCGACTTCTGCCTCTTCCTCTATCTCGCCGTCCTCCTTCTCTCCACCCACTTCACGACCTTCCCCCTCTTCAGCGGCGTCGCCATCTCCATCCCCATTCCCAGGTGCTGCTAGGCCTTTCTTGCTTTGGTTGATACACGGAGATTCCGGCGGAACAACTATCTCTCCGGGGTGTACGGCGTCACTTGACGAGGATGCGGCGCTGTGCGCTTCCATCTTACGCTCCGTCGATACCGCCATACTTGCAGGCTGGGTTGGCCGAGCCCATTGCGCCTTGCCGCAGGCAGTGTAGAAATATGTTGAATCATTCTCATCTCTAGCACGGTACCAGCCCTGAGGAAGAATGACTTATGATGCTGGCAAGAGCGAGGGTCGTGATTCGCGAAAGGAGGATGACAATAGCGATATTGGATAGGAAGAACCGAAGGCGATGATCTCTGCGCCACACCCTGGGAGACTAGTCGCGTCTCCCAAGGACGATGTGCCATCTTCACTATGATGTGAAGATGATGCTGGAGGAGCTTGACTTGAAATTTGACTTGAGGGTTTATTCCTACGCTCCTCCGCCCTTCGCGCCGCTCTTGCGTTGTTCTTGGTTGACGCCTTAGAGCACGGTCGTTGTGGCGGCATGATGGTCTTTGCGACATGTGTCGGAGGTCCCATTCGATTAGCTCTTTCCGGTGACGGGCGCAAAGAAACACGAGCTGTGAGATCGTCGGAACGTTCCAAAGCCATGGGCGCTACTTCTGGAGATGAGGAACGGCCGCGATCGTGGAGTAGTGGTGGGGTTAACGGAGAAGATTTGAGGATGCCGGATACTACATGTGGAAAGAGCTGGTCAGTATTGGCAGGTGCGAGCGAAATAACATTCACTCATCTCGGGGCTGCTCAGATGGTGAGAGGTGACGAGCATCATGTCGACCCTCGCCAGTTGTGCACCACTTATGGTTACAATGCATCACGCATTCTTGTAATAGCGGCGAAGTCTATGAAGTCGGTCGAGGTTGGGCTGACTTACAAATCCTGTCTTGGAACATTTTCGATGTATGAGGTCCCATACCGGGGGTATTGAGAGAGGCTCAGAAGTCACATTGACTGATGTTTAACATGGCAACGGTGAGCCTTCGAAGCTGAAGAGAAGAGATGCGTATTTGATAGCCTACGTACTCTTCAACTTGTTCTCCGGGCGAGAGTCTGGATTGAAGCCGTATATCCATGGAGCGCGTGTTTGTTTGCGTTGGTGCATTGACCTTCATGCGATGAGCCGACGTGGCTGCAGTATCGTCCCGTTCGTCAATGCTGCATCGCAAAAGTGAGTCGGCGCAACTATGGAAAGGCGTACTGCGGCCAAAAATAGGCTCGATCCGTTGTTCATGGTTTTCATGGGTGGATCAAGAAGGGAGTCAAAAATGTTGAGTGGTCAAGCTCAATCACGATGCGCCACGTCGTTTTATTGTGCTTACAATGCGAAGTGGGAATATTCTTGCACTACGAGCATGGTTCATGCGAGGGACGCCGGAGTGAGTGTCGTCGTAAGCCTGCCTGATAGAACCCACGCTGGACATCTCGTAGATAGCGCAAGCTCAGTCGTGGTGTCTGTTTTGAGAGCATCAAAGATCGTGTGCTCCCAAACTCACAATAGTTGGATTCAGGTACATCACACATGAAAAAAGGACTGCTAGTTACCGTCATGCGCTCGAGCCAAAGGCACTGCATATGCGTGCGTTACGAGTGACCACAGGGGTGCTTGGAAAAGCGACCACGCATCTTCAAAGTGGCAACGATACTAACATAGCTGAAGACACACCGGATGCAGCGGACCTTCAAGCAGAGCCCTTCGAATCTCTCGAGATAAACCTCGCGGCTGCAAGAGTATATGCTGTTAATGGCAATGCGCCGCTCGTTTTTGCCTCAGTGGGTAGCGCAAGGTTCCTTGATGCACAGGGTCTTGACCTCTCGGTTGTCGAAGCAAAGACGTCGACGGAGGAACAACCGCTGCTATACCACTCTTTCAACACCTCTAGGCTTGCTGAGACCGTACCTTACACAATCGATGGCGAGCAGAGCTGGGGTGTTCTGCAGCAGATCTATGTTAGCTTTCCAAACTACATCCCGAAAGTTGTCGGCACTTTCGTGCAAAGACGTATCAATCCCACCTCGGATCTGTAGTCATCTGATCACGAGTGTGTACTATGATTATAAAAAATACAGCCTTGCAATCTGTCTAAACGTTACCATGAAGTATGTTTAGTTGAGGGCGATCACCTATCACCGTTCACCCTTCGATGCTCACAACACTACTATCCTCATCACGCAACTTACCAGGGGTAGCGTTATTCCGCTCAAGATTGAATTGAAAGCTTACCACTTATTTCTCACATCAAACTCTGCCTGTGAGGTTGATCTCTCACAATATACTACGGCACACCACGATCAATCATCGAAGTCAGACAATACCATGCCTCCCTCAACCAGGGCCTCCACAGAAGACCCGCAACCACTCATTTGGCTTCTTCAATCATTCACATTCGGCAAAGAACAAAAGATTACTGGACCTACGAGCCTGTTCTTGGATCGTGCGAACGCAGAGTTCGGGTTCATCCGGTATAGTGCCCACAATGTCGCGGCGATTCTACGTTTTCCTGACACAGATGAACCCATGTACTTCCAAGCCGAGAGCGTGCGCGCAGCAGCTTGGAGGGAGAAGTGCAAGAAGGTCTGTCTCCTCTTCCAGCATCTGCAGCTTGACCTAGAGTTTGCTTCGCCAGATCTCGCTCGCTCGTTTCTGGACATGTTGGGAGACATTATGATGGCAATAGGCAATCAATTCTACACCTATGAAGTTCCGCCAAAAGTTGCATTTATGAAGGCCGACTTCGACATGGAACAGCAGGGCTTCATCAGCCGCGCTACGGAGCCTTGGATCGCGCTTCAAAAAGAGTCATCCGAGTGGCCTCGTCTCCGCAAAACGGGTGAGTGGTCAGACTTCACCATTTCCGCAGGAGGCAGCCAGTTTCCGGTTCATCGCGTCAAGATTTGCAAAGAATCGAACTACTTCAAAGCGGTATGCAGCGGTGGATTTCGAGAAACCGCACAGCAATCTGTCGTCCTACCCGAATCAGCGCAAGTCATATCGTCTTTGCTCGACGAGATGTATGGCGTCTACAGTCCCACGACCGGCTCAATCTTCACGAACTTCATACCCCGTAAGGCGATTGAAAAAGAGCATATGTTGAACCAACTTCTTGATCTCTTCGTTGCTGCGGACAAAGTGTGTCATACCATATGCTTTCTCTTCTAGCTGCGACGCTAACTGATTGAGCAGTACAACCTCGAAGCTATCAAGCGCAAGGCTGCAGAAGCCATCATCGACCGGCTCCCTTTCGTCAACGATGCGCTCATGATCGTCGACCTCGCCACTTGCGTCTACCATGAGAGATGTCCGGAGAACGATCGCGGTTTACGTAAAGCCATCATTGCGTGTGTTCGGACGAGGATGCCTACTATACTAGGAGACGAGAGCGCGTGGAAGGAATTCTCAGAGAACAAAGATGTACTGAGAGCGTCTCATTTGCATACGTGTGAGATGGACGGTGCTGACGGCAGTAATGGAAATGTAGTTGGGATTGGGGCTGGGATGACGACGCCGCCCGCTTCGCCGAATACGATAGCTGGGCGGTAAAGGTGGATGTGGCGTAAGAGATCTCGCGTGTGGTCAGATTGCATTGGCACAATAGGGTTGAGGCAAGCCGACGTGAGAGTTTACTTTGAGAAGGCCTGATTCATGCCGCATGTAGTGGTAATAACCAGGTTGTCTTGATCTGTCGAATATTTTGATGAGGGCGCAGCATGCTGATGACAATACCTTCGACCTTGAGCATACTCCTGTATGTCGATACAATCTGGTGCTTCACATTCGTGATTCGCGCAATGCTCGCGGAAACCGTCTCGGACGAAGTATTGTCTCCAACTGCGAAAGACTCCAGGGTCGAACCAGTCCCAATGACCGTACTCTTTCCGTGTGTTTGGACAACTCAGATGAATGCAAGTATTGTTGTGGTCGGGACAGAACCTGTCGTTGATGTTTTTGATGGCCGAGCACCCCGACTTAGTACATCGAGCGTGGTTGTGGCATAGATCAGAAGATTCGCGGTGGGGATGAGGACAACCTTGAGCGGCGCAACGATGGTGTAAACACAGGGTGAGCATTTGGTCAGATGTCTCCCCCCTGTTATGCGTAGGCCACAAACAACCGGACGCATTACATGTGTGCGTGATGCAGTAGTAACGACCTTGAGAATAGTCTGCCCCGAACTCGTTACAAGTAGTTGTTGTGATCCTGCAAGTATGATACGCGCAGGCTGTTCGCCCGTCAGACATAGGCTGCGAGCAGCCTGGATTTTGGCAGCCATGGGCTCGGCAATACGGGGTTCCTGCTGCGAAGTTTGATTGCTCTGGACAGTCGAGAATGCGACAGGAATACCAATGATTGGCACAGAACGGTGAGGTTTGTTGATCGCTGTCGGGATGGTGCCGCGGTGTACTACAGCCAGTTTTTAGGCAATTCATAGCTTGTCAGGACCAAAGACAGTGTTCCAAGTTCGAGTATAATTATTGAACCACAAGTACGACGTAGACGTAAGAGTAAACCAAAGGACGGAAGTAGAAGTATAAGTAAACGAAGCTGCTGGAACATTAGGCAGCTATGCATTTGGAGGCTTGATCGCTAAGGTGATATCACCAGCTTCGCGAGTGGGGTGTTGGCCAGCTGTCCAATACGGCGATGTGGGCAACGGTGGCGGCTAGGCGTTTTCATAGTGATAGGAGTTTCATGCTACCAAGAAAGCCTCTACCGTTTATAATGGAGGGTCCGGTCGTGCCTTTAGAGGTCAAGTGTCGGTGCTAGCTTGGGATGTGCTGACCGGTTTTAAGACAGCCTGATCCAATATGCATACGTGACTACATAATTCCCTCTCTTGAGCTACCGCATTGTAGTATCTTTGTGCTAGGTCGTACTTGCTCACCGTTTCTAGGGAAGATATTGAAGCACACTTATCGCAGTGGTAAGCCGACACTGTTGTGAAGTCATGCCTTACAGGCGATCGCTGGTTCGTCGGATTGTTGCGCTCCAATCCCGAACCCCTGCGGAGTGGGCCTCGTCGTCATCATAAGACCTAGGTCTTCCTAAACGTCCTTCGGTATTGGATCGGCACCGAATAGAAGCTTTGTATCGTCTCCTGAGCGTAGCACGTGTGATCCTCGTACTATTGTTGGGGACGCACATACCATGGTACAACCAAGAGATGCACAAGTTTAACGCTAGTCGCAAAGCGTATGACTTTTCTGGCAGCTTGTTGTGCAGCTATCACCTATTATTGTAGAAGTATGACACTGATGCAGTATTCGCTAAACTAATAAAGGGACGGAAAATCAACACAGCTTTCGCACGATCACCTGTGACCTGTATAAAAACGACGCTTCAAGCCGGCAGCGATTCGTTCCTTCACTCTCTTCCAATGAGCCGCGATATGGATAGCCTTATGCTTATCTCAAAACGGTAGTGCCCACCGCTTTCCCCAAGCCGACTTTCTTCCAGTCGTCTTTACGCGTGAATTGTCTCCCACCAACCTCGGTGCTAGATTGCTATCGTCTGCGCTGCTCCGATTTCCTTTTGGCCTTGTTTTGTTCTGTTTCGGAACTCTTTTGAATCCGAAACCACCCTCTTAGACCTGAATCATCTTATCGCGCTTCTTGTGGAGAGGCTTCACTTCCCGCGCATGAACGCTTTCTTGATCTGGCCCACGTCCGTCGGTTGCATGATCCGATTGATACTCATGATCGTTGGTTCGCTGGATGCGATTTGGAAGCATCTTCAGGCGCATATCTGGGAGGGCTTTAGAGACCAGGAGACATTGGCGGCGTGGTGCGGAAATGGTCGTAGGGCATGTAGCCCGGAGGAGGAGTCGGATACTGTGGTGCGTACATGCCGTTGGATGTCGCAGTGCGTATGTGGTGATTGTTTGGGAGCGTATACTCTGGTGATGGTGTAGGTTTATCCCGCGTACGCTTGTACAGTGGGTTGTCGTTTGGTGTTGTTCTGTGTGGATGTGGAGTTGGACGTGAAGGTTGTGCGACCATACTGGCATCAGAATTATCTTCGCTCTGAGTCCCTTCGCTCTGGATCTCCCGCTCGACCCGGAAAGGTATTGAACGTTTCCGTTGGATCTTTGGTTTCTGTGATTTCTGTGGCAGTGCCGTTCGAGATAGAGGAGAAGCTGGCACCGCTCCATACCGGTTAGTTCCTGAACCTAATGGAGCCTGCTCTTGCCGCCAAGGAGAGTTCCTGCGTTGTGGAACGTAAGCAAACGGGTTAACTGACGGATAGGGCTGCCTGACGATCTCTTCGTCCTGTGACTCATACCCGCACGTTGCTGCCGTACTAAACGCTGATTCTGTGTGGGTGTCGTTATGGGTATCGTTCTGAGTATCTGGCGAGTTATCTTCGTCGATATAGTCCCAACTATCATCGCTATCAGCATCACTACTACTTTCAGCATCACTGCTGCTCTTGGCACTATTAACACCTGCCGCTTGTGGAAGCGGATAATGTCCTCGTTTGATAGTAATAGAGCTGTTTTCTTCCTGCCGTTGTGAAGGTATCGCCCCTCTGCTCGCAGGCCCTGATGGTAGTAAAGAACTGTTAGCCTCTCCGAACTCGACGATAAACCCATTATCTCCGACCTTCTTAGCTGAGACCCAAGGATCTCTCAATGTGCGCCTTGGTTTATTAGAAGTTCCTCCCTGTTTTGATGAAGTGGTAGCTCGCCTCGGTCTAGATGAAGCTGACTCTGGCTCGTAGATCGGGACATATTCGGGAGTTCCACGTGGTGGCTGATAATCTTGCCATAGTCTCCGCGGGTCAGATGCTGCGTACAATCCAGCGGCGGATGGCGTCGGTTTGGATGCTGGTGAGATATCAGCTCGCCTCGGCCTCGATGAACGGGGCCCTGGATCATATATAGGAACATATTCAGGTGTTCTACGTTGCGCTTCGATGTTCTTGTGGGAGCGAAGGGGATACCGAATTTCCGCTTCGAGGGATCCGTTGTATTGGACTGACTCGTACATGGGGTCAAGAGGGGTTCTACTTTGCCTGGAATGGTAGTAAGGCAATTGACGTGGGTCTGCCACTGATCGGGTTCCTCCAGTCTTGTCTTCGCTGAGTGACTCTTGGGTTTTCGACCACCTACGTCTCGCTTTGGGCTTTTCATGTTGGGCAGTTGATGTCGTCGCTCCATGGCCTACAACAAATGCAGCATCAGGACACCATGAACAATATTGCTCACCCCGACATCCTAGTCTGTCGACTTGTGCTCTGCAATACCAGTGAACTTCATGAGAACATGACAGCACATTTTCCCTCTCTAACAAGTCCCACTCACGTTCACCCAATGGTCTCTTGCAGATAACACACATGTGTAATCTTGCCCAAAAGGTCGTTGCTTCGGGTAACGACCACAAGCTCCTCTTGAGAAGCGAAGACGGTCGGTCGAGCATGCTGCGCTCGACTGCTTTTAATAGACTTCTCACTTGTATGTACTCCAACGGGATGGTGCGTAGAGGAGATGGACCAGCTCTGAAGATAGGCCATAGGTGATTAGGCTTGCATATATATTGATACTTGGTAGTCTGGTGGATCTTTCCGTCAAATCTGCATACGTGTTCAAGAAGAAGACTTGCGTATGCGCGTCCTTCCTCGCAGAGACGACGGTTGCCAAGATAGATGCCAAGTGGGTTGTAACAATCAGAACAGTCGCGAGCGTGCCGGTCAAAGTCCCACGCAGCCTTTCTTTCTGGCTCAGACATGGGAAATACCGTCGCAGAACAGTTGATTATAATTTTCGCCTCCATTCGCTTGATGGCAACTGGTGAGGAGACTTTTGAATCAACGTCGTGTTCATCGATCGACCGAGCCGAGTTTCGCAAACACAAGATCTGATTGTTAGTTGCTTGGGTCGATTCGAATTGCATACCAGGTAGTGAAACGGAATCGCGAGAAAGGCTTTGATATGGTGGAGCGCTCGCGTAGCTCTCGTCTCCACTCGAAGGGGAACTCTTGGCCGATGATGGTGCTCCGTCGTTGCTCAAATTGATCTCACCGTCACTGATGCTAGGACCAAAGCCTGAAAGCAAACATGGAGTTTGAACGGGCATGTTAATCTTGCCGTTTGCTTGGTCAGATGAGCTACTCGCTTCATTGGCTGCTTCGCAAGCTAGTTCCTTAGCCCCACGTTCAAAGTTCTTGCTCGTGGATGGTAAGCCTTCAGGTTCAGAGCACAACCCAGGTGGACAAGGAGAATCATTAAACCCCTCTGAAGCGTTCGATGCTACGAGATTGGTAAACATATCGCCGACGACTGCTTGATTCGGTTTGAGTTCTGTACAGCTGGACGTGTTTTGAGAACGTGGCAGCGGTGCTATCGAACTCTCAAGATCCTCATCTGACAAACGGCTGTCCTCTGATATCTCGTCTTCCAGTTCAAGGCAGCACAGTCCCTTGAAAGTATGTTGTGTAGACGACTCGAAGCTCGCTTCTCCGATACGATTGTCAAGGGTATGGATGTTCCAGCGCGCTACCGGCTTCTCTTGTAACATGTTCAAGATCCAGTCTACAGGGAGAAGATCACTTGACGGTCCAGGCAGTTGTTGAAGTAATGCAATCCAACTGGCAATAGCTTCGAGGTTGGAGTGATATCCCTCTACCTTTGTGCCTTGGGTCATCATATGGGCCCGCAAGTCCTTGATGGTGCGATGTTTCAGCACAGTCCACATCTCTAGGAAAACACAACCGAAAGACCATATATCAGACGCTGTGTTGCGCTCGATATACGCCATTACCTCAGGAGCACAGTAGCGAGGAGTCGTGGGTGAAGCCGTTTCTGTAACACTGTTGTCACGACCCGACCAATCGAGTGAGGTTCCAAAGTCCGTGAAATAGACCTGGTCATTTTTGATCAAAATATTTGAGGGCTTGATGTCCTTATGACGGATGCGATTGTCGTGGAGGTAAGATAGCGCGGATGTCAAGCAGCCGAAGAAAGGTCGCAAGAAGGACCGGGCTCTCTCTTCGAGGTCTGGTCTCTCCATGAAAGACTGTAGGTTGGTGTCAGCTACAGGAAGCATGATGAGAGCCACGAATCTCTTGTCTGTATAACTTCCAACCAACTCGACAAGATGCTTATGACACAGCCGCTTGAGGTTTGAAAGCTCCTTCGTAAAGTCCCTCAGAACCTGTTTGTTTTGCTTGAATGTTCTTCCTCTTGGCATCAGTTTCCTTGCGTACTCCTGGTGGCTTATAGTGCTAACAACACGATCGACGTATCCATAGCCACCCTTGCCCAGCTCCCCAACTTTCTTGAGAGGCACTTCTGTCGGATCGCTAAAGTGTCCATGACGTGCGCGTCGCTCAAGCCTGAGCGCTTCAGTGTTGTAGACGAGGTGTTGTAGCTCGAGGAATCGCAGTCGTGCCGAATGATCGCAAAGCGCTTCCGGCAATGTATTCTTCGTGAAAGGGAAATAGACGTCTGTGATATCGCTGTCAATGAAAGAATCAATCGTATCTAGCTGCCCAATCTTTCGGAGAATGCTATACAATCTTGGAACGCGGCTCCAGCGTTCGCGTGCACAGCGTGTCAACACGTCTGCGACCTCGCGAATATCGTTCTCAGTGAAGGGCGTCAATGTCTTCTCGGCGTTGGCTGGAAACCATCTCCGTAAGAGGTCCTCCTCGAAGCCTTGCTGCGCCATTTGGCGGATTCATCCGGTGAGCGGTTACTACGCGGGCGAGGTTCGTAAATTGGAGCGTCGCGAAGAGACTCAAAGGCGTTCCAGCGCACATGAACTGCGTATCCCGTCCAGGAGAACAATGGAGGGCGGGATATTCTGGCAATCGTGGTAGGATGAGTGGCAAGACAGGCCAGCGCCCATGTGAGAAGGATGGGAGGGGCAGTCAGCACCGCCCCCAAGCGTGCAGCTCTACTCATGCAGCTACCTGCATCCATCCTCCATCAACAGAGTTGTAGCGACATGCGCCACTATACCCGACTTGACCAACTCCATAGCGCAAACCACTGACCGTTTCCATACAAATCAAACATCCGATAACCGTCCGACCTCTCGATCGTGCTTTGTTAGGAAGGTTGCCGCGCACAACAGACCAAAAGCTGTCGGCATTGCAACTTCCGTAATTCAGTACGTTGTCGCAATCGTCATATCGCATTCATCATACTGCGTAGCGTTGAAAGGAACAAAGAAACAATGTAAGCTGGTGAAATTCAAAAGTGATTGCAGTCCAAGGTCTGTTGTGGGTGGTTAGGCAAGGTGGTGTCTCTCAGTACGAGGGAGCTCTCAACGCCACTTCCCCGTGCCCCCATGCCTTAGTCTGTATTTGGTATAGCGCAGATGCTTCTCAGAAAATATGAGCTCTTTCGTATTAGCACAAAAAATACCAGCTCAAAAAAACATACATACGTAAACTTCATATCGCATAAACCATCTACATACTTCTAAACAGTAATAAACCTCGCCATCCAAGTCTCCGTAATCTGCTTCGCCTCCTCCACAAGCCCCATATCAAGCAAGACCTGCACAGTCCCCCTCGTCGCACTCTCCAACGCACTAAAAATCCACGTATGCGTAAACGTCGCCGCCTCCCCAATAAAAACAGTATTGTACTCTGTCTGGTAAAAAGCCGGAAGATACAAATGCTGCTGTCCAAAAATCTGCATGGTAAAAGCCCCAGCCTGATGCTCATCCTGCTCCCAACACTGTCGCGCATAGTTGCCCGTCCAATTCTCCTCAATCACGTCTTGGCCGTGCATTTCGATAAAGGCGCGTTTGATGTAGGCCATGTGCTCGGCTTCGGGCATGGCACAGGCGACGGTCGCTTCGTAGTCGGAGAGGTAGGAGGCGAGCATGGTGCCGGGGCCTGTGGCGTTGATTTGCCAGGACGGGTAGCAGATTTGTCCGAGTTGGGGTTGGTACAGACGTGTGCACCCGCCGATGATGGGCTGCGGGAGGTGCTCCCAGAAACGTGTTTTGAACTGCACGGCGACTTTGCAGGCGTTGGCGAAGAGGGTGCGGTCGATGGCGCGTTTGAGGAGGCTGGAGTAGCGGGGGAGATGCCAGAATTTCATGAGGTTCAGGGGTACGCTGTTGAGAACGTAGTCGAAGTTTTCAATGTTGTCTGGTGTTGAAAAGGCGTCGGCTCCGGTTGGCTTCCAGGATACGGACATTGTTTTGTTGTTGTCGTTCCAGTGGAGGCCGTTGATCTTGGTACCGTATTGGACTTTGTCCTTGACTAGTGGCTCGAAGGCTGCGGGCATTCTGGAGAGACCGCCTTTGATGGTTACCCATTTGGTGGCAAGGAAGTAGACGGTCTCGTACTCCCACATAGGCCAGTAGATGTGGGATTGACCGACCTCATCGGTGGTGTTGAGATCGAACTTCAGCTTGTTGCGGAGGTAGGCAACTTCGGAGTAGTCGAACATGCCGTCGTCTTTGGCCTGCTTGTATGCTTTGAAGATGTTGGTGGCGTACATCTTGACGCGCTCCTTGTCCAGACCCTTGAACCCGTCAAGGGCAGCAATAGCCTCCTCGGCAGCAGTGGCATTGCCATATGTTGTTGGGTTCTTATATGCGGGATCATTTGCGATCTCAGTCCTGCCCGGAATGGTTCCATCGGGACGACGGAAGGGACTATCAGCGGGAGTGTTTGGAGAAGTTTGGATCCATTCGATAAAGTCAACAAGAAGGTCCTTGTTACCACCATTACGTTCATTGAGAGCTTCGGCCAGCTGGAAGATCATGCGCTGGTCGTTGAAAGGAAACGTCTCGTTGGTCTCGGAATCAGTGATCTCGTACGGGAAACGCATGGGTCCAAGCTCATGATATTGGCCTTCATCCGGAGAAGTGCCGTTGAGATAGACTGTACGAATGCGGCCACCGATACGCTGAGATGACTCGAGGATTTTCCAGTTGTGTATGCCAACAGAGTCTAGTAACAGCTGTTGATAGTTTCATTAGCGTACTGTGAATATTCCTCATATTTTGGGTACCCACAGATGTCATGAGCCCAGATATTCCTCCTCCGAGGATACCGAAGGATTTACTTTTAGCTGAGGCTACAAATACCTCATCTGGCTGCTTCTGCTGCAAGTATGCAACGCCGTCGAACCAGTTACTGTCGACTCCTGCGACATCGACAAAGGACTTTTTCTCGCTGCGGCGAGTGCGACGCTTGCTGACAACAAGCTCTTCTGACTTTCCGATGAGCTCTCCATCAAGGAACGCATGAAGACATCCGCCATCCATTTCGGCTGGGGTTAACCAGACAAACTTGTTCGGCCGCCTCTTCTCGTGTTCTTCATGGCGTTTAGCCAAAGGATGAGCGCCAACATGTGTTCGGCCGATATGTTGCTTTGTAGATGCGATGGAAGCGCCTGCATCACATGCTGCGTATGTGATTGTGAGCTCACCATCGACATCTCCGACATAGTCAACGACAATATTCTGGGCGCTTCCGGGCGTAGCTCCAGTTAAAGGAGCAAAGGTAACTGATGGGTGGCTCAAAGGCTTGGACTCGGAGAGCGAAGCAATGCTTACCAGAAGTGGCAGCAATTTGGTAAAGGGCGGCATGTTGATTGCTGATGTAGGATCAAGCCGCTGGTCAACAACATCTTGCAGTGGTATCTCTCTACGCCTTCTTATGGATCTTCCAGAAGAACTCCTTGGCAAGCCAAGAACCGCTGGTATCTACCTTGATGTCCTCGATATCCACTGTTGAATATCCATCAGTCACCCCGCGATGTTATCGTGCACCGCCTTATGTTTTTCGCCAGGTAAGCTCACCGAAGAGCCGCCGGCAAACCTCCGGGTCATGTTCGCTATACCATTAGCTCAGTGCCTCTGGTAAAGAGAATGACCGGTATTCCTGGATACTTGGGAGCATCTTCATGAATACTGAGCCCCCACTTACGAAGATCTCTGATGGGTTATCGCCTGAAGTTTCGTGTCTCGATCCACCCACGTAGTTCGGTATCCGTATGCTCGGAGTCGGCATATCTGAGTCCGATCCATGATTGGAGCGGGCGATATCCTTGAGTCTTGGCCGATGGAAGTAGACAAGTGTAGGTGATCGTGACGGTCCGTCGGCTGGGCGCTACCATGCCAAGAGCAAAATGGTAAGATGCCAAGTACACCCGAGTACAATCAGGTAGTTTTCCCGCTCCGAACGACGGGTCCATCAACCCAACCATCACCGACGGCATAGATACTGTGATATTCTGCTGTCATCATTTACAAGGTGCCAAGACAGTATCGCGGAATATATAAACTTTCAACGTTAGTGTACTAAGTCTCTGCTTTTTATTTTTTACAACGCCGCACAGGCCTATAGCTTCAGTCGCTACTTTCGCCTTTTGCAAGTCTCTCAAACGACTGCGTTTGATCAATCCGTCCTCTGAAAACTGTTTCTTTCTCTACTGGGTCCTCCGATGACGCCCATCTTCTCTTCGTCAGTACTGCGCCTTTCGCCTCTTTCAGCCTCTTCGCTCTCTTGCAATACCTGGTTGTTTGGGTTTGGTTCTACAACCTGACCGTGATTACCACCCACCGACTCCATAGTGAACGGACTCGCAGTCGGCGCATCAAGAATTCCCAACTCCTCCTGCGTAAAGAAGTTGGGCATTAAGAATGTTCGCATCGGGATATATAACAAGATAAAGACGGGGAAACCAATGGCGGCAATAGTTTGAGTGATCGCGAACGTGGCACCAAAGCCGATGAGTTCGAGGCCAACGAAAGCCCAGATCACCCATCGGCGCTTGATCTGTTTCAACGGGTCGGATCGTGATGTAAGGTGCTTGTCCTTCGCGAGAAAGACGAGCTTCGCCGTAATGCCATTTGCTTCCAGTGCCTGAATTCCCATAACGAAGAACAAGCCTGCTAATACAGCTTGCGGGATAAGATGCAGAACAATGAGAAGAGGTCCGCTCATGGTACCTAGCGTCAGAAGTCCTTGCGCAAGGTTCGATACTCGCTGCTCTACCACGTGGTCGACAACACGCTTGGCATGTCCTTTGTTCTCTTCGTCATCCGAGTCGGACACAGTGCGTGTGACGCAAAGCGACGTGGTATGGAATGGCGCCTGCGGGATGAGGCCGTTAGGGAACGGGATGCCTAGTAGCCCGGCAACTCCAGTTGTTATGCCCAAGAGAAAGATATCCCAGTGAAAGCCTGCCGGTTTGCGTAGCGGAAATTCCGTGCCTTGCGCAATTAAACTGGAAACGTTATGGTCAAACCAGAAAAGAATGGTCAACAGTATGGCGAACGGAATAGCGAGAAAGACATCACCAACGCTTATGTCCCAAAAGTGTATGAACCATCCGCGATCCGTGGTTGGAAAGAAGGCTTTCGACGTAGGTAGCTTGAGCAATTCAATGCCAGCCATCTTGCCAATGTGCACGAAACCAGTGAAGAAGATGACTGTGAGTGGGGTGCCATAGTCTTCGACAAACTTTCGAACGTGCCGCTGAAGCAGCGATGATTGCCCAACGATACCACAAATGTACGCGACCGCGGTGACCAGCAAAGCAATCACGATTGAGAGATATGCCGACGCGTCATTGACAGCCCATTGCCTCGTCAAGACCTGTATCCCCTTTTGCAGATATATGAATGCGACGTAGAAGCCGAAGATGTCGCAGGAAAAGCGCGTGACGTATCGTAAGCCGTTACAGGAATTCGTGAATGCGAGGATCCAATGAAAGACCAAAGACCATATGCCAATCCAGCACATAAATGCGAAATAGTTGGTTCCCCGTGGGGTAATGATATCGTATACGGTGTAGTTGAAGACGGTGATTGGTCCTGTGACTCCCACGATGACCAGCGGCTGCGCTGCTGCGAGTGAGAAAACGACAGAGGCTAGCGCTGAGGCAAGAAGAACCTCATTAACACCAAAACTCTCATTCGTCTTTTCAAACATGTCCAGCGAGAAAGCGAGCGCGGGGAGGATGTTCGCAAAGTACATGTAGACTGTCGCAGGCACCACACGATAGTCCCACGCGTCTTTCCAGTCGCTCCAATAGAACGGTGCTCGTCGCCGCACATCGTTTATCATGCCACTGAAAAGGCGTGTCTTCCACCAAGCAATCTTGCTTGAGGCTACAGTTCCGCGTGATTGGCGCGTGTTCTCCCGATGGAGATGGTGGTTCGACGTGGCATGGCGCTTCGAAGGGCGAAGCATACGCGACTTCCACGACCTGTTCGCGTAATTCGAAGACATTGGTTCGTCCATGGCGAGGCCGTGGTCCTGGGTGGGTACGCTACGGGTATTTTGCTGCAGGCGGAATTACAACGGAGATGTCGTCATGACCGGACAATCTCTGCAGATATGGGCGTTTTCCTGGCGATTGAAGCACGAAGATCAAAGGTCGTCCCAGGGAGTATGTATTTCTGCGAGGCCATGCGAACAGACCAAGAGATTTGCCGCCATGACAGAAGGTCGGCGAGCTTGTATATGTATGGTAAGTGGAGGAAATCATCTTCACACCGCCGTCACCGGCTTTGCGGCGGCAATAATCTTAGCGCGGACAGGCTTGGCAGGTGCCTGATGTCACCAACACTACAATCTAAGCATGCACCGGCTCTGCATAGCCGATACGACCCTTTCATCTCAACAGCTGACTTCGATCGGAAAGTGACTACGAATCGTACATCTCCATCTCGTTTTTCGGTGTTCTCGCCTGAACGCCTTGTTGGCACCGATTGGTCAAGCCGTATCAGCTCCGAGGACGCGGAGGTCTCTCATCGACACCATGATACGGCGTATACGGTGCGACCAAGAGCACGCGCTGGTTGACCAACGACAGTTATTATCGCGCTCGATATCGCCACCGTCAAGCCTCGTAATTCTCTCCAATGCTACATTACTTTGCAAGGACTACTCCAAACGCCTCAATCATGTAATCATCCTACACCGAACTACAGTCGAATAGGCCTTCAGGCTCCAATCATCTCACAAATCCACACCTTATACCAATCCTTACGGAGTCCACTTCGACGCTTAGGCTGATACGCAGCAGTCAGCGTGGCAGCAAGACTGCAATCTAAGCATTCCTTTTCGATGATGAATTCTGTCTCTGTACTGGCCACCAAGAACCACTGTTGCAGAAGGCTGGCCTTAAAGACTGCTACCTCCACCTCTCCGGTTTGACACCGAATCAAGTTTTTGCTTTGTACTTTTTCAACAGCGTTGCTAGCGGTAGTCGTAGGGTCGTTGAAACTGGATTGCAATGCTCGAATCTAGTCTTCCAGATAGATGATCGAATCGCGGATGCAGACATGATCCGATATACCCTACCATCCTTCTGGGACGGATCCTTGAGCTCGAATCGAACCTTTAGCACTGTCGCTGTCTCGCGTACGACTACGTAAATGTCATGGGAATTCAGACACTATGGCAATCTAGATGCGACGGCAATGTCTAATGCTTGCTCTAAGTATCTAGAACTATAACTATTTTCTTTTCTATATGTTTAATGAGCGTATAAAGTTTATTTTCTGTTGACTTCCACAAGCTACTCGGAAGCACAAAGTTAACACCTCTGTAAGAATGCGCTAGAGGTGACGTGATAGATCACCCCACTGTCTCTATATCCTCGCTATTCTCCCTTCATCTGCCGTATCTATCGATTTATCCAACTATCAGTCTAGTGAGTTGCTCGACATGACCCTGCACCTTAACTTGTCGACCATTCCAGTATCCAGACCCTTCTCCGTAAGACTCTGAGATGGTTGTAAACGTATCTCGCTGCTCAGGCAATACTGGCGAGATCTCTGCCTCGCGCACCCATTTCTTAAAAGTGAATGTGGCGTTCTTAGCTGGGAGATCTAAGACAAAGTGGTTGAAATAGCGTCTTCCAGACTCGGTACTTGTAATATCCGAAGCTATGCTGTTCGATCCAACAGGAACGTTCTCGTGAAGACCATTAGGGTGCCAAATCGATGCGAAAGCGATTTCAGAGGTTCCCGTCGCATAATCTGGTTCCATACTCCAGGAGATTAGCACCTCGCCAGTCTCGAGATAAAGCCAGAGGATATAATAGCCCTGACCAACAAAGAAGTCGCCCCACTGTCGTTCGAATAGAGCATAGGACTCCTTAAAGTCAATCTCTTCAACCTGCCCATCTACAGAGATTGTTCCGTTGATACGAGTCGTAGGGTTGGACTTTCACAGATGTCAGCATTCCTCTTCGTTCACTCATCCACTCGACGTACCCAGTACCAAGACCATCCTGGAATAGCTGAAGAATAGTCGGCGATTTCACCCGTGCTGTTTGTCACATTAACCGTCCGAGCAGAGAATTCTGAAGTCCTGCTGAACAGCTGAATACCTCCATTGCCACCGTAGTAGAAGTTATCACCTGTTGGGTACATATTCATGTCGAGTTTGATACCAGATAATTCCATGTTGAACGCTGTTCCTGTCCAGCCGTCTCCACCTTGAGGAGCTCTTATAGATTGATTGGCTGCACGCCAATCTAGGACATTGGCTGCAGAGCCGGGCTGCAAGAGAGAAGACCCGCGTCCGGTTCTGTCTTGCAGATCGTTGAAGGAGAGGAAAGCACCGAGCTGGTCAGATCCGATCATACCAGAGTTGGTGGTAAGATGGTACTTGTTTCCGTTCGTTGTCGTCACCCAGACAAGCAGAAAGATACTGCCGTATAACATGAGTAGCCGTTCATGAATATAGCATGCAAGAGCGGGGGTAGATATCGCTTACTTGTTGATGTTGGTCGGCCTGTCAGTCGTGTACGAAAGGGTCTTGCGCACATCGTATCGATTGAACTTGGTCTTGAGAGTTGTTAGCAATGCGTCTTTTTGTATTTCGAGAATAAAGAGGCAACATACACCATCATTCTCGATAGTTGTAGGTGGATAATCTGGTGGAGCCCAAGGGTAAGGTTCCGATAGGGCCAAAGAGATTGGCAGAGAACAAAGCGTCAGGAGAGTCCAGTATATCATGTCTTTCGGTGATGTTTAGTTGTATCTGCTGTATGACTGATAGACTTCGACCCCGTTCATGGTCTGTCTTTTATAGACCACTCTGTAGAGTAACACCGGATCGAAGCGGAAATATTGTGGCTGCTCACTGTCAAAGCAGGCTTGGCAATGCGCGTCTATGTCGCAAAAAGAGTGCAGAGGATATCTTGGAAGGGTCGGGATGATGCAGTTACCAAAAGCTTGTTCGTCTCTTCCAGCGAGTCAGGCCTACTTACGTGTGCAAACAGTACTCGGAGGGTCGGAAATGTTACCAAGATCCCAAATCGCGACTCAGTTTTGTTTCACAAACCAATTACACAGCCTTGCGATTCCGGTGTAATGTGCCATGGGTCGCAGCGGCCGTATAGACCGTATAGACCGTATAGACCGTATCGACCGTGTTCACTCCTGACTTCCTCCGTATATTCTACATTGCCGAAGTTTTTTCTTGTGCACTAACAGGAATTGCGTGCTGGATTTCGTCCGTAGTCTCCCAAGTTATTCAGACCTGTGACAATTTGCGAAAATACACGTACGTCTGTTTCACATGTAGCCACAGAAAATTGCACTCTAATTGAATCCAAGTTAAGCTCAAATCTTTACCCAGGTGGTCATCGTGGTGGCACGCATACGACATATGCACAATATAGCACAAAGCAAACCAATATCGAATAGAAAACATTGAAGGCCGATATGTTTCTCGTATATATTCTTAAGCCACCAGAAGGGGAATTTAACGCTCTCAATTCGTCTTTGCTTGGATTAAAGTTATTGTTGTGAACTGATGTGTGCCATGATTTTTGCAGACCCTTCGTCATGGTCGACCGGACAATCTGTACGATTATCATCGAAACAAACAACCTGCCCCCACATCTTCAGAAGCGCTTCTGGCGTAGCATGAGATCCTAGTGGAAATTGGAAGCCGCCAGACCGTTGCCAAACGGTCTTGCAAGCTCCAGTTTCATTGATCTCATACACCTGAGCGCAATTCTTGCTGTGGCTGCCATTGGTATCGCAGCTAAGGATCCTCGTGATGCAAGCCAAGATATCACCGTTCGTGTGCGGGCTTCTGACGGCATTCGGGATAACTACACCAACTCTGATGTTGTTCTCAGCACCCTCACAAGCAAGACTGCGTGAAAGTCCTAATAGCGCCCACCTAGCCATAGTGTGTGACAGCTGATCCAATCTTGGTAACACATCACTAGGATGCGTGATGGTAACAATTTTGCCACTCTTCTGCGCATGAAAGTGTGGCCATAGAACCTTCGCAATGTCTTTTAGGCATTGGACATGTTTTAAAGCAGAGTTCAAGTTTGTATCCGCCATTGGATCAGAACCTGGAACAGAACCTAGATCATCTGAGAGAGTGGCGTCATTGATGAGGATGTCAACGCAGCCGTAAGCGTCTAGAGCAGCTTTGACGATGCTTTTTCCGTCCAAAAGGCTGCTCTGAACTCCTATAGCACAGCCACCGAGTCGTTCAATCTCTCTCACGACAGGGATCGGATCGAACAGATCATGAACAACAACTTTGACGCCAAGAGAAGCATAGTAAAGACAGCATTGGCGACCGGTTCTGCTGTCATGTCAGTGGAATCTTCTTGACTAGTCATAAAGATTTGAGTACCCACCTTGTAGCTCCATTGACAACGATTGCGACCTTCCCCTGCAGGTTGACTTGGTCGGTCTTTGACCCAAACGGTCGCACTCCAATGGAAGGTGAATCAGTTCTCGCAACGTTGTTCACTGCGGGTCGGATTTGTGCAAAATGGCCGCCACCCGCCTCAAACAAAGCGCCTGTGACCTCTACGTTGGTCGAGTGCACAAGTACAGCGACCAGAGGCACAATGAGATCCATTTGGAGAGCTTCTAACAGGTTTGGTGGCAGAAAAGGTTCAAGCATCTTGCTTGCCGCAAGAGGAGCGATGGTGTTGACAAGTATGTTGTGCTTGAAACCCTCGTTCGCGAGCGTCTGTGACATGCCAATCTGGGCAGCTTTTGTAGCTAATGTTCATTGTTAGTTATGAAGAGTCTTTGAGTGGCTTTTCAGAGGACTTACCGGCATAGCCGGCCTGATGAGGTATACCAAAGAGGCCCGCAATCGAAGAGGTATTGATGATTCGACCGTATCTCTGCCTGATCATATGGGGCCAGACCGCTCTAGCACACTCGAATACAAGTTAGTGGATGTAGATACGCACTCATAGGGAGCGAAGAATACCTTGAATGATCCATTGAGATTAACGTTCATAACCGCTTCCCAATCTGCCTGGGTCGTTGACTCAAGGCTTCCAACTCTTACAATACCCGCATTATTGATCAAAACATCGACTCGATCGAACGCTCGGAGCGTAGCATCTATGATGTTGTGACCATCTTCGACGCTATCGTAGTTGGCAAGCGCTTTGCCACCGAGCTTTCTGATCTCGTCAACAACCACGTCTGCAGCCTATGGATTCAACCCTGAGTCAGCCACTATTCGATGTCCAGGATAGAACTAACTAAGCTTTTGGGTTGATATACCTTCTCGCATCTCCCAGAAGGTGTCGTGAGCACACCAACGTCGTTGACAATCACGGTAGCGCCCCGTGAAGCGAAAAAATGGGCGTATGCTCGCCCTAAGCCATTTCCTGCTCCTGTGATTACAATTACCTGAGCATCGTAACGCAGTTCTTGTAAAGTTGTTGTATTGTCCATGTTCTGCAACTTGCCGGATGTCGGACGGGATAGTGAATGCAATGTTTTAGTCTTGAATAAAGAGCATGTGCTGCCTGCAGTGCCTCTTATTTAAGAACATCTTCTTATATAAGAAGAGCAAGGTTTATCCAGGTAGCTACTCCTCAACCTTACTACGATTCGTGACATGTAGCGATGACAAGGGATGAGTCTATCAGAATTAGGATATCTCGCATCTGAGACTACGAATGTCGTGCACGAGTGGAGTTGGCCCGCCTCATCGTGACGAAGAATGACTCATTCCTTGGCGTTTGACAGAAGCACCGAGATTGTTCCGACTAGGATGCCAATGGAGATGGTTTGGAAATTTAGACATGTCAAGCGTAAATCTTTCAGAGGCATACGTGTCAAGCGCAGATAGTTGACAAATTCTAGTTTCATTAAGGGCGGTTCTTATCTCGACCAAAGTCAAGCTAAGCCTAGACAACGGACTTAGGGACAATCAAGACATTAGCGATTTTGTATCCCTAATTCAAGGTGGCACAAGCCTTAGCGTAATATAAGACACGCTTAATTAGAAAATAAAACCGCTAGTGCCTTGATTGTTCCTAAATCTGCTAGACAAAACTAGCAAGAGCCGCTCTCTCTTCGCCTTCGTCCCGTTCCCCTCTTACGACCACACTATGTCTTCTAACAATATAGGAGTGAGATGTGACTCCAGTAACGATCCCCATGGTATTGAATACCGACGGGGTATGCCAGCTGCGTAGCTTGTTTCGCACTTCCTCTGTCCCAATACCCAATTGTACCAGTATCTCCATGACCGCTGCGTACAGGATATTGATATTTCCATCCTCTATCTTCACTGCAATGCCGATTCCGCCGGTGGACATACCTAGTCGTTTTGTATACTCTGACTCCCTAATACCTATTCCGTAACACCCATCAGCGCCCAACTTGCCAATCAACAAATCTCCGTACGCGCTCATCAACTCCGTGCAGAATCTTCCCTCGCCAGCGACCATCTCAGGGTGTGTATACATGGCCTCAAAGACACGTTTCATATACCGCGTCCGAGAATCCTGCGCGTTGCCGACAGCATCCGCAAAACGCGCATATAGGGTCGCCATTCCGGTTAATGGCATTGCCGGGGCTGGCAGATTGCAGCCATCGACGGCCCACTCAATATCATTCGTATTCAACCCTGAGATCTCCTCAACTACTTCTTTTACCGCCCTTTGCATCGGATGCCCGGGAAGATGATAGTCAGCAAATCCTGCACCTAGTGCTTTCGCTCCGCCTAGCATTCCTGCATGTTTGCCTGAACAGTTGTTGCACACCGCTCCGGGCGTAAAGCCACGTTTGATCCAGTTGTTGTTCACAGCTTCGCTTAGTGCTGGGTGCCCCCCACAGCGCATGTCGGCTTCTCTTGCACCAACGGCAGCTAAGATATCTGAAGCCTGTGATATGTGTCGCGCCTCTGAGCTGTGGGATGCACTCATGAGGGCAATTTCAGCAGCAGAGAAACTGAAGGTTTCAACACAGGATTCGAGCACGGCGACGGTCTGGGCGGGCTTGCATGTCGAGCGGAGCAACGTTGGTCGGTAGGGATTTCCGACTGAGTACAACAGGGAGCCGGAAGAGTGTACTATGGCTGCGTGAACGAGGTGCGTGGACTCGATAACATTGCCGCGAACTGTCCGGACATGGTCGCACATGATGGTGTAAGGTCGGACGCAATGGTGAAAACGAATGGCCTTGTGAGTAGAAGTGCCTGGAAGTGCTTAGTGTACATATATAGTTCGATCTCCACCATGACTTGTTAGAAGGTTCTAGGGCTCTATTTCATAAGCACAAACATAATAAGCTCCGTCTTTCCCCGTTGTTACTAATACTACAGTAAAGAGCTTCGGAAAAGTCAGGGCGTAGAGGCGGCAAGTGGAGGCATTGACGCTATAACAGGCGAAATAAGGCTCTGTGCGGTCGGCTATCTCACCGGTACGTTCGATTGGACAGACGCGATTGAACCAGTGAGTTCTTCCTTGTTTGCTTCTTTGACGATCTCCATTGCGTGTGACGCATTCTATTTCTAGAGAACATTGTTAGTTTCTGTCCACATCTATCCGCCCCATTTCCTAACTTAACCATTTTTCTCTTCCTAACAACCTGTTCTTTTCATTATGGCTACATCTACTCAGATTCTGTTGAGCCCACAAACAGCAGGTGTTTTCCACACCTCAGGGCTAAGCCCCGCTTCTGCGCAAGCAGTCAGCGAGGTTCTACAGCACGACATGGAGAACCATCATATCTATCTGAACAACATCGAGTTCCACAGTGAGTGGGAAAACTTGTGATATGCCGGTGACCGTATGGGACTGACATGAGCAGATCACATTGTCCATTTTATGCTCACCGTCTGGGCGTTGGGGGCCTCGCCCGAAACAATTCGCGCCCAATATCACCGCGAACACATACGTCAGCGACAAGCGATGCAGAGCCAGCCGGAAAAGGTTCAAGCATTCAAGAATAAACAAGTCATGCTCGAACACATGTACCGAGAGGAAAACTATGCAAGCTTTCTGGTCTTTTTCCAAGGAGAGATTGGAGAAAGGGGAATCAATGCTGTACTGAACGAGTATCTGTTCCAGGGCGATGAGCTTGCCGAATCACTTCTTTCAAGGATGTTCTCCGGTCTTGTTCATCCTATCATTCATCTAGGCTTTGGCATTGAGTTTGACCAGCCAGCTATAGTCGCTCAAGCTCTCGCTCAAGCTTCCGTGCACCAGGACTACCTAGGCCGTGCGTTCTTCTCTCCTGCGGCGAAGAAAGCGGCTACCAGCCAAGCGCCGACAGGATCCGATAGTACCCTCGTCGATATAATGGAGTCCATGGGTGCTGACGATACCATTAGAAACGGCGCGAAATATGGGGACACTGATGTGTTCACTGAGGGGCTTCTCAAAAGAGTACCAAATGAACTCATCGACTATTGTAGTCGTTGGACTGTCGCAGAAGACCAAGTCGACGACAAATACATCGAGATGATCAATACAGCTAGTAAGATGAAACCGTACATGGAAGTGTTGCAGTCCGTATTCGTCTAACTATATTAGTCTACTGGACTGCTACCGCGCAAAACCCCCACAAACAACTCAAATTCGACTTCTTCTTCATTCACGCTGTTAATCTTTGCATCGTTATGAAGTCAATTCTCGATCTCCCAATTCTCTCGGCGGCTAACAGGGCCCGTCTGCTTGAGATGAAAGGTCGAGTCGATCTGCTAATATGGGCTTCTCGCAAAATGCCCACACCTCAGGACACGGATGTCCATACCTACCCTATCCGATTAGGCTGGCCGGAAGTGTTCGAAAGATCATACAATCATCCTACAGACGATGGGCATCTAGCCAAGTTCGTGCGCACACTGGCGTATGCGCAGGAGTTGTGCGTGCCATACGAAGGAGAAGCGAAGCAGAGAGGCCTTAAAGTTACCGGTGATATGTGGCTTAAAATTGGAAATATGGGTAAGACCTACCTTCACTTATCACCGTGCTATCAAGTTATCGTTGACATCTATATTAGCTGTCGATACGGCGGGAAAGAAATTCGAGGACATATGGGTGCGCGGAGCGGGCTTCGACGAGCCGTGGGACAAGTTTGACCGTAGAAACTAGCGAGAAGGATCTTAACATTGTATCATCCCCAGGACAGGATCCTTCCAACAAGGGTGCTCATTAGGGATGATCTTGTTTTAATCACATATTCCTTCGATCGTCTTGTAAATCTTCAGTGAAGTTGGATTCAATCTGAGACTAAATTGTCAACCAAAAAAGTTAGCGTGAATTGAGACTGTAACGTAAAGTCGACCGCACGACTGGGGAGACTTCCACAAGAATGATTGCGGTAACCAAACTTGGCGTGTTCGCGGAAACCCCTATATCCGGGCGCCGAGCGGCTCCTGCACCACCGGCGCTCGGAAGGAAGGATCGGTGTTTATATAAGAGCGAAGCATACTCGTTTTCCTACATCTCAACGTGATACAGCAGCAACTCATCTCCTAATCGACTAAATCCTACATTACTTCCAGCCATGGCAGAGAACACAGATTCCATGCCACTGACAGTGAAACTGAAGCTTTTAGTTTACATACCAATCACGAGTAAGTTTCAGATCCTACAAGTCAGCCCTCGACTGACCATCGAACTACGAAGTCCTTGCTGCTATCAAATACGTCATCACAATGACATTCTCAGCTGGGCCTCGTCGCTCACTCAGACGGACAATTGTAGCAGGACTCAGCCGCGCAAGCGCTCTAATAATAGGCCGCCTCACTTCCAAGTACACTGATACGCAACCCTCTACCGGAGACGCAATCCGAAAATACTGCGAAGCCAACAAGATCGCACTACGCTCTGTCAAAGTCCCGATACTTGGTAGAAACAGCAAAGATATGGGAACAGCACCTCCTCCTCCGCCGCCCGCAATACTACACATGTTGTCAACAACGACCCCGGGGCACCGCGTTGTTCTTTACTTCCACGGCGGCGGCTATACTCAACCAGCGTTCGAGCCCTCGCATATTCCATTCGCTCTCAAGCTGGCAGCGGCTGCTAATGCCTCTACGCTGGGTGTTCTTGAATATGGGCTTGCACCTAAACTACGTTACCCAGGACAACTTGTGCAAGGTATCGAATCGCTCAGATATTTACTAAGCTCTTCGACTGCTGGTGGCGCAGGAATGGCCGCTTCCAGCATTGTTGTCATTGGCGACTCGGCAGGCGCGAATCTCGTTGCAGGTGTTCTTGCTCACATGCACTGTACGAGCCCATATGCCGATCCTCTCAACCTGACGGATAGGATTGGTGCAGCGGTTCTGATAAGTCCCTGGGTCAGTAACGGATTCAATAGCGACAGCTACGTGGCCAACGCTAAGAAGGATACCATCGACGTAAAGGGTATGATAGCAGCGAGGGAGAAATGGAGTCCAAAAACCGAAGAAGTTTGGGCAGATATGTTGGAAGGGAAAATACCAGGCAGTGAGGATCAAGCCAGTTTTTGGACTAATGTTTTCAGCGGTCACGCAAGAGCTGTAGAGAAAGCGGTCGTGACTGTTGGCGAAGATGAGATATTCCTGGACGACATTAGTGCTTTTGCTAAGATGGCTGGAGCGAAGTTAAAATCTTCAGATCTTGGAGAGGATGCAACAGCGACATTGGTCAGATGTCCTGGGGAAACTCACTGCGGGGCGATGCTTGATGCGCTTATAGGGTTGCAGAAGGAGCACTCTATGTTGTCAGAGGTTATGATGTGGCTAGAAGGTTTATAAGACAGGCGTGATACATCGGCGATAATTGATGACTGCTATAGGATGGGCAACATGCGAGCTCCCTACAGCATGCGCGTGAAGTTGAGGACGGATACCTAAAACTGCTTCAGCGAGCGTAGGATGCAGAACACAGAACATGAGACACAGAGCTATACTACATAGAACATTGAGAATTGAGGCGTCGATGAATGATTTGTGCATCACTAGCGACACCGACGATACTAGAACCTCCCTAGAATCGAGGGAGACCATGATACCACAAGTAAGTCGGAAGATTCAAAAGACTTCCACCACCACCCCATCTCCTCCCTCCGCCTCCCACATCCAAACAAAGAAAGGAGTAGAGGTAGATAAGAAGTCTGTGTCGTTATCCAAGCGCGCTGACGTATGTCGAACAAAAGGCACAGAGACCTTGATGTGGCAAAACTCTAGCGGTACCCCTGTATGTGAGTGCTGCTGTGTCAGCGACACGAACAAAGGCCCCCTTCAATCTTCTTGCCATCTTATCACTTAACAAAACTCACACATATACAATCTACTACTCGTAACTTCCCAGATCACACAGCTTTCAAGAACGAATTGAACCCTCCTTGTTTGTATAGGTACCGCATTCTTCTAATATCTTATGTATCTGTGTTTCTCTGAAGCTCTTATCTACAGGTTCCCTCTAGACCCGATTATATTGCTGCTGTCCTACTTGTTGCCCATCTTCCCCCGTGCGAGCGGCGGGAGCGCTTTATATGGCTTCTATCCTCCCATACTACCACTCACAGGCGTATAAGACCTCTGACCCAGACAAGTCGGCGTCGCATTCGTGAACGAACCTTGGTTCGTTGATCTCGAGGCTGGGCAGCCGGCTTGTAGCGTCACTGGTGCTGCTGTCGGCGCGTACTCTTCGTATTATGGCGATGAATTGTTGTTGTAGGTATTGTTGTAAGGGTTTGCGGAGGGTGGGAACTGGTGGCGGTTGTCGACGTGTTCGTCGTAGTGGTCTCGCTGGTCATAGGTTTCTAGGACTTGTCAACCGTAAGGCCCCGGGTCTTGTTGATTGTATTGATACAGTTAGTCTCGCGAGTTGTCGTACGCTTGGGGCTGGCCTGGCGAGCGGTGGCCGTATGGTTGTCTTCATTGCTGCTGCTGCTGCTGCTGCTGGCCGTAGCCTTCACCTACGCCGTAAACGGGCGATTGGTTCTGAGCTGGCGATCTTCTGCGTCACTCGCCCTTCTGTGCATATGGTTGATCGTATCTACTCTGCTTGTTTAACAGGGCTCCTTCGCTTACGAAAGAGTCGTTTTGATAGCCGCTTTAAGGGTAAGAAAGCGCGGGCTGCAGAGCTCGCTGCCGAAAAGGATCTTAAAAAGCAGCAATGCGACGCTGCAACTGCAGAAAGATCTCGCGATAGACCTACTTCTAACAAGCGCAAAGCCTTACGCAGCTCTGCAAAAAAACAAATCCGACAAAGCATCGTTGTGTTGCGGGTGCAGCAAGTCAGGTGGACGCTGCACCTGACGCTCCTCCTCCGCCCACCCAGAGGACGCGTACACGGTTAATACAGCCACGCAAGAATTAGCTGAGTAGCTAGGAAGTTTTGCGTATATCTATATATCAATACACCAAGCAATCTTGCGATAATAGCTTTTGTGGGTGACTACAGCCTCGTTTCTGGAATCGCAGCTTTACGTTGTGGTGGCTCGGATGCCGACATGGCTCGAATGCTGCGCGCTTACTGTACAGTAGCGGTTGGGGTGGAGTGGCATGATGAGGAATGTACGGAACAGTTACTTTCCGTACCCGAAAATCTTCCACATGGCATAGATGTCATCCTACAATTCTCCCTGACCGGCCGTTGATTGATAATTCCGTCCCGTGTCGGAATCTTGTCTTCGCCCGAACGCCTTGTTGTGCACCGATTCGTCAAACCATGCTACTTTGGGGGACGCATAGACCCTTCATCAACGCCACGATACGGTGTATACGGTGCGACTAAAAGCACGCGCTGGTTGACTAACGACAGTGGTCGCTCTAGATAGCAGCAGATAACGCTGTTTTGGAAGAAGTCTCTGGATCTCGGTACCTGCTACAAAAAGCTGATAACCTTACGAAACGGCGCAAAACTCGAAACAGTTTTGTACTAGCGACAGTCTGGATGGTACTACCTTTTGTGATATGATGAACGGAATCACCGGGCGCTCTGAATATCAAGTATGAGAACAGTATCCAGAGCTGTTTACAGTGTAGGACATCAGCAGTGGACCTCTTATCATTCTGCACTCAACAGAATATCGTTCATTCCTGGATAGCGATCCTCTATTTTGCTACGTACAGGCATCGCGCCACGAGGTGGCAGTGCTGGAGGCGTGACCCAGCTCACGCCGCCCTTTCAGCAATCAGATGCTGCCGCTTCTCAGCCTGATCACAAGCCAGCCCTGTCAACAGCGGAATCCTCCTAGGCAACTCTGTACCGACAGGTCTTTTTGACACCCAAGTCATTTGTGCATGCTTCGCTGCTAGGGTAGAGATTCTTTGAATTACTACGACATCGTTTTGTCGTCTCATGAAGAAGCAAGAGAGTACCGCTGACTACACACCAGAAACCCAGCCTGATCGGTTTCTGATCGGCTGTCCCACCCTTGACTCCACCATTTGAAATCCTCCTCCACACTCTCTACGCACCCGCCACTGGAATAAGACTCAATATGCCATATCACAACAACTGCCGTCTCTGTCGCAACACGCGCCGCTTGCCGACACGCTGTACTCGCTGCAATGGCACGGGTAGACGAAGCGCACAGTGCCAGCGATGCCGCGGCACTGGCACACTACGCGCACCAGATGGCATACACGCAGTGCATTGTCGAGTTTGTAGGGGATCGGGCAGTGTGATTGGGATATGCGCAAAATGTACGGGCCGGGGACAGAGCACCAAGCCATGCACTTGTTTGGGTACAGCCTGAATCTGCATGTGAAATCTATAGAGGCGGCGGTGCTGTAACTGCTATTGTAATACTTGAACGGAGAACGTTACTTACGCGAGATATCGTTGTTCTTTACAAACGCCTCCCAGCTAGTCAGCTTGTCATCAGGAGGCTGTGGCTCTTCTCCAATGCTTCAACGTTGAAGTATTCAGGTTAGGCATTGAGCAAGTGGGTCTCTAACATCTCTGATGCCCTGTCTGGAGGCATGCGCTTCTACGAGCCTTGAAACAATACTACATACAGCGCTTCGAGCTACTCTATAGACCCCGGTATGACTGTTCGAGAAATGCAAACACAAGCGAATACGTCACTTCTTGAGGCAAAATGCGCATAGTCGTAAATAGAAACCAGACCACGCATAGGCAAGGGGGCAACTACAGTAACCTTGCGATGACCAGCGCGAGGCTGGCGCAAGAACAATTCCGACGAACATGCGCTGATTCACTGCTCTACTTCAGTGGGGTGATCAACACCAATGAAAGTACTGGATGCACCCAAATGTGCGACGACTGTGCCTCAACTACGCGCCCGGGATGTGCGATGTTCGTCGGCGATCCCTCAAAACTACACCTCTTATCCATTCTCCTTCTAAACACCTTAACCCACACACATCGCAAACGATCCACAAAACCAGCCTTCAACAACATGGCGCACAATCGGGCAGCAGCTCCTTCCATTGTTGGGTCTGAAACGTGAGATATTTGCACACCTTCCGCATCTTCCGAGAATACTACACAGATCGCTTTAGGTATCGAGATGCCACAATCCTCCATCCCATAGCCTGGGCGAACCTTCATCATTCGATCTCGTAGGACTGGGCTAGTTGTTACGTTCTTAGACGGCGAGGTCGTGATGGACAAACCAGGAGGCCTTGGTACTTTTAAGTGGCGATGCGTCGAGGAGAAAGGATGGATGGGGTTCAAGGACCCAGCTTCTGCGCAATACCTTGGTTATCATGAATATGGACTTCTGTTTTGTAGAAGCCCTCATCATCGAAACAACGAATACCTATGCCCCCGAATGCGCCCAGAAGGTGGATTCGTTCTGCTGGTACGTCACGATGACCATCTTCGTCTCTTGGGTGTATTCGCAAACGAATCGGAAAGTGAAATTAGACGGAAGTTTAGAATCATGGACTGGAGCTCTGAGGAGATTGTGTGGGATTTTATTGAGGTACAACATTAGGAATGATGATAGTTACTGAGGCCGACAATTTGAAGGAAACGTACGCTATGCTGGAGAATATTGCGTCAGTACAGCTACCCCTTTGTTGATGATGAAGCAGTCTCATGTTGCTGGGAGCAGGCCAAGGTTCCTCGGCGTATGTGAGTTGTGCCATCCTCGCAAGGACAAAGAATGCCAGTTGACCGGACGAAGGATGGTTGAGGGGATGCGGCGCCTGATCGCAAAGTTTCGGGATAGTTACAATGTTCATGTTACTACAGTTGAGGCAAAACGTAAATGCGAGTCCAAGTACGTCACTAGGAATGTTGGAATGAAGTTCCACCTCACCCTGCAGCTTCCGTCAGAACTTAACCCCGCTCTCCACTAACAACAAAGGCTAGCTAATCAGCACAAACCTCAGCTCTCTTCATGGGCTTGCTCTTATCACATGACGTCCTGCAAGAAGAAGCGATGGCATATTAGCCTACAGTTGGCAGATGCATCGCTCAGCCACGGTTGTAGCCAACCAACCATGTCGCTCAGCAAGCACACGAAACGCGACTTGCAGAATTTATTGACTTGTGTGCGTACCGATGGACAGTCTTCACCGGTTTGTGCGGCTTGGCCACCCCGCCACTGCGTAGGATTGCTTCAGCCACAATAAGGCAACTGCCTAGTCTTGTTTCCAATAGGTCGACGCATTCTCTTATAAAACAGACGAAGCCTGTGCTTCGCTACACCTCTTGTCACTTCTTTTGCTCTCTTTGAGAAATGGTTTTGCTGAGCTAATACGATGATCACTAATAATTCTGAAGCGAGCGGTCGTGTGCATTGCATGATTCGCTATTACAAGAGCATGTCACTCGGGCCGATTCGGCTGCCTCGGCTGCCTGGCTTCAACTACGAACCTCTTCCTGCCAGGTGTATTCGGATACTGGAACTCCAACCCGGTGAGCGTACCGACCCATTCCAAGGCAGTTTCACTATCATATCGATCGATGGCGAAGACAAGTACGATGCTCTCTCATACATGTGGGGTGATGCGTCGCCCGTAGATCACATCGTTGTCGATGGCGCAGCTATACCGGTGGCCTGGAACCTCGCAAGGGCGTTAGAATACCTGCGCGATCAGCAGGGTTCAGAGGTTCGTAGGATCTGGATAGATGCAGTATGTGTCAACCAAGAAGATGAGAAAGAACGTGGGCATCAAGTTGCTATGATGCGTTTAGTATACAGCAAAGCGGACTGTGTTCGGGTCTGGATCAACGCACCCGACCTAGAAGAAGAGAGTGAAGCGGTGGCGGCGCTCAAAAGCTTCGAGCTACGCACAGAAGAATCGAAGTTTCGTCTAGGCGACGACATACAATTCTGGGAGCCTCTAAAGCCAATATTCAAGAACAAATACTGGAATCGACTCTGGATGTAAGTCATAATCAACTCACTCAAAGGCATGCTGTAGCTTATTCTATACGCATCGAACTATCAGACAACAGGAGGTCATGAACGCGCAGCGACTAATTCTGCATTGCATGAATGTCACCGTTCTTGGTACCAGCTTTTGGCAATTCCGAGGAGCTGTAGAGAAACTGGGCAAGGCAGCCGCCGCGAAGGCAGACATTCAAACAGGGATGCAGCTAGAAAGAACACTTGAAATTGGAAATCTCGCCGATAGGGGTTCCCTTATCGATTTACTTGATCAAACCTACTCCATGAAGTCATCCAGGATTCATGATCGACTTTATGCAATCATGCATTTAGCTAATGACTTCCAGAAAAACGACATAGGGGTCGACTATAACAAAACAGTTAATCGGGTTATGCTTGAAGCGGCTGATCACCACATCAGACTGCATCGTAATCTTCGTTTTCTGGATCAAAGCTTTCGGTCAGACTTTGACGAAACCAGATATTCGGAACACAACTCAGAATGCTCATTTCCCACTTGGCTCCCACGCAAATGGATAGGTTATGACCAAGATGGGATCGGCATATGGTCCTCGCAGAAGGATCTTGGACCCGAAATCGCCGTCGGTGAACAGCTAGGCGATGATGAAGATAGTCCCGGCAAGATCTTCTCGAACGGTAAATACGCGCACAATGAAAGATCAGTAAAATTTCTGACCAAATTTGCAGATGAGGAGTTGTTCACAACTTGTGCGCCAGACTCTGTTGATATGACTCATGTGCGATTACGTATCCGCGGAATGAAGGTTGGTGATGTTCGAACAGTATTTTTGTTGCCACTTCAAAGTGATATGGACGGAATGACCGTGGCGCAATTCTGGTCATCCAGTCTTGGTCAGCACATTGGGTCATACTTCTGCCTCGAGGAGCGACAGATATCACTTGGGATGGTCCGCGCCCTGGCTCGTCAGTGGCCAAGGAAGGAGTTCAATTACGAAGACGCCGTACTTGGGTTAAAGTGGTTCTACGACTGTAGTACGAGGCCAGATCTTGCAGATCGCCATATCGGTATTCTCGGATCCTTCATCAACTCCTTGCTAGCACCACTACGTGATCATCCCAACCGCGATGCCGCGGTCGCTGCAATATCCCTCATCGTCGCAGAACTCACCCGCCGAAAGGGCATCCTGACCGACAAAGACCAATTTGGCCTCGTTCCCGAATGCAACATAAGAGCTGGGGACGAGATATGGATGTTACTCGGATATTCCCTACCATGTGTATTAAGAAAACAACCCGACGGAACGTATGAGTACATCTGCAATGTACGTATTCACGTTCTTATGGATGGCATCGTAGGCCACACGGACATTCGACGCTTCTCAACAAAGGCGACCCCTGGCGAACAAATCGGCGAGTGGACGATTGAGGATATCGAGCTCATCTAAAGAGGCTACGCAGATCTGTGAAGCGTAGAAAGATTTCAACTGCAGTTCTACCACCAGCCTTCTAAACCACTACAACCACCTACTTCCTCTCCCCATCCTCCCCCTTCTCCTCACCCTCTCCCCCACCCTCCCCCTCCTTCTCAACAAACATCGTCTCCTGCGCACTCCAAAGCTCACTATACAACCCCCCACAATCAATCAAATCCTGATGCGTCCCACTCTCCGCGACACCCCCCTCCCTCAGCACAATAACAACATCGCTATCATAAATCGTGCGCAACCGATGCGCCACAAAGACACTCGTGCGCCTCTTCTCCCTCACAAGCGAATTAATATGTGCCAGCAAAGCCTGCTCGGTATGTGTATCCAGCGCACTCGTCGCCTCATCAAAGAACAAAAACGGCGGATCCTTCAGCACCAGCCTCGCAATCGCCAATCTCTGCTTCTCACCCCCCGAAATCATCATCCCCCGCTCCCCAACCATGGTCTGGTATCCATCCGGAAACCGCGCAATACTCTCATCGATACGCGCGCGTCTCGCCGCCTCGATGACTTGTTCCTGCGTCGCGCTCAAGTTACCGTAGTGGATATTATGTTGAATCGTATTATTAAACAGCGGCGTATCCTGCGGTACAACACCAATCGCCCTACGCAGACTATCGAGGCTCACATCGCGGATATCCTGACCATCGATCAAGATACGTCCTTCCTGCGCATCGTAGTAGCGGAACAAGAGGCGGAGGATAGTTGATTTTCCGCAGCCGCTAGGCCCAACGATGGCGACCTTCTTGCCCGCAGGAATAGTAAGGTTGAGGTTCTTGAGAATGGGTCTGTCCGGGCGGTATCCAAACGTTACGTTTTCGAATTTGATTTCCCCGGTTTTGAGGGCGAGGGGCTTGGCATCGGGCTTGTCCTTGACGGCTACGTTGACTTTTTGGAGGTTGAACAAGGTCTCCATGTCTAGGAGACTCTGGCGGAGTTCGCGGTACATGGAGCCGAGGAAGTTGAGGGGCACGGAGAGCTGGAAGACGAGCTGGTTGACCATGACGAGGTCACCGACTGTGAGTTGGCCCGTGGCAACGCCGTTGGCGGCGAGGTACATCATAGCAGTGAGAGCGGAAGAGAAGATGATGTTCTGGCCCGAGTTGAGGAAGGCGAGGGAAGTGGCCACCTTGATGGACGCTTTTTCGTAGTCTTTGAGCGCTTTGTCGTAGCGCCCGACTTCGTATTTTTCGTTGTTGAAGTATTTTACGGCCTCGTAGTTGATCATGGAGTCGACGGCGACGGTGGCGGCTTTGTTGTCGGCGGCGTTTGCTTGCTTGCGGAATTTGGTGCGCCATGATGTGGTCATGATGGTGAAGACGGAGTAGGCGGTCATGGTTGTGCCGGTGATGAGAGCAAATTGCCAGCCGTACTGATAGGTCAGGATACCGCATACCAATGAGATCTCCAGTGCCGTGGGAAAGATGTGAAAGACCATGGCAGTCAGCAAGAAGCTGATGCCCTTGGTTCCGCGATCAATGGCCCGTGTCAAGCCTCCGGTTTGTCGTGACAGATGAAAGCTCAAGTCTAGCCGGAGCAAATGCTCATAGACACTGCAAGCGACCTTGCGTATCGCCTTCTGGGCCACACTGGCGAAAACAGCATTGCGGAGTTCTTGGGATACAGTGGCGCCAATACGAGTCATTCCGTCTGGAGGGAGTCTCAGCCAGGGTGGAAGAAAGATGCATTGTTGGGTCTAGCTTACATGCAATGATCATAGAGCCTGCCACTGTCGTCGCCGTGCCGCCAACAGCTGCAAAGTCTATGTTCATGGCGTCTACAATGCTCTTGAAGTAGAAGGGAACTTGGACGTTCAGCAGCTTTGCGCCTACAAGCAAGCCCACGCTGAGGCCGACCCTAAACCTGGTGCCTAGATTGTCCTTTGGCCACAGGTATGCTGACATCTCCTTCATAATAGCCCAGTCGGCCTTGCGCTGCTCCTTGTTGGTCAGGACCTGCTCTTGGAGCAAGGGATCCGTCTTTGCGACTTTGGCAGCAGCGGGGTCGGCGGCAGGTTTGGTAGCTTCGACGGCTGGCTTTGCGCTTGGGTTTGGCCGCTGGCCGTGAGCATCTTTTCTGTGTAGCGGGGAGGAGGTGAAGACGCGGATGCCGTGGTGTAGAGGATGCGGGCGCAAACTGCATGCCCGAAGACCCGGCCGACTGGCGGCGCGGGCAAGTGGTTGGATTAACATGGCGAAGCTCACATGTTAGGAGCCCAACCGCTGCCACAGGACGGAGAGAAGCTTTATATGCTTGGAGTTGGAGATGACAAGAGGTGTTTGCGTGAGTACCTTGAGACATGTCGCCATGCATCCCACGTTGCCTTAGCGCGTTTTCCCCGGCAGGGCTGAAGCGAGTCTTGCATCATCGCTGCTCCGAGCTTGTCCTCAAGGAACACCTCCCACAGCCAACACGCGCCAATTGACCGGCACAGCCATGTTACGACCGGCTGCCTCGCCCTGGAGAAACCTCTCGCGCACATCGGCGGCTGCCATACGGCGGACGCCCATTGCGGCGCGATGCATCAACATATCTGCCACCAACTCGTCGACGGAGCCCGCGCTGCAGCAGGCAGTCAGTGTCGAGGGCACAGCGACGCCCATGCATACTCCAGGTGAGAGAGAAGCCGAGGAATAACAGACAAAAACATGCAAAAAAGACATTGACTCACCACACGTCAGACGCCCGTTTCGAAGTCATAGGCACTCCCTTCTCGCTCCTCTCAGTCTCCCTCTCCGCATCGCAGACGCTCTACACCCGCCGCGGAACACTCGTCGGCCTCAGCGGAAAGTCTGAGAACACACTGTCAACCCTCTCCTTCCTCGAGCCCCTGCAGAGAGCCCCCGTCGGCATCCCATTCCTCTACCAGAAAGTGTCTTCCACGAGCCCCGTCACCGCGCTCGTCTCCACAAAGTCGCCCATATCGAGCATCGTCTCGGTCAACATGGACGGAAGAGACGACTGGATCATCAGCCAGAGGCAGGCATTGCTTGCGTGGACTGGCCATACTCTGAAGTTGAAACCACAGTACAACGTCAAGCTAGGCCTCGCACACTGGGGAAACACATACATCACCGGCAGAGGACTGCTGGCGCTTGCAGGAAGCGGGCAAATCTACCAGGTCCAAGTCAAGGCTGGTGAGAGCTATGTTGCGCATCCCAGGTACGTCGAGACGGCAAGCACACTTGGATGTCTGCACTAACAACCACACAGCAACGTCGTAGCATACACAGCCTCCAACACACCACCAATCCCCTTCCGATTCAAGTCATCAAACCTCCGCTTCCAGGTCCCAGACCTCGGCTTCGGCTCCATGGTTCAAAACACTAAATTCTTCCGCACCATGAGCAAGACAGCCACATGGCGCGCGCTAGCAACTACATACTACACCCTCAAGACATGGCTGCGGAGAACAGTCTGGGGCGACAGAGTAAGTTTCATTATTCCAACACCCGCCCGCCCACAAAACGCTAACAACTGCGCACAGTTATTCCTCCGCTTCGAAGGCCCTACCACCATGCTGGTCCAATCCCGCGCCTCGCGAATCAGCGACGTCCTCACCCTGAGAAACGTCGACGAGATTGCAGATAGCCCACCAGGCGCTGTTGAAGATGCTGCTACGCGCAAGATTAAAGAGGAGATCAAGTCGATAGGAGAGGGCACAAAGGCACCCATACCCAATACTGATGCTTCGGGAACTATAAGGTATGCTACTGTCAAAGATGGCAAGGCCGAGTTTGAGACGCCAAAGGTAGTAGAGGCGCCGAAAGTATAGGATTAGCAAATCTGTTTACCATGTGTAACCATTGTTATGACATGTTTTTTTTTTGGCAACATGCGACTAAAAAAACTTCTCAACATTTACTATCTAGCGTCTGGTGTATGCGACCGCGAGACGCTCGCGCTAGAAAATCCCCATTTGTCCTGGACTTTGGATGTCCCCATGCCCAGCATCGAGCCGTACCAGACATGCTTCTGGTGTTCTGCTGCATGAGGAACCGGCCAAGGATGCGCTGTCAGCTTCTCGCTTTCCTGTTTGTTCTCGCCAGCATGAACGTCTTGTCCCGCGGTTGTTATTGGGCGTTGGTCGTCGTCGTCGTCGTGTGGTGGGACAGGAAGAGGGGGTTGAAGCAGCGGCGGGTCTTGGTCCACCATCTGCGGCACGACGTTGGTGGTGAGAATGGTTGGCTCTGTTGTTGATGTGCAGATAGTTTGGCTTGCGGTGACGAGAGGTGAAGCCTTGTCGGAGCGTGGGCGCGGCTCTGCTAGTAGAGGTAGAAAGGTATGTTTTGTGCTTGACATGTGTGGGAGAGACATGGTTTACTTGATGCTTTGGGTAACAGAGAATGGATTCTGTTGTATATGTCATCAATCACCGGCTTTGGAGGTCTTTATACACGCGCTTTGGTTCGAGCGAGACATGGACATGTGTGATGATGGAGGTGTGCAGCAGATATCAGGTCATCTCGTGATTATGGCGACGTCGTTGCGTTGCGGGCTGACGCAGCAATAAGCTTTCTGAATGGACAATGCAGGGTCTGGTAGGTAATTGGGGCTGTTAGAGTTTGGCGATCCTTGGATTCTCTCACACCACGTTCGTCGGACGTCGTTCGAGAACTAGTCCTTGGTTGTATGCAGGGATTTACTTTGGTAGCGTGTGTGTGCATGCAGGACGAGTGCTTTTGAAAAGCGGGGAAACCTTGTCAGCTAGTCTTCCGAGCCGCGACCTGCTTCAAGTGCGGAGGTCCTTGTCCCAACGTGCCTGCTGGTGGTGGTACGATCTTCTGTTGGTGCGTTCTTCACAAGCGAGCTGGAGTTGGCGGGTAAGAGCGAGTGGCTATGTAGGGTTTGCCAAGGCATTACTGATATTCTACGTTCAACTTCTTAAGCGGTGATGTACATGTTGTCAACAGACTTGTGTGAAACAACAAGTATACACAAAGTTTCGATTCTTGCTAAAATAGTATCTCAGTTTCACTCGTCACAGCATCATGGTATGAGAAGTCCTTTTCAGGTACCAGTTGATAAGCAGCCCGATGATTGAATCCCAAAGATTGTATACGTACACGACCAGACGAACTACATCTGACATAGGCTAGATGTGGTTTGCGTTCCACACTCACCCTTCAAAAGGAATAGAAACAGGCTCTTCAGCCGCCAACCGCTTGACCAACTCGGGGTCTCTAATGTGAAACAGATTGGTCCAGTTCATTTCCCGAGGAGCCTCTTCTGCCCGAAGTCGAAGCTTCGCAGGTGGATCCACGAGCGAGCCATCATCTGCATTGACGCAGACAATCTGTTCATCTTGAGGGATGTCGATATCCCATTGGCAGTATATGCCATCATCCTGGAAGAAACGGAAGCCCGGAAACTCTTTACCGTTACAACCAGTAGCTGGCGTTGCACCTTGGTCGCAATACGCACTGCGTGGTGTTAGCTTGACTACCGTGCAGGGTCAGTGGTTCTACTTGCATTCCGTTGGTGTTGGTAAGAGCCAGGCGAAACTGTTCGCCGTTTCCGTTGAGTGGGCGATACAACTGGCGGAGAACACCACCTTGCGCTGCCAGTACATTAGCACAGTCTCATATAATCTGAACCTCTGCGTTATACTCACAGCGTTGCTCGGCGCCACTGGCACAGATAAGAGTCGCGCCATCACCACCCTCGGCCATGCTTGCAAAGGGGAATTCGTCAGTCTCCATACCCGGTCCTCCATCTACAAGACCTAGACAAGGGCGCTCGCGACTTGACGGATCAGGGGTGACTCCAGAGTCGATGCGTTTCTGGTCGGCATCACCGTTGGGATCGTAGTTGAAGAGATCGTTGCCGGGCTGAACGCAGGTTTGGTAATAACAAATGTTCGTGCAGATGGTCGGCTGTCTGGCGCAATTGTAATTACGCGTAGTCTGGCCGAGAGTACTTGCAACCAAGGTGGAGATGACAAAGATGGGGCCGGCAAGAGAATTCATTCTGCTTATTTTGATAAGTAGCGTAGGATGGTGGAAAGGAGAATTGTCAATCGAGGTTTGTTCACTCAAAGTTATCAGTACATTATTTAGATACCAAAAGGCCTTTTATGTTCGAAGGATCTTGAGTAGGTTGCCGTGGGCGTATCTCGACATAGCTTACATGTTGCTAAGCGTGGGTAATGCTAGGCTACCCATGGATTTGCAAATGTTGCAAGTTCATAGCCCCAAGGTAACACTTACGGAGTTCCAGATTACGCCCTCTCCGCACACTGCTGGATTGATCAAGGTGCCTGTCAGCCGGGGACCATGGCATGCTGGATCAGTGGCACAGAACGTAAGCGAGATACGTCATACTGTCAGCTACCTAGGTACTGTGTAGATCTAACACCAGGGAATATATAATATGGCCCAAGCCCCAACACCGTCGTACGGCATCCAATCTGACACATACTCGACCCACGGCTAAAAGCACAACTTTTGAGAGTGCGAAGATGTCGGAGAAACTCAAGGATGCTATTCCCATCTTCTGTAACACCAGTATCCCGAGACAGGTAAGCTGATGTGTTCTCATGGATGAGCATAACAGGTGTTGAAGGCATTGCGACGCTAACCAGTCACCAGATACTGGAAGAATTCGTCACGCTGAGCCATGGTGTGCCGGATGTAGAGGATGTCGAAGGCCTGGGTATGCAGAACGGAAGAGTCGTCCTTGGGCCATAGACCTGCAACCACGGAACTCTTGACTAACAAATGACATAGCTGTTCTCGTCGATACACAAGACGTATCTCAAATCACCAGCTACATCTCCGCACCCATTTCTGAGGACCTCTCAACGCCGTTCCTAGACTGGAGCGCGGAAGACATTATCAGATGGGCAGCGCAGCACCTGGATCGCCAGAGAGACGGTATCGTCCCCTACGAGCTCGTCATCTTGGATCAGCAGACGTTGAAGGACAAGACCTGCCTCTTGGTAACAACAAAAGATGGTGAACTCTCACGTAATCCCGGGAATCCTGCACGTATCATGGTCAGGTCGGACTTTAAATCTGCGTTGGCCACGCTCAATGTCAAGGTTCAGTTTTGTGGCGGTGACGGCCATTTTGAGACAACGGCATCGGATGGTGTTATCCGACATTATGACGATTAATTCGGCGTGGTTTCGGTCAGCGATAGCATGGTGCGCCTTATTGGGGTCCGTACACAGGCTGGGTACTCTGTCTACTATAAGTTAGGTGGTTATAGTTCAGCATATGCTTGTTCAACTCTGATTTGGGTCCAAGAGACTTGTCACATCCTAGTGTATCCGTCATCTTATACCGGAAAATCAGGACCAGGCGTAATCTGATGCAAGAACACTGAGCTGTAAGATCATCGGCTTCAGTTCTAAGACACCGGGGGAATAGCCTTCCTTGCATGTGGAGGTAGGTCGGCAGATATCAAAATGTCTTACTACAAGTTATGCTACGTTTTGGATGATCCCACGCATCCATCATTAGGTATATAACATACCTCCCACATCTTTCAGGCGACTTCACTTGTTAAAATTCAACATACCCAAGACGAAGCGGTAAGCTAAGATTATCCCGCCCTCATAAGTATGTAGATGACAGCCTCCGAGTACCATTGACTTTTCTGACCGTCTCTCCAGACCAAATTTCTCCTACAAATCTTCGAGTATCCCTAGGTTTTTAAGAAAAGGCTGCCAAGATGCTCACACCGTCAACTCCCATCCTCCTCTCACTCCTCGCCATCTCCTCCGTGGTCACTGCCTCACCTCTAACTGCACGCCAAGACTCGGGAGTAGAGTGGTCCTTCAGCGTCTACCAAAGCACCTCGCGATGCACCGGTGCGACCGACACCTACAACGGCACCTCCTCTCAAGGATGCACCAAAGGCATCCGAAACGGCTCATTTGGGTCCTACATAAGAGGCAACATCAGCTCGGGGTGCTCAGTCTATCTGTACCGCGACGACAGTTGCAGTCTCGAACGAATTGTCGATGTGCTGAGCTCTGATATCGAGTCTGACTGTTCGCAGACGGTAATCGAGCACGCGAATGTTCCGAGTTTTGACGTTGTTTGTGAGTAGAGCGATACATGGTTTCAGCTGTCTTGGATGAGTGAGGGGACAGGTGGATAGGGTTCTGTAGGAAGTTTTTGACAGCGAGAAATGAAGAAGTCGTGACCATCTGCTTGAACACCGGTTCCTTTCACTGTGTTGATTCTCATTTTAAGACATGCTCCAGAATAATACACTCTCTCCATGAGGAGATTGCTTTCCTTGGATCTCCTTGTTTGCCGAATGAATGCGGTAAGAAGTGTTTGAGGTAGGTCGCACTCCCTCAATCTCCTACTTGTCTTCACTGAAAGGTTGGGGTGGCTTTCTCGGCTAACCGGCGTATGACGTAGAAGTACCCGCGTCGTTCACGACAGTGTAGAAGAAGACAACAACCTTGGGCCAGACCCTACGATGACATGAAAACTATGACAGAACGTAAAAATTGTAGGTCGAGACGTCTGTTCGTATAGAATCGTTACCATCAAGTCCAGCAACATTGCAAAGCTAGAGCAGGTTACCAAGTCCAAGCTTCTTAACGAAAAAGGCAACCCTATTACTCCACTGCCTCTATATGGCGAAATGTTTGTCCGGGGAAATTTAATCCCGGATGTTACAGGGGAAAAGGATATGGCGAGGCATGAAGGTATGTCGAGTACGAAAAAGTGTCCCAAACGGGTTCCCTCAAAGTCAACCAATATATCTAGCAAACCTCTTCCACTCCTCGTCCCGCAAAAGGCACTGCAGGTCTTCCTCTCGCAGACACATCGCAACAGCTACACTCCCCTCCCGACTCCTAGGCATCAAATACATAAGCGACTCCACAGGCACAAAGCCCGGCCGTCTAACAGCAGTTGGAGAGCCCAACCTCAACCCAAAGTCCCACTCATAAGCGGGTACTTTTGTCCACGAGCTAAGCGCAATGTCAACGCTCGTATCGAGGGTAGCTGTAAAACTCGTTTTCGTCGCGTTGTCTGGCGATTGGGATAAAAAGGTGATCAGAGAGCGAGTCCGGTATGCAACATCTGACGCTAAGGGATCGACTGCCTGCCTCATCTTGGCGGCGATATGACCCAGCGGAGTGGAAAGTAAGGACTCCTGAGGATAGCTAGTGTATGCCATGTTTTGCAGTACGCCAGGGTAGTCAGGATGTATGTCCAGATAGCGTCTAGCATCAACAGCCCGTGCAAATGTCACCGAGGCATCCGGACGCAGACGGGACTGCCTTGTGCGCAGAACAGAGAGGAAGATGAAAGCGGAGAGAGCATCGTCGGTCGATATGAAGCTGGTGAAATCTTGAGGAAGAGAGGTAGTCGCAAGCCCCTTCAACGACTCCAATGACTCGGCTGAGAAGTCGAAATACGTCCAAGCACACTTGCTAGGTGGTTCTGGACTCTTCCGCTCGACAGGGTTATCCACTTCCTTGTCAACAGTGGGAGGTAAAAGAGGGAACAGCTGATTCTGCAGCTCAGGCCCAGGCGTCCAGCCTTCATCTTCAATGAGCGGGACAATACCTACTCTCGTCATATTACCAATCCCAAGCTCATTTTCAGTAAAATGCTCGCTCCGACACGCCTGGGACAGCCAGCCCAAGACAGCCGCCTGGCCCATCATGTCGCACACATTGTGTTGCATATTAACACAAAGCACCAGCCCACCACGTACATAATTAATCTGCACAAGCATCACTGGAGCAGGCTCATCAGAAGCCCCGGAACCTTTCTTCGGGTCGAATCCCATAGCAGCCAAAGTAGGACACGGCGCCCAAACATGCTCACCCAACACACTCATCGGGAATCCCTTTTGGTGCATCAGATCAAAACTGGGTATCTCGGCATCTCCAGTGTAATCTCGTACGACTAGCTGCGGCACCGGTTCGTACGGCCGAATCTTGTAATGGGGCGCAGCCTCAGTATCAGGGTTTATGTTTACGACTTGACCAGCAACCCAAGGGAAGTTCGCTGCTAGCTCTGCCAATCCAGCAGTCATGGTCGAGGTAACCTGGTGATGTGACGGTTGCCCCTCTTCTGACTCCGACAGCGGAAACATGAAGGCTAGTTGGGTATAAAGCTTGAACAGCGCGGGCTGGGCACCCATCAGGTCGATATCCATATCCAGGGGACTCATGCTCGCAATACGCGATTGGTCCGGTATTGGGAACCTTCAAACCACATGTTAGTTGATTTCCGTGGTTGATTGGGAATAACAGCTGTACAAGTGACATTCTCGGCTTACGTGGTTAAGGCTGGTATGGTAGCGTGTGCTGCTTTCTCAAGACCCCGCAGCGCTTTGCACAGGTTTAAGAGAGAGAAAAAAAGGGACCAGACCCTCTCAAACTTCTGAAACCAGCAACGACGCGTCAAAGCCTGACGACGAAATGACCGCAGTCTCTCCTGTCAAGTTGTTGCCTCAAGCCTGAGTTGCGCAAGATGGTATCATCCCGAGTATGAGCGCTGGCAGTGGCCGACTTGTATAGTCTACTTGTACTCGACCTGACGGAGTGCACATTGGCACAAACGGCGTTAAACTCATAATGACTCATCTCGATGTTATAAGACCATTGCTCAAATCATCCAAAAGAAGATCAAGGCAAGCTCATCTTTTGAAGCCAACAAAACATAGCGACAGTCAAGCTTCTGAACTCCATTTAACAAGCACAACATCTGCCTCTCGGTAAGCATCAGGAAGAATCGCCCGATTATCAGTCGTAACTGCCAGTGCACATTGGGGTGATGGAACGTCGCTAGCCTTGCCGTCTCGGGGGACTTGCAGGGTCTCTTTGATGACCCGCAGTATGCAATGCTGCCCAACTTGACAGGTTGAATGCCAGAAAAGAATGCCCCGACCTCTCCTTTTCCCACCACCAACAGCGTAATGAGCAGAAACCAGCTTTTGATTGCATGCAGGCAGGCTCACGGCGGGTGGCGAATTTTTTTTTTCGTCATGCATATTCTTGGTTGTGTACCTGGAGCTACTGCCCAGCCCGCTTGCGTTCGCCGCGCGTGTACTTTATGTTGCTGGGATGTCTGTCGCCAATACTTTATGCCAATGGATGTTTGCAATTGAACCGTTGTCCCGCTTGCCGCAACGCACGCCCGCACGCACGCAACAGCAGGGGCATGCAAGAAAGAAGGAATAGCCTCTCCGTATTTCACAAAGTCTCCGTCTGCCGCAAATAGTCCAGCTGCGCGTGTGTCATCTTTAATTCATCTGTCGGTTTCGAGGAAGTAGAGCGATTGGCTAGTGAGCCGGCACATTAATTGCAAATACTCCAATCCCCGCTTGCCGCTCGCGTGGAAGAGCACTTTCGGGGGTTCCAGATGTCCTCATTGCCGGAGTCGGGTCGGTTTCTTTGTGGGGAAGGATTTCCTGTGGTGAGGTACCGGAACATCGGGGACTGACTATCCGGGACTAAATGATGAAGATCACTCATGTGAAGGAGAGAGAAGACGAACAAGGCGGGGGGAGGCAAGCTGACTACCAAAAAAAAAAAGATAAGACGTTGAATTCGAAAGGTATCTCGGGAGGGCGTTATAGAAGAATGTAGTACCCAAACTGAACCCATGACTTTTCCGTCCTTATTCCAGGTTTTGAGATTTCCGAATGCCATGCGCTAACAATAAACACATGCTACCACGGTACCGTCTTCCAGATTGTCAAGATATTGTTGCCTCTTTTGCAACCAAACCGCCAGCCCTAGCCCACTAATCAAACCAGCCGTACAGTGTCATGCAAGATCTCAGTGCTGCGCAGATCTCGGTCGTTAAGGAAATAAAAATAGGCTAATGTTCGTAGTACTCCAGATACTCCATGGGTCTCATGCAAAACCAAAGTGAGACCATCGATGCAAACGCCGCTCATATGCCGACGCCTTGTTGAGTGCTTTCTATCAGTGATGTAGGCCAACGACAACGCGATGTGTCGTAGCCTGTTGTTGTGCAGTAAATCCAAATATGTATATCGGAAAGCGTATCGGTCGTTGGACCGAAGGGGTATCAAGCTTGAAGCTCATAGAATCACGCACTTCGGTTTGTCTTTGCCGCGTTTATTGCCTCCAGTCATGCCAGCACCTCGTGTACGACGGTCGCCAGCTCCTCTTGTGCGGTCCTTCTCGTGGTAGCCGGTACGTGCTCGAGTTTCTTTCCTGTCTGTAGGGGAACGTCCACTGCCTTGTCGTTGCCGTCGGAGCTGTCGAACGACGTCAAAGAAGGCCTTCTCGACGTTGACGCAGTTTTTGGCGGATGCCTCGACGAAGTCGCAGCCAAGTTCCTTTGCGAGTGCTTGTCCCTCTTGGGTCGAGACTTCGCGTTCGGTGACACGGTCGCATTTGTTTCCAACCAGCATCACAGGGGCTTGGCCGAACATGGGTGCGGATGCGCTGATGGGCGAGCCGGGGTAGGTGGGCGAACCAGCCATGGCCGTCTCCTTGACGCGCTGTATTTGGCTGTGGAAACGCTGTATGCGAGCAAAGGAAGAACGTGATGAGATGCTGTAAACGAGTACGAAGCCCTCGCCGTCGCGTATCCATTGGTCCCGTAGGGCAATGTACTCTTCTTGGCCAGCCGTGTCGAGGACTTCGAGCATGCAGGACTGGCCGTCAATCTGCACCTGCTTGCGGTACGAGTCTTCGATGGTGGGGTCGTAGGTTTCAACAAAGTGGTTCAAGCACAACTAGCGGCGGTCAGCCATGTCAACAGATCAGGGATAGGGGAGCAAGTTGGGGGAAGGGCTACCTGTATGGTCAGGGCAGTTTTTCCTACACCGCCGTCGCCCAGCACCACCAGCTTGTACAGCGTCATCTTCCCCGCCATGGTGTTGGTAGTAGATTGGAGTCGGCCTCGTCAATGCAGGTCGTGTCTAGTGCGCGGATGCGGCGGACAGGGCACAGATCAAGGGCGGCGTGCTGGTGCAAGTAGAGCTCGCCACGTAGTCGCAGAGAGTCGCGTCGTGTTCTGCAGTAGATTTGCAGCTGACCAGCGGGTTCGCAGCTGAAGATGGGAGCAGTAGTGTCGGTCCAGAAGGGGGTGGGACGAAGAAGGGGGGAGGCGCGGCCAGAATCAGCGTCGATGTCGTGGTTCCTGACGACGGTCCACACTCGCACAGCAGCAACAGGTGCGCGTGTCGACGGTGAGCTGCAGACGCTTCAGAATCGATCGGGGGGGTGGCGTTGGTGGTGAGGGCAATGGTTGCACACGCAGACGTCGAGGCGGAAGCGTGGCCTGTGCAGCAGGGCCGACGCAGAAACGGCGGCAGGAGTGAGCGGGGAGGTGGTGCGGCTGATGGCAAGGAGAGAGAGAGAGAGAGAGGCCGGGCGTGGTCCGAGGGTGGTCGAGTCGAGATGATGATGGAGAGAAAGTTGGGCGAGGTAAGGTGTGGCAGGCTTGCTTGGTCAGGGCTCTCGCTCCAGTGGCTCGTGTCCCCACGTGAAGATGGTCGACTTGGATTTGGCAATGCACAGATGCGGCAAGGGAACTAGAAAGGTGCAAGAGTCTGAGACCGGGGCATCACCTATCAATCAGCATCTACTATCGAGGCTCCGTTGCATGGACGCGGGCGACGTGGGATGAGCAAGCAGCGGCGTGGACGGGGGCAACGATAGCGGCGTGATGGATGAGGGAGGTCAAAAGAAACGCGCGATTAGTCGACATGGGCGGCCGGGGTTTTTACGCTGCGTCGAGGTTGGCACCTTGGGCCTTGGGCGACGGCGCTGCAGCACTGGGGGCTGCCAGACACCAGGATTCGCCTAGTCCTGTCCAGGCCATCCAGACGAGAAACAGCCAAGCGACGCACCGCCAGAAGCACAAAAGACCGCCTCGCCGACCCGGGCCCATGGCTGGCTGCTGTGTATACATATAACCCGACGACGCCGTGGCCCCCGCCCTTCCCAAGTCCTGGAAGCCTGGTCTCTCTGCTGTGTGCGGCCGTCACTTTGTGCCATGTCGCCTGCAAGTCAATGATGCACAACGGCCAGAAGAGCTGCCGTCGTCTCAGTGCGCGCAAGCGCAGGCGGCAGGCCCTAGGACTATACTAGGGCTGCTAACGGGGACCCCCTTGGGGGTGTCATTGGGGGGAGAGGGAGCGCGCAGGCCACTACACATGCACCCTCGACTCTGTAGGAACAAGAAAGACGCCGAGCCATCGATAGCCCACTCTTTAGCAGCAACAACCCCCATCGCTGCAACACTCCAGCCACACAAAGGGACACATAGAGCATGGACCGTGTTGCAACAACATGTAAAGCATGTTTGGACATTGCAGGGCGAGCTATGGGATGGATGGGCAGTTTTGCGCCAGGGTTTCAGTCCTGGTCAGTCCTGGCCTTGAAGGGATGGTGCTTCGGGGAACAGGACCCCAAGCCGCAACAGCGTGTAGCCGATAGTCGCTTGGCTTACTGCTACTGCTTGTTGATATTCTGGCCGAGCCGACGGGATCACTGCACCAACAGACGTCGTCTCCGGCACGTCTCTGGCAAATACGAGCCACCTCCGCGACCGACAGGCGGCGCGGCCTGCTATCTCGTGTAAGACGCCAACGCCTTGCTGCCGTTACCGTATCGATTGGTGACCATGCAACAACTATTCTGCCGGTAAGAAAGCTTGCCGACGCGGCGTGAGGCACAACCTGAGATGACAGGACGAGCCAACGCGACGGTGACGAGGCTCACTCGCCGACCAGATGATGCGACTCAAGGAATGCCTGGATATATGCGCTGATGAAGTGTCAAGCTCCCAGATGGGCGGGAAGGTCGCAGCTCAGCACAGAGCTCCAAGTATGTCAGCCCCGGGAAGTTGCAGGAGCGCAGTCCGGCGGTTGGGCCATCGCCCGCAGCACCATGCGCGCACGTGTTCGGGGTGGGGCCAACAACACGCTGCCGTGACAGAAACGGTATCCTTTTCCCCTGCTTTTCAGCTGGACGTCGCCAGTTGTTTGTTGGTTTGGCCATGATGCGAGATTAACCGCTGGGGCGTTTGGCGTCGAGCGTTGAACGGCCGCTTCGTGTAACACGATTTTCGGGGGACGGGCCGCTGCTCGCCGGTTCCGACTCCACTCATTCATCCGGTAACGAGCCAGCAAATACGAAGTGGCTGCTATGCAAACGGCTTGTACTGATATTGGGGAGAATGCTAATATGCGCCCAGCTGGTGAGAGATGGTGTAGCCTACATGGCTAGGATCCCTAGAAGACTTATAAAAGAGCGAAAGCGCAACAATGATAGATGGTTACTCAACGTGTACATTCAAAGACGCTATAACAGCTAATCGCTAACACGGTTCACATTACCTCTACAACACCAATTCCTTGCTAACAGTCCACATCCCATCTCCTACAACTTCGCCCTTGCCTCCGTGGCCTTGTGCAGATCCTTCCCCTTGACCTTGAAATACTCTCTAACCTTCTCCCTCGCAACATCAACAGCCTGCCTGTCTTCAATCGTACTCGGAACACTGACTTCCTTGTCAAACTCTCCATGCGTAGCGTTCTCCAACAGCTCACGCAGCACTCTCCTCAGCGTCTTGCCGCTCCTAGTCTTAGGTATCATCCCTTTGCCTTGTATGATGCCACCGAGACTTGCAATTGCACCAATCTGCTCACGTACTAGGCGTTGAACTTCGGCGAGGAGTTTGTCGTCTGCCACAGCGGACTCGGAATGTGCGTGAGCGGATAGTGTGATGAAGGCGAAGGGAAGGTGACCTTTCAAAGCGTCGGGGATGCCGACTACAGCTGCTTCGGCGATGGAGGTGTGGGTCGTGATAGCTTGCTCGATGGCGCCTAGTACTTGTCAGTCTATTCCCACAGCCCATCAAGTGAGACGTGATATACCTGTACTGAAGCGGTGTGCCGCAACATTAATCACATCGTCTGCCCTCGCCATGATTGAAATGTATCCCTCCTCATCAATCATACCAGCATCGCCAGTGTCAATCCACTTCCCATCGAACCTCTTCATATAGCCCTTGTAGAAACGTTCTTCGTCTTCCCAGAGCGTAGTAAAAGCCGTTGGAGCAAGTGGTATCGCCATGATGATATTGCCCATCTCGCCTCTCTTCACCTCTTTGCCTGTGTCATCCACAATACGTACATCAAACCCGGGCATAGCCTTTCCAGCTGAGCCAGGCTTAATCGGAAGCGGCGCAGGTCTTTCCTGCGAAGAAAACTCCAGCCCAGCAGAGGCGCTGAGTGCGATGCCCGAGATGGGTGAGCCAGATTCGGAAGACCACCAGTTGTCTACGACCATGGCACCTGGAGCGCAGTGCTTTGTTAGCAGTTTCTGGTACATCTGGATGATGCTCGGTTCACTCCTTTCTCCTGCCAGGAAAAGCGCCCTAAGTGTCTTCAGGGCACCCCTTTGCCCTCTTTCCTCGAAAAATTCATTGTCGCCGTCGTCCCTGCGGATTGCGCGTAGAGCTGTGGGAGCGGTGAACATGGTCGTCACTTTGTAGTCTTCGATGACGCGCCAGAAGGTACTCGCATCGGGGGTTCCGACGGGTTTGCCCTCGAATAAAACAGTAGTAGCACCAGCTAGCAGTGGAGCGTAGACAATGTAAGAGTGCCCAACAACCCAACCGATATCGCTTGCCGTGAACATAACGTCGCCCGGACCATGGACTCCGAACAGGTACTTGATGGAAAAGTTCAGTCCAACAGCGTGACCCCCTGCTGAGCGAACAACACCCTTTGGTAGCCCGGTAGTACCCGATGTGTAAATGATGTACAGTCCGTCGCCGCTTTGAACAGGCACAGCATCTGCCTTCAAACCTCTATTCTTCGCGCTCTTGACCAGTCGTTGCCAGTTTCTCTGGCCCTCCTCTTTGACTATCGGATCCCATCTTAGCTGCTCTCTCTGCCAGACAATCGTCTTGAATGGCTTGAAGCTACTCTTGTGAACGGCGCCTTCAATCATCGATTTGTACTCGGTGGGCTTCTTGGCTCCTTCAATCCCGCAAGAAGCCGTCATGATCGCGACAGGGCGACTTGCCTCGATTCGCTGGGCCAGCGCCGCCGGCGAGAAGCCACCAAACACAACCGCATGTATAGCTCCAAGCCTGGCGATAGCGAGCATAGCAAACAGCGCAGCTGGTATCATCGGCATGTAAATCAAGACGACATCGCCTTTCTTGACTCCCTCTTCCCTCAACACACCTGCCAGTGTCTCTACTTCTTGTAAAAGCTGCTGATATGTGTACTGCTCTTTCTGACCGGTCACTGGACTATCCCAGCAAATCGCGACCCTCTCGCCGTTACCGTTTGCCACATGGCGGTCCACACAGTTGTATGTTGTTGAAATCTCACCATCGGCAAACCATTCCCAGTGCTCATGTGACACATTGCTCTTCTTTAAGTGCTTTGTGCTCCTTTGGAACGCTGTAGACGGCTTCTTATGCCAGTATAGGTTGTTCGCTTGGCGCTGCCAGAACTGCTCAGGGTTGTTGATGGAGGCCGCGTAGACCTGATCCTGGATGTGCTCTTGAGGCATCTTGTTAATCCGGATGGATGATGTTAATTGACTATGTGATGAAAGCACTTTGCTAGATGCAGTGGCGAAGCTAGCACACGCGCGTGGGCGACAAGCTGAAAGACAAGCAAATAGCGGTACGCTGAACTTGGGGATGGTGAATGCAGTGAAGCACGAGTTGCTCTTCGCGAAGAGCATATGGGCGTCATGAGCATTGATCTTTTAGACTTTGCCGATCGGTCCAAGGGGACCGATGATGCTGACCTCGGAAGGAGATGGCTCGGACTACCCCATGCCCTGGAGCTCCCCGCAAAGCGCTAGCGGGGTGCTAACACCTGGGCACGGCTGGGGACGGCATCCCGCCTGGTCGGATGCTGACTGTGAGCGCATCGACTTACGCATGATCTCAAGTGAGTTCTAACTTCTCCTTATTGTAGGTCCCTTCATATGTGACATTCGTGCAGGTTGTGGTAGAGAGCTTGGTGTGAATAATGTCGAGATGCGGAGGTGGCTGGGAGGCTAGACATTAAGCTTTGACGCACGACTGCTTCGTGAAGACTCAACTTTGAAGCTACTCAGATCGCGTGGCTAGATAGATGCATCCTAACTTCGTCCTATTCGATATGAAAAACCGTGAGTGGGTTCCAGACGCCCTCGACTCTGTGAGGTGTATTACGGACATTCTTACTCCGTGTATATTCCCGATGACGTACATAACCCCATGCCTTCAACCATCAGCCAAGTAGACTTCAGCCCGCAAAAACTACTACCTCTAGCCTCTACACAGCAGTTTTTCAGCATAACCATGTCTCTGTCCCCTCCACCACGCGCACTATTCTTCGATGTATTCGGTACCTGCGTCAACTGGCGCGCGACCGTCACTAGTGCGCTTTCCCTCGCAGCCCACAAGTCGCTCAACTCAGCAACCGCATCATTGGCATCTAAACTACGTTTGCGAGCATCGGAAATGACAGATGAACACTGGGGGAAGTTCGCCCAGCAATGGCGAAACACTTACAAGATATTCACAAAACAACTAGCCGCTGACCCTTCAATCCCGTGGAAATCGGTCGACGACCACCACTTGAGCGCATTGAAGCAGCTTATCACGGAATGGGAGCTTGATGGCCTGTGGAATGACGAGGAGATTCTTGCTCTGAGCTTAGTCTGGCACCAATTAGTCCCCTGGGAAGATTCTGCCGCCGGCGTTGAGTTACTCAACAAACGATTTGCAACAGCTATGCTTTCGAATGGGAATGTGAGTCTTCTTACAGATCTCCGTGCGTATAGTGGGATACCTTTTATACACATCTTCTCGGCTGAGATGTTCGGCACTTACAAACCTGCGCCGGAAGTATATCTTGGAGCGGCGGAGAAACTTGGTTTGGAACCTAAGGAGTGTGCTATGGTAGCTGCGCATCTACCTGACCTCAAAGCTGCACATGGCAATGGGCTAAAGACTGTTTACGTGGAGAGGGATGGGGAGGAGGATTGGACTGAAGAGGAGATCAAGGAGGCGAGGGAGGCGGGCTGGGTAGATCTGTGGATTGGATTGGAAGAGGGGAGTAGGGGTTTTGTTAGTGTAGCGGAAAAGTTAGGGATCGCTGATGGAATGTAAGGTGGAGGCTTTGTGGTCGTGTTGAGCTTTTCTCAGTCACATATAGTGTAAGCAACGAGACGTCTACTGAGATATAGTTGGCCGAACTATGTTACATAACCGTCTTCAGATCTCTAGCAAGAGGTAAACACTTCCTAAATTGCAACTGCATCGCACACCAAAGCACTTATCCCACAGCCATTGCTGAGAATCAGCCAGGTGATAGTCAGATCTAAATGCGACATGTTCTTTTCATTCTCAGTCCATACCATCAAAGAAGACCTCCGGCATCCTCTTCTCCACCTCTCCCAATCACCCAGACATGCACAAGGATAGCCTCCAAGTTTATGCAGGACAAGAATTTGCTATATCATCAAGCAATGTCGGTATTCATAAACATCGTCACTACGTTACCATACCATCACAATACCAACACACACACACCCGCCCTACCAAAACCCATCCTCCTCAGACAACAGCTTTCGCCTTCCCCTCCCTCCTAAGCCTACTCTTCTCCACAGCCTCCTCAACCTTCGTCTTCCTCCACGTACACGACTCAGCAAAATCGCATATCCGACATTTAAACGCCTCCTCAATCTCCACTCCCTTGGCCTCCCTCGCACCTTTCCACCAAGCCATCTCACTCCCAACATACGCATCAATAACTTCCGGCTCGTACACCGTAAGCCGACTACCAAGTACATCTCCCGTCTTTGCGTACCGAAACTCCGCCCGTAGTATCGGGCTCAAGCTTCCCCTTGGAAACGTTTCTTGCATCTCTGTGACGAGCAGACTCCATAGTGAGAGAAGATTTGGGTAATTCGTCGCTTCGGACTCCGGGTTCCCATGCGGACCTATAGAAGAGATTTCACCCAGGAAGGTTTGCGTGAAAGGCGCAAGTGGGTCGAGACTGTAGCGCTGCAGGACAGTCTCCGCATCCACGGTGTTTAAAGAGAGGGATTCGAGGAGTTTGCGGTAGAGCATGAGCTGCATCCATGTAGGGCGTAGACTCGCACCGGTTGGGAGAGATTTCGCGGAGCGAGTCTTTACATCTGCAATGTAGATTTGGCGATCTGAGGGATTTGGTGCGGAGGGCAATGGGTCGGATGAAGACGGTTTCCCAGAGGCTTTGGCAAAAGCGTCTGAGATGCTGGGCTGATTCGGTGGCAAAGGAACAATACCACCATCCTTCTCTGCCCTCGCCCTCTCAACCTCTTGTTCGAATTCCGCGTCGGGACAAACATAGCTGATCTCATCGATCACCCCGTTAACAACCTGTCCCTCAATCACACCCCAGACTTCCAGTTCTCTCGTCAAGCCCATCTCTCTCAAACACCTCAGCCCGGAAATCGCATTCCACATCCTCAGCCCAAATCCATCTTCTTTGCTTTCAACCTGCACCGGCACCGTTGTGTGGACTTGGTCTTCGAGCGTTTGGTGGATCTTGCTACCAGTCTTCATAGCCTGTGTTCGTGGCTTCCGTCCGAATTTGCTGAGCGTGTAGAAATACTGTAATTCGCACCAAGCGGGGGAGACGAGATCGGTCACCGAGAGACATTTCTTGGGTTTCGTTCGGAAACGCTCGAGGGGCGGACGGGTGTCGGTTTCAGCGGCTTGGACGGCTTGAGTTGGAGCGAGTGGAGCGGCGGCAGTGGCTTGCGATGCGCTGCGCTTAGGTTGGAATTGCAAAGGTGAAGGTGGAGTGGCTGGTTGTTCGTGAGGAACTAGGCGCTGTTAGTTGTCAGTTCATACGACATTGTCTCCTATTATGGATTCTTGGTCGACGTACCACTCCACGCCCGTCGCGATCTCTCGTCGTACTCGACTTCCAGCGCCTTCCGCTCTCGCACGGGCGAACTCTGTATGTCCCTCTGTGTATCCGCGTCGACACTTCTCTTGCCCTTGGTAACGCGCAGCACCGTGGGTCTGCGTACCTGCACGAAGCCGTCCACATCCTGTTCTTCATCTTCTCGTTCGCCCTCCTCGAACTCAATGCTAGGTAGCACTGCGCTCTTTTGGGTTTGCGCCGCGTTTCTTATCGTGTCGAAAGCGTCTGCAAGTATGGTGTCGTCGTCAATGTCGATATCGGAGCCGTAGTCACTCAGCGTCGCGATAGACTGGATGTCGATATCGGAACCATATTCGCTCGCGTAATTCGACGTCAGCTGTGTGGTTGGTGCCGCCATGATGCCATGATCTGGCCGCGACGTGCTGGTCGTGCGTGTGTGGCGACCCTTTGACGCGCTGAGCGTGCTGGCGCGTTTTCGCGTGTACTCGTGAGGTCATCGGCGGGCAGGCCAATCGAGGGGTGATTAAACACCAAAACGCGAAGAATGGAAAAACGTGTGTACAGGAAATAAAAATATAAAAAGGCAATCTAGTATCTCCACTCTTCTCATTGTTACTAGAAGTATGCGTGATTGCCTACGTTATCGTCCCAAACTCATCGAGCACATTGCACCCAGCATATGGACAGCAGCATCCATTCAATACGCCGCACCTGCACCACACACAACAACATAAATAATAGACAAGTACTCTCATACATCGCCGTAGTTTCTCTATCTCCCATCAACCCTGCATAGCCTCAGCAACACCCGCCTGCTCAAACCTCCCACCTAACACAGCATCAAGGCCCTGCCTGAAATCCGGCATATCATCCGCCCTCTGATCGACCCTCGCCCACTTCACCATCCCCTCTCCGTCTATCGCAAAATTACCCGCCGTCTGCCACCTGCTGCCGCTCTCTGTAGCTCGCACGCTGATGCCCTCTTGTTTGAGTTTCGTCGTCCCGGGTATGCTACCGAGAACGTGCCACAAGGACGATATGCCCAAGCCCCATGCGCCATATGCCTAAAGTGCAACGGGTCAGTGTACCGTCTTGTATAGCTTCTTTGTATGGCCACAATGTACCTCGCGTTCAGCATCAACAATGACGTAGAGGTTGGGTTGGGTGTTCTTCGCAGGCTCAGGTAGTGCCGCCAACCACCTCTCTGTCGCTCCTGGCTCGCTATGGCTCACAGCCACCCAGTCGACATCTCTGTGCGCCGCTGCCATGTCTCTCATATTCAAAAACGTCTTTTCCGCAAAAGGGCAGCCGCAGTGTCTGAGGAAACTGATAATGGTCGGCTTGCCATCTTTTGCAGGTATGTTTAGCTTTGGTGTTGGAGGTGCCTTTTGGCCGACAGTGGGCGTTTCTGCTGTTTGCACGCTGGGTGGCGACAGCCATGAGTTGAGTTCGGTTTGCCAGGTCATGGTGGATTAGTGGTTTGTATTAGATCGAGTAGATGGAGATGCGCGACTGCGCAACGTAATGCAAAGGACATGATAGTAGTCTTTGATGTTAGTGTCGCTCATGAAGGGACCGGTCGTGATGGTCGCATTGCTAGCTGCGATAGGCGTCATACTGCGGGATGGAGACCGGATCGCGACTATTGGCGTAGGCGAATATTCGTCGTATCAAAACACCAGGAAATGGATGTGAGATAAACATGAGAGTCAAAGCAAGACATCACCATCAGTGGAAGCAATGTGAAGTAGAAATCTGTTGATTTCGAGATAATATCGCCAGTGACCATCACTGATTAACCTGGATATACTACATGCTCAGCACCGCTCGTGTGCACTCATAAACCGAGTTGAAGACCGTGAACCATGAAACCCTATAAACGCCTTGATATCCTAACCACTAAAGACCCAATCCAATCACTGACCCGAAGAAGTTGTCATGTCGTGTCGATGTGTTGTTGAGAAGCTTAACCACGCTCACCACGGAGGCGGCGGGCGAGCTGGATGTCCTTGCTCTGGATGGTGACACGCTTGGCGTGGATGGCGCAGAGGTTGGTGTCCTCGAAGAGGGAGACGAGATAGGCCTCAACGGACTCCTGGAGAGCACCGATGGCAGAGGACTGGAAGCGGAGATCGGACTTGAAGTCCTGGGCAATCTCACGGACAAGACGCTGGAAGGGCAGCTTGCGGATGAGGAGCTCAGTCGACTTCTGGTAGCGACGGATCTCACGGAGAGCGACGGTTCCGGGCTTGTAGCGGTGGGGCTTCTTGACACCACCGGTAGATGGCGCACTCTTACGAGCTGCCTTGGATGCGAGCCTTGAAGTGATGTTAGTATGTTGCGATGCGATGAGAAAGGCAGAGCTGAGGGTTAGACTAACTGCTTGCGGGGGGCTTTGCCACCAGTGGACTTGCGGGCGGTCTGCTTAGTGCGGGCCATGTTGTTGGTAGATGGAGAAGTAGTTGTGGTGGGTGATGGAGATGGTTGTTGTTGTGATGGTGAGTGGAGTTGAGTGGATGAGAGATGGAGGAGGGTGGGCGGGCGCAGCTTATATGGTAAATGGGGGGGCGGGCGGCTGCCTGGAAAATCAATCTTTGTTGCGCGCAGTTACGAACACCAAAGTCAACTGCTAACTAGCGACCAGGTAATGCGCGCGCAGCTGGAACTTCAAAACCGCAAAGTCCACAAGTCGCGCGCGCATTCGCCATTGGCTCGCTTACGCACGCGTCCCGATTGGGAAGGGGCACGGTCGTTGATCTGGAAAGCGCGCCCGTGCGTCGGTTTGATCTAGCGGTGGCAGGACGTGTGATCCGGCGCGCTTCTGGGACGCGCCCCGCTGCCTCATAAACACGACCGCCGCCCACTCCATCTTTCTCATCATCCAAGCACATTACCAGCCTCACCAACTCTACAACTCTCTCACTCAACCAACTTTACCTCTTCCCAAAACAACTCCCTCCATCCATCAATATGACTGGTCGCGGCAAAGGTGGCAAGGGTCTCGGAAAGGGTGGTGCCAAGCGCCACCGCAAGATTCTTCGTGACAACATCCAGGGTATCACAAAGCCCGCTATCCGTCGTCTCGCACGTCGTGGTGGTGTCAAGCGTATCTCAGCCAGTATGTCTCCTCGCTCTGCCTTCTCCACTCGCCCTCTAACAAACCCTAGTGATCTACGAGGAGACCCGCGGTGTTCTCAAGACCTTCCTCGAGGGTGTCATTCGTGACGCCGTCACATACACTGAGCACGCCAAGCGCAAGACCGTCACCTCCCTCGACGTTGTCTACGCTCTCAAGCGTCAAGGACGTACTCTGTACGGTTTCGGTGGTTAAGCGCGCTTCTTGCTTTTCATCACGGTTTTCATGTTACGACTTGTTCAGTCTACGGTCGGCTCCTTTCGGTGCTTGGTGGGAATGGTCATAGCCTTTGTATAGTACAGTGAGGCTCGGAGTTCACGGGTTATATCAGTCAGGGTTCTGATTTGCATGGAATGATACCATAATAACTTCATCTATTGTCTTTTGCAACGTGATGTCCCTTCTGCTGCATCATCGCGACGCGTCTGAGTTCTGTGTCTGAACGCGGTGGTCATGGCGGTCATGGCTCCACTTGGTATGATGTGCTGTTCCGCCTTTTGTCGTGCTAGTGTCCAACGTCAATCAGACCGACTTTCATCTCCTTCACAATGAGCATGTCGTTTCTGTAGCTCGCTGTTGCTGCTGCCTAGCTGGAGACGACGTGACTCATCGCTGTTTGCCACTTGAGTGAACTCGGCATTGTGAAAGATGGCAGTTTGGCGCATGACGTCATGCCTTTGCTGTGTCTGACGGCTGCTTAACGCGATGTTCTATTGCTGGGAAATATGTAGTCTTTCGCGTTTAATGAATACACGTGAATATGATATCGATTCCGTCGTGTGGTGCATTAGCAATGCGCGTTGTGTGCTGTTGATCTGAAAGTATGCGTGCTTTGGCTGCACCGGAACGACACTTCCGCAGACCTACACACTCCAAACAACTCCAACGACGTCTGATTGATCTAAAATTCATGCGATATACTCTCATGATATATGACACTTGGTATCTCGAGTTTTGGGGAAATTGAACCTGATGTGGTGGTGTTGGAATTTTTTGAACTTGTTACGTGTTGAGTCCTAATTTGGAAAAATATGTATAGAGATTGTCGACGATATTCACCACATGGCAACCACAGCACGAAATAGGATCTGATAAAATCGCATAATCACGTCGGAATATGTACAGAGATATCAGAAGTTTCTACAGATGCGTTCGTCACGTCGATTCAAGCGATGTGGTGGGTTGCGCATCGCGTCCGGAAAGTACAGCTGGTGGGTGGGAAGACGCGTCGGAAGAGCAACGCGAAATCACGCAAGTCGCAGCATTCGAACAAGTCACATTAAGGAAATACAAAGGTCTAGAACGATGGATTATAGTAAGGCCTTCTTCATGTACTGCGCAAAGGACATATTGCACTGCGCGTGGTCGTCAAAGCTCATCATAATCATTATCATTAAGATGGCGTTACGGTTCCAAGGACATCCAAGTACCTATGCTCTGTATACAAGATAAACATCATGCGAAAGATTATTCATGAGCCTGATCAGCACTACATCCGGTCGCTCCTGCCCAAAAGCTGCAAGACGCGCAGGTTGGGCAGTATCGAAGCGCGCGCCCACCCTAACAGCATGCCTCTTATTCCTGCAGACCCGTTCGCCATATCTCGCATCTATCTACTGCCCACTAGGCACCTCATACGGCCCGTATCCCGGCTTAGGGAAATCCGGACTCCCATCTTCTTTCCAGCCAAACTTCTGCGCCCGAATCGTACGCGCGCTCCACCCATTCGTCGGATCCTCCATACCATGATACACAATCCAGTCCTCAGTGCCGTCCGGAGAAGTAGTAAACGACGCGTGTCCAACACCATACGCCTTTTCACTAGGGTTCTGGTAGAAGACAGGGTAAGGATGTTTGCGCCAGTCACTAGGGTTCATCGGGTCGTCGCCTACAAGCTCCAGCTGGCCGAGACAGTAGTTACGGTTATCAGACCGCGCAGCGCTGTAGATGAGGAAGGTTTGGTTGGTGACTGGATTGATCAACTGCTGGGGCCCTTCGTTTGAAGAGAGCCGATCATTAGAGGCCCGTCCAAAAGGTGTTTTCTCCCACGCGTACTCCGGCACGGAAATGATTTGGCGCTCGGAAAAAGGTGACACGGTGGTTAATGGGTCAGACAGCTTGGTGATGCAGAGGTTCGCGGGCCAGCCGTCGTATTTGCGGTACCAGCATGAGTAGATGTGGTACAATTGGCCGGCGTGTTGGAAGTATGTCCCGTCAATCGCAAACTGGTCGTAAGTTTCGAGTTGGCCGCGGTAGCTGTACTCAGGCGTCCAGGGATCATCAGCTTCGCCCACGGCAACAAACATGCGGTGGTTTACGGCGGGGCAGTTGTATTCACACCACATTTCCGTCTCTGGGGGTGGAGAATCGAAGTTGGGGTCCGCGGTGAAGATTACCCACCAGGCATTGTCGATCTGGTGGATTTCTGGGGCCCAGAGGTCGGTGGAATAGGGCTGATTGGGCGAAGGTTGGAAGATGGTCTTGGACTCTGCGGTTGACCAGTCGGTGAGGGATTTGCTGCGCCAGAGAGTTATGTTGACGTTGTTGGTGTAGGTCATGTAGTAGTAGTCTTCGTGGCGAAACATCCAGCTAGATAGTGTTAGGAGACAAAGGCCCGTGTAGTTACCTGGAGGACTTGACTCACGGGTCTGCTCCAGTGGGCACGATCGGGTTCATAAATGTTGATGAGTTAGTCATGTTGCCGAAAGATGGCGGCGGGCTGTACTGGGAGACGCCCACGGCAGCGAGAGCCGCCGCGATGAGAAGCTTGAACATATTGCCGTCTGAATTGCACAGTGTGTTGGAGAAGATTGGATGCAAGTGAGGGAGATGAATGTATTTATCAGGCGGTTCAAGTACTTGTGCGGGGGGAGACGCGGGGTGGTGGGTACCTAGCCCGGGCGAGTGAAAGAACAAGTCCAAGGTAGCGATCTGGCGTGACTATCACACAGGGAACCGAATACCTAGGTAGTATTCTTCTACAGTAGTCTTCTGATCATGCACAAGGACGATCGCGGTGCAGCCTCACAGCCTCTCCACTAGGGCGGAAGCAGTACGGTGATAAAGTCTACCTAGGAGGACAAGTCCACCCGTCCATCATCGTGCCCGTGGTGACGCAATACCTCTGGTAACAGACGAGGCTGGTGTTGTGCGCTTGCGTCCAAGGTTCCCCGCGTTTGGTCCAGCCACACTGCTCTAGCGCACTTTGTCGCGCGGTGCAGACGCGAACCCAAAGACGCCTGCGAAAGGCTTGGCACGTCTTTTGCGAATTCCGACTTGGTACCAAACTCTCCACTCGGCGCACAATGAACAACTCGCAATTCCGACGACTGCTCGTCGAAACACCAAAGCCTCAAGATGGCGACAAGGGCAAATCGCCCGCGGCTGCAACGCCGAGGGCAGTGCTGGGCGCACGCAAGCACTCCAGCATACCAATGACACCGTAAGTCTCCTCCACATTGTCTCGCGCACGAGGACTGATGCTAACAGTCGCGCAGCCGCCAGGTAGGCAAGGGGTCAGTCCAGTCAGACTTTGCGCGCCAACTCGCCGAACGCAACGCGAAGAACAACCCGCAGAAGAAGGCGAGAAACATAGTACCAAAAGGGACGAAGCTCGCTGCAGGCTACACCGACCGCACCAAGGCATACACCGATGAGGAAGACAACGAGATTGCGAAACGCGTCAAGAACCTCGAAGAGTCTATGAAGAAGGGCGAGATTGACCGTGAGACGTTTGAGAATCTTGTGCAAGAGATTACAGGCGGTGATGTTGGGACCACACACTTGGTCAAGGGCCTGGACAGGAAGCTTCTCGAGCGAGTAAGGCGGGGCGAGGATGTTCTGGGTGGCCAAGACAAGAAGGAGGAAGAGGTGGAAGACGAGCAGGCAGAAGAGGCACCAGAAGTCGAGGACGCGTTCGATGAGCTGGCAGAAGCAGATGTCGGGCCCATTACGCGCGAGAAGGTCGAGAAGAGAGGCGAGAAGATGACATCACCACGGCCTGTTGCTGGCGTCAAGAGGAGCCGAAACGACATCCTGAAGGACCTCAAGAGACAGCGAGAAGAAGCTGCTGCTGCTGCGGCGGCTGAGCACGAGAAAAGGTTTCCTACCTTGGGGCCAGGCTTCCGCAAGATAAATGCACAAGGCGAGACACACCGTATCGAGACAGACGAAAAGGGCCGCGAGGTATTAATCATCACGGGTCCAGACGGCAAGGAGAAACGCAAGGTCAAGAAGCAGAAGGTTGAGGAGCCAGCGCCTGAAGTACGTCATGATCTAGATGACGCGAGCAAACCGATCAACATGCACAACCTCCCTGCGCCGAAGAAGGAAGAGTCGGAAGACGAAGATATATTCCAAGGCGTAGGATCTAATTACAATCCGCTCGCCAACTTTGACGACTCAGAAGACGACGACGAAAATGAACAAGAAGAAGAGAGAGAAACAAAGCCGCAGCCGTCTGCTGTACCCAAGCTCGATACTACAACTGCAGAGTCACGCTCAGAAGGCGAGGTGTCTTCTCCCGAAACAACAGAAGAAGACGCGCCAGCGAAACCCAAAGAGAGCGCGCCCGCTGCACCCACAAAACGAGACTACTTCGCATCCACAGCCCGCAGCACCTCGAGCACAAAAGAACCATCTGACCTCTCCGCCGCCGACGCCACCGTCCGCGCCGCCCTCGCCAAAGTCCGCAACCTCGACGACAACTCCGCACTACTACAAAACCTTGGCTCTGCCGATCCCAACGATCCCGCCTCCAAAGAAGCGCGTCTCAAGAAACGTGCTGCGGAGCTTGCCGCGTCGGACCGCGACATGGAAGACATGGACATGGGCTTCGGAGCATCGCGGTTCGACGATGCCGAGGAAATGGAGAGGGAGGGCGAGAAGGTCAAGTTTAGTCAGTGGAAGGGACTGGGCGCTGAAGGCGACGATGATGAGGATGAGGGTGGTGGTAAGGGAAAGAAGGAGAAGAGGAAGAGGGGAGGGAAGAAGCGAAAGGGAGATAAGAATAATGCGGACGATGTTCTTAATGTCATGGAGAGGCAGAAGGAGAAGAAGACCAAGACGCTTGGTTGAGAGAGAGAGAGAGAGAGAGAGTGAAAGGTAAGAAATGGATCTGTAGCACCGGGTGCTGTATCGTTTCTTCACACGTGAGTTCTACACGCAGAGTGCAAGTAAAGCCATATCATCATTGATTACATTAAAGAATCCATCTACCCATCATGCTAAACATGTACATAAGCATTCGTAACCGCGTGGTATCTTTGCAATCTAATTAACGTCTAGTCCGTCAAACTTCTCTTTAAAGAAAGAAAAAAAAGAAAACGCCTAATACTCCATGCTCATACTCCAAAACGTTGATAAAGAAAAAAAAAAGAGGCGTTCAATCCCTCTAACATGGCAAAATTACTCCCTCTTCACAGACTCAATCACTCGTCCTCCTCATCCCACCCCCACCCTTGAGAACCATACTACCCAGCACCAACGACCCGCCTCCAGTACGCGATGCATCCTGCTGTATACCTCCCATAGCAGCCTGCTCAGCCATATGCTTAGCAACAGCATCCATCTCCTCGCCTTCTTCTACAAGCGTCCAATCAGCCTCGATCTCTTCATCCGTCGCATCGCCCTCATCACCGGGCTGCTTGGCCTGTTTCTTGATGAGCGTCTTCGCACGATCGAGTTCGCGGTAGATTGTTTGAATGGCAGTTTGTGTACCATTATCCTATTGTCCATGTGTTAGTAATTGAACAAAAGTGAAGAAAGAGGGTGGGTGACATGGAAGTGGGAAGAAAAAAAAAACATACCTTCCTAATCTTCTGTCCCAAAACCTTAGCCTTGACAATCATCCTCTGAGAATTCGTAACCTCCCACAGCGCGCGACTAAAAACACTTGTATTGACCTTCTTGAGCCAAACCCCCACCCCCATATCCTCGACCCTCTGTGCAAAGAAGAACTGGTCCCCGAAAAAAGGTTTGATAATGGTAGGAATACCGGCTCGCAGACTGGCACCCGTAGTACCAGACCCTCCATGATGCACCGCTGCATCCATTTGTCGAAACAGCCAATCGTGCGGCGCAGATTGAATCTGGAAAATCTCAACGGGAAGCGGAATCTCGGGTTTCGAAGCATCCTTGGTAGTAGGGTCCATGAGGCGATCGGACCAGCCTTTGCTGAGGACGCAGCGGACATCTGCTTTGAGCACCGAATCCACAACCGTCTTGGTAAGCGCAGCCGGATCGTCAATAACAATGGATCCAAAGCCCACGTAGACCAACTTCTTGCCGTCTCTCCTCGCCTTCTCGATAAACGCCATCAGCTCTTTCGGCGGCTCATACATTTCACTCTCGTCCAAAAACCAGTATCCAGTAACCCTGACCCAATCCGGCCAGTCCAGTGGCGGCGGCACAACGTGCGGACTGAAGTTGTAAAGAAAAGGACGCAGATTGGCCTGCATCTTGTGCTGATTCGTGGCCTGCAGTCCCAACTCTCTCCTTCGCCACTTATTCACCTGATTGGCTATGGCAGTCCAAAACACCTTGTCGAAAACCGTGTACGTGTAATTGTTATACGTCCCACCCATCTTCTTCTCTGTAACAGTAAAGGCATGTGGGTACGCACGTGTCTGCGTCCACGGCATGGTGAAGGCGCGGAAATACGGTATTTCAAGCGCTTCGGCAATGTGAATGCCCGCCATGGTGCTGGGGGACTCGATGAGGACGTCGGCGCCTTGGCACGCGCGCCAGGAGGAGCTGCAGACGTCGTCGAGCCAGCCGCGAAATTTGGCATTGGCTTCCTTCATGAAGCCGTAGGTGAACATGCCGTGTTCAACGCAGATGCGCATCAGCTCTGCAGGATTGCCGTCGACAACTGCAAAGTCGATACCGTGTTTACGGACCCAGGGTTCGAATTCGGCGTGCGTTGCGATGCGTGGTTTGTGACCCTCCTTGAGGAGTTCTTTGCATAGCGCGATGTAGGGCTGGACGTCGCCGCGGGATCCAATGGTGAGGCAGACGATGGTCAGGGGCTCCGAGGGCTTGAAGTCGACGAAGGAGGCGAGCGGGTCGTCGAAAATGAGGGGAATGCGGTCGTGGTCTGCAGCGCGGACGATATCCGACATGTTAGCTGGCTTGTCCGTATCGGTATGTTCGCGAGCTTGTTGTAGCAAATCGTGTTCTGCCTTTGCAGCTTCGTCATCACTATCCACGCCCGAAGACGACGAATCCTCCTCTTGGAGGTACTTTGTGTTCTCCAGAACGCGGAGCACCATGATTGCACACTCATCGCGGTACTCAGCCTTTGAAAACTCAAAGAAGAGCTCTTCGTGGCCCTTGATGGCGACGGTGAGACCATGGTAGCCTAGTCGAAATCCCTTCTCCTTGTTGACATTCTCAATATCCCGCATGGGAAGAATGATCTTAGTCTTGGATATTGGCATCAAGCTGCGGAAACAAAAATATCTCCCACTGATGTAGATTTTGCCATAGTTTGGCACAAGACGCTGGAGTGACGCGAAGAATGATGACTGGAGGACTTCAGTCTCGGGGAAGGCGAAGTGATCCCGAAAGTTCTCCGCAGCCTTCGCGGCATCTTCGTCGTCCTCGAATCCGTGGATTTGGTCGCCAGTTTCTAATCCCTCGGCTGTGTTGTAATGCTTTCGCCCACCTGCAAGCATGCCGGACACCTTTTCGTAATAACCCATAGACTCGCCGCCGGTGAGCAGGTTGCTAATCTTCTTTGAGCGCGTTCTGAGAAAGCCCGCCAAGCCCGAAGCCTTCTGAAGCGGGTAGGAAGCGAGATCTTGTAGAGCGGATGATGAACCTGATAGGCGCGGTTGCGCGCTGTTGTCAGTATCATCTTCGAACTCAGGCGCGCCAGTCGGTGTTTGGGGTCGCTTTGAACGATTGGCAGATTTTGGCTGAGTTGATCGCGCCGTGTCCTGTGAGTGTCTGGCGTGTGTGTCGAGTTTGTGAAGAGGCGTATTGACAGGTCCACGGAAAACGTCGGAGCGGTCTAGAATTTGAGAAGCGGAGGCGCCGCTCTCGTCCATGGATTGGATGGCGACAGACGACTCGGTACCTGTAGAGGTAAAGATACAAAGTCAGTGTATGTCTCATATGGATTTCGTCCAGCCAGAGCTTACCTGGGTCAAAGGCTGATTCCGAGTCCGCTGCCCCGGGCGACTGACGCGACTGACTTCCACCACCCTCCCCACTGCCTCCCCCACTCACTATCCCCGGCGTCCTGTCTCCCTGGCGACCTCTATTACTAAAGCTCCGTCGCACCTCATGACTAGGCCGTCGGACTTCCTGGCTCGTTCGTCGAAAGCCGCGACCCGCGTCCATACTACGTCGCACATCCCAGCTCTTTCTATTCGCATCATTGCTAGACCTCGCAGACACATCGCTTATACTGGTCCGTCCCGCATGAGGTGCCGGCAAAGGTGAAAGCGTAGCCCGAACGTTCTCGTGAATGTGTGGTGTCTCGGTGCTAATAGTCGGTGTTGCTACCGGTGTAGACGCTTCGCCGTCACCACCCTGTTGCTGCAGAGCCTGGTGGTGCTCGTTATCGTTGATCATGATGCGCAGAACATTCAGCGCATCCTGGCCTTTGTTGAAAAAGGAGAAGAAATACTGTCATAATTAGCATGAATGTCGTTCATACGAAGCAACCCGTTTCTATTGTGTTGTAGGGTCCCACAAGATGTCGGACGGACCTTACAACTCAACATAAATAGGCTCCTCTTGTCTGTCAGCTCAACATACCTCATCAATAGCAAACGTCTCATCGTTGTCCACGACCCTCACTCGTACCGTCTGTGCCAAATCCAACATCTTGCTCTCCTCAATCTCAATCACATTGCCAATCGGCAAGCAAATCTTCACACTACCCCCCTCATTATGCGTCCTGAAGATGACTTTTTGGATAGCACGCGTCCATTCCTTGGCACTAGCTGCGGAATCCGCTTTGAACAGGTAGCGCCGCTCATCCGTTGTGATGGCGAAGCTGGTCTCTTCTTCCCCTTTCTTAGTATTGGCGGAGGAGGGATCAGTGACCTCGGCAGAAATTGCGTACTGCAAATTGATCCGGTTCCGGGGATAGTACAATTCGGCGGGGTTGGTGTAGTAACCCAGGACATCCCCCTTCAATACGAACCAATACCGATTAAACTTGCTCCGGCCGCGCTTCGACAGATAGCCCGTCTTGCTGACATCGTGATGTTTCTTAGGGATATAGGCGTAGAAGCATATATGCTTCTGCGTGATGTACATGTACCCCTGCAGCAAGATGCTCTGAAGCAGCCAGCATGCGTATTCGGAAATGACTTCTTCCACTTCTTCGAATTCAAATATCTGCTGTATCCTCTGCGCCAGCGTGACGGGTGTTTTGCTCTTAGCTAGCCCGGCGCTGCTTCCATGTCTGCTCTTGCGACCAGAGGCCTGCGCTTTGTCTACCGCCATGTCCTCGCCGGCGCCGATGTCTTTCTTGTCTTTGTCCTTGGTCCTGGTCTTGGTCGGCATCGCGCTCGACGGCGGTGGACTGGCAAGGTCGTCGGGCGACGGCTTCGGCGGCAAGAACTGGCTGCTTGACATCTGGTTCTGGTCGCTGCGGTTCGACGTCCGCCCTTGCGCTTGTCCCTCTTTCCTGCTCGACAACTTCAACTTGGGCAAGTTGCGCAGGTATTTATTCTCAGAAAGCGTCCGTCTATGCTTTCCCTTGTCCATGTTATCATCTGCATCTTGCTCCGCAGTATGGAAGTCGTTTGCGGAACTCAGTCGACTCAATCGTGCTGCGCCGTCGAGGTTCCTGTATGTTTTCCGCTTCCCACCTCCATCATCGCTGTCCCCCGAGTCAACCTCAGCCATCGTACCCAGGTCTGTTTGTGATTGTTGGCCTGCACGTGCTATCATGGAGAAGAGCGACTGGTTCATCGACATGGTGTTGTTGCGCTTCGGCGCCGTAACGTCTTCTTGTGCATCGTCTCCATCTCGAAAGCGCTCTGGCACGTCGAGCGACATACCGCGTGCTTCTCGCGCCGAGTTTCTTCGCTTGCGGCTCAGACGGCGACTTGTCCTGTCACGGCCTCTGTCTTGTGAGGTTGCCATGGTTGGGCGAGGGGGTGGTGGAGTGCGCGGGCGCTCAACAGTTTATTGGTGAGGTGAGGTTGCGGGCGTCTGTGTTGGCGGATGTACCGCGGCCAAGGCGAGGCAGATTTACACAAAGGTTGGAGTGAGTCCAGACGTGTATTGCGTGTTTCTTGCTGCAAGGCAGTTGACAGGTTCTGTTAACAGTCACATATTGGGGGCGTTCGCGTTTGCCGGAATGACTTGTACGTCTGCGAGCTATGCACGCTCGTCAGCCACGAGATCCACGCTCCGGGGTACCTGCTAGCGTGACACGATAAGGTTACCCACGCACACCTCTAGGCAACAACAGTGACCGGTAGCAGTGGAGTGCAGTGAATTGCGTATGAATTCTAATGTCCTTCTCCAAGCCGTTATCATCCCACATGCTTCTAGGATGCCTGAGCTGCAAGCCATCCGTATCCGTCGCGGCCGTCCCGAAGACGTCATTGGTTGAGCTTATCGATAGGTGCACGTGTAAACGCCTGGGGACCGACCGTAGCCGTCCGTCTAGCGCAGACTATAATAGCTTACGCGTTGACAGCTGGGGGCGCGACAATCAGCCAGGTCCGTGGACTCGACATGTATTCACCACATCACGATGCACGACAGTTTTACTTTATTCTTCGCATTTGCTGTTGTGCTACTGTAGAACCGATACCCAAGTCATTATACCCAACTACAATTTGATCCAAACGCCGTCATAACCATGACGTTCCTAAAGCTGTATCGTATCCACACTCTACAACCACTGTCTTACTTGGATTTGGCAAGTCCGACAGCAGAGTTACCGAGGTCGTATACCGAGTACCACTTCCTGAGGAAAGCATCACCGAGGATAGCAAGAGGTCCTACGGGCTCGGGGAAGTCCATACCCATGAGGGCAGAGATGCAGGATCCCTGAACCTCGAGGATGTAGTCGAAAGCGCTGATGGTGAAGTTGTGGCCGGTAAGAGTGAAGGTGAGGTCGGGCAGACTGTCACGCTTGTCGCACTCAACCGAGTACTGGCCGTTAAAGCCCTTCTTGGCACCAATCTCCTTGTTCAAGAGCTCAGCGAGGGTGGAAGGAAGGGCGATCAGAGATGTACCGGTGTCAAGAATGACACCAGTGTTGTCCAATTCAGCCGTCTCCTTGCCGAAGGTGATGGCATCGAGATCAACCTCCCAGTAGGCCTTGCGCCTGAGGGGAAGCTTGACCATCTTGCCAGTGTAGTGGCTCTCGTCGATGCCACCAAAGGTAGCCTCGGACTCTTGGCCCTCATTGGTGTCGCCAAGGTAGAAGGCGAAGACAGGCTCGTCCAAGAGACCCTGTTCAAGCATGTTGTAAAAGGGAGGGACTATGCCCTTGACACTGATAGTGTCGTAGCCAAGACCCATGATGCCGTCGAACCTACCAAAGGCGAAGGCAAGACCGGGCTCGGACGTCGCCTCAGCGAAGTCCTGGTGCTTGACCTTGAGGTCGCCAATCTGGAAGACGTCCTGAGAGACAAAGCCACTGAGCGAGCCGGATCCGTAGCGGATCTCGAAGTCGGTGCCGTTCTTCTTGTATGTCGACGACGCTGAAGAGTCGTACTTGGTGTGAAGGTAGCAGGCAATCGAGTTGCAGCTCTGCGAGGGGACCCAGAGGTTGGAGCTTCCAGTGTCGAGAACGACCTTGAAGGTCTGGGGAGGAGTGCCGAGCGAGATCTCGGAGAAGTCTGCGTCTGTTAGTCGCCACTCGGGACTGGTAGCTTTTGACACGTACACTGCGCGTTCAAGAAGTTGCTGACGGGCACGGGGTGGGTTCCGTCGGCAATATAGGGTGCCTTCAACGCCGCCTCCATGTGAGACTGAGACTGCGACTTGAGGTCGGTCATGTGCTGTTGAGAGTACTTCTGCTTGAGGCCAGCCATTTGGGTCTCGATGTTGGCAAATTCCTACTTGTCGTTAGATTGCGACCTTGCGCATTTGATTGCGATGATGGCTTACCAGCTGCTCAGACAGAGAGACCTTCTTGAGCGGCGTCTTGTAGACGGCCGCAGAGGCCGAGGTGGCTGCTGCGAGAAGCACCGCCGTCTTCATGATGGCGGACGGTTAATGGATTCGGATGGGTGTAGAGAGGGGAAAGGTTGGATGGATGGACGATGGATGGGGGAGTGGGAGAGATGGAGTGAGTGAGTGAATGTCAGGTGTGTTGGGGACGGAGCTCAAGCTGGAGCTATCTATGGGGCTGGGGAAGGCGCGGCGGGCGAATGACGAATGTGATCAGTGCTGCCTGGCCGCCGTGCGACTAGCGTGACACGTTCCCTGTTCGAGGTCCGTTGGCGCAGGTACCGGATCCGCCGTCACTGTGGGAACCGAGGTCGACCAGCAAGGCAAGACACGACAATATGGTACTGCACCAGCTGACCGAGTCGATTGGGCAATAGACTGACAGTTGACAATTCGCGCCTTTTGCTTTGTCCACACATCGTGGCAACATGCAAATCTTGCAACCATCGCGCGAAACCTTCCCGTGATCACGCGCGTCAAGCTTCAATGACCTCAGCACTCCGATCATCTGGGGACCTGAGCAACAACCTACTAGCTCAAACATTGATGCTATACAGTCTTCCAGTCGGTGAGTTCCGAACAGCTAGATAAGACTATGCGGTGTACTATCATACACCCGCGTCAGGCTCGTCCGTGTACTGCGGCGCTTGCGCCAGGTTCGCCTCCTGCTCCCTCCTCGCCCTCTCCAAGTCCGCCGCCCACAACGCCGAGCTGGCTGGCGCCGTCATGAGAAAGAACATGCTGAGCGGCGGCACGTATTGTAGAACCAAATACACAGTGCCATACCTATTTATGTTAGCCTTGTTCTGATCAACCCATCGAGACGTTTGACCTACCAAGTATACTGCCATCTCCTCTTCCTAATCGCAGCATTCCTCTGCTTCTTGTCGTATCCCAAAAGCTGAAAGTACCGCCAGTGCTGGAACGGGCCTGCGCGATATCCCGTCAACAAAAGAAATACCGGCACTCCGACATAGGGTATAAAGTTCACAGGCAGCAGGATCACAAACTCAGCGATCTGGCGGAACGAAAAGGGCGTATAGACAGATGAGCGTATGGGCTTGCCGAGGCGGCGTACGGGGTCGTTGAGGGAATCTTCGCTGACGGGGCGGTGTTTGCGAACGAGGTCTTCGTAGCCTTTGTAGATGAGGACGGCGTCGAAGACGTCGACTTGGGACTCGTCCTAAGGGCATGAATGTTAGTGCCTGTAGGATATGCGTGTTAGATAGGAGAGCGTGTACGAACCACCAAGAAGGACTCGAAGAGTAATGCGACGACCGCGGCCCCTTCTCCCAAGACGAGGAATACGGCGTTGACCCAGGCACTACCTGCTGTATGGAACAGCTTGAGGAAAAGAACCTGTGGCAGCAATGTCCACACAAAGAGGTCGGTAAGCACGAAGATGCTGAGAAGGACTGCGGGGAGTAACCGCGCCTTGAGCAGAGGGTATAGAAACGGGTGCGCGAGGAAGAAGACGATGCCCTGTTGCCTATTAGCATATGCGCAAGCCCAGCAGAATTCCTTCGAATACCTTGACGAGGTACGTGGACGCTATGACATTATCCACTGTTGGTCGAACCACAACTCTTGGTATGTTCCCCAGCGCTGCATGCACTCCTTGCTGTGACATTGTCGTGGTTTGTCGTCGCAGGTGCTGGAGTATGCTGCGAAACACATGCGCAAAGGCAGCTGCGTAAAGAGCCGCGGGGATGACGTACGCGGGCCGGACCCTGAACAGCTACTTGGTCCCACACCCCCACGATTAACCCTAACCAAGTTGACCAACTTGAGCGTTTCCCGTCGGAAGAGACGCGCATATTATTCGTGATGGCTTGCAGTAATGTACAGAACTTACACCATGTAGACGTCCAACCAGCAATCAGGCTGGGCACGCCCTGCGAACGATTGATGGACTATACATGAAAGGGCTTCTCCAGACAGGTTGGATGGAAGTAATCTTCCAGCCAATATCATTTCAAATATATGCTTGAACACTAAACTCACCATCTCATATTCTTTTCCTCTGCCACCATGTTCCACAACCCATCGGCAGCCTCTTGGGAGTACCCTGGACCCTCTGCAAACCCAGCAGTTGAGCCTTTCCACCGCACCCTCCCAGATTACTCCGTCACTCCCCTCATCCCCTTACCAGACCTAGCCAAACAACTCGGCCTGCGTCATGTCCTCGTAAAAGACGAATCCAACCGTCTCGGTCTTCCAGCTTTCAAGATCCTAGGCGCGTCGTGGGCCATCCACAAGGCTATCGCATCAAAATGCCACCTCCCACTGTCTGCTACCCTGGATGAACTTGGCACTGCAGCAAGAGAAGCGGGTATCGAACTAGTTGCGTGTACAGAAGGGAACTGGGGTAGAGCTGTTTCGCGAATGGCAAAGTATCTGGAGATCAAAGCCGTCGTCTTCGTTCCTGGTTTCATGGACGAAGCGACGCAAGAGAAGATCAGGAGCGAAGGCGCAGAAGTGAGAGTGGTAGACGGAGACTACGACGAATCCATTGCAAAAGCTAGAGAAGAAGCGGAAGGCAAGGGTGCCATGTTAGTCATGGATGTATCTTGGGAAGGATACGAAGAGATACCCCAGGTGCGTGATTACCCAGCTAGCTACGCAACCCACATCACCATGTACCAAAATTTACATGGTTTCGATCAGAACTGCAGACTAACGGGAAGCAGTGGGTAGTAGAAGGCTACACAACCATGCTCACCGAAACAGACGCCCAGCTCAAAGCCATGCACATCCCCTCTGTAACCCACGCCATAGCCGCCTGCGGAGTAGGTTCCTGGGCGCAAGCCGTAACCATGCACTACAAGGCCCCCTCCAACTCCCCACCCGCCTCCGTCATCACAGTCGAGCCCTCCACAGCAGCTAGTCTTCTCGCTTCCCTCTCCGCCGGAAAAATCACACCCATTCGAACTGGCCATACGATATGCAACGGGATGAACTGTGGGACCACATCCACGACGGCATGGGAAGTGCTGAGAAAAGGGGTGGATTTGAGTGTTATGGTAGAGGATATCCATGTTCACAATGATTTGTTGGAGTTGCATGAAACTGGGATCAGGAATGGGCCGTGTGGAGCTGCGACATTGACGGCGTTGAAGAAAATTTGTGGGGATGGGGAGACGAAAAGAGTGCTGGACTTAGGGGAGGAGAGTGTGGTGGTGCTGTTTAGTACGGAGGGGGAGAGGGAGTATGAAGTTCCACTAGGTGTTTGAAAGCGTGTGTTTCAGCGATGGAATAAAGTGTAGTATATATATGGTGGTCAGATTAGGGAGAGTTTTATCATGAAGAGTGATGAATGTAGGATACAGCACAATACCTAGATAGCGACATAGGCAACGGAATATGTGTAATTGTGTGAGACATGTACTGAATCCGCTTTGTTAGTACTGTCGACATGTAGATAATGTCTGCAGTTTCCTGCTATCTTGGTACGCTCTGGCAACTATCAACAGAGCCAAGAAGTGGGAATAGACTCCGATTCATTCGTTTGAAGAATATGGTGTGCGTCGTCATGACGCTTCTCAGGACTCTCTGCACAGGCTGGCGGTATACGATGGGCGTGTATGGCCTTGATCATACGTGCCAATGTAACAGCCTCGAGCCCTTCACAACGCTGAAATTTCGAGCAAAGCTAGCACGAAATACGTGAGTATACACGCCAATGCGATACACCTTGAAATTCAGACTTTTTTTAGGGCTCGACGTTTTCCATTATATCATACTACGCAAAGACTCGAAAACGCCTGATGAAGATAAAACATGAGATCGGGTATCATATCGAACATTGTGACCTTTTTTTTTCCCTTCCAAAACGCCCAACCCTGACTCCTACAAGACGTGAGCTCTGTAAGAACTGCTACAGTATCATTATACCTAACACACACCAAGGGTAGTAGACGTCAGTCTGCCCCAAAACTTATACATGTCGGCCGACGACATAACCTCAGGATTCCTCAACTCCGAGAACAAGGAGAGAGAGAGAGAGAGAGAGAGAGAGAGAGAGAGAGAGAGAGAGAGAGCAAATTCCGCTACCATAACCTACTTCTGGCCCATGGGCATCCCACTCTTGATCGTCGTGTTGTGACCAGCGCTGGTCTTCGACCTCTCCTGCAACGCCTTTGGCATCTTCTTGTTGTCGCCGAGCTTGGAGATTGAGCTCTCGGTGTGCATGTGAGGTGCTACCTCGACCAGCCAATCTGGCTCGATAGGTGCACAGGTCATCATCCACTCTTTTGAGGTTGCCTGCAGAGAAGCGAATATGCACCACTTCGGTCGGCTTTCGTTGAGGGGAGAGGAGGGGTGAATATGGACGGTCAAACCGCTGTTTGCTAGGACACGGTAGGTCTGCCCATCTCTCTGCAGCCTCGCTGCATTTGTGAAGAACGCGGCGGTAAGGCACTTTCGAATGGCGATATGATCGGTACCACATGATGACTCCGGCACCTCGACGCGGTCGGCCAGTCGCTCCAATTGGTCACGAACGTCTCGCACACGTGTAAGAACCCTTCCTTGAAGATAGTTCTCACGTGCCCACCCTGGGTCGTAACCACTTTCAACGAATTCGTTCCAGATGTTGAGATACGTTATGAAGTCACCCCCTTCTAACGATGTGAACCTTTTGCGCGCAGCGTCAGCCGCAACCTTCTTGTCTTTGGGTCGGAGGAACAGGGTCGCAGATTCTCCCGTCATACTGACGATCGAGAGGATTTCCTCTCTACAACCGTACTTTTCGGACTCAATGATAGCCTTCGATAGCTTGATATCCAAAGGTAACTCCGCCATTCTTCGGCCTAATCGAGTTAAAGCTCCTGTGGAGTCCAAAGCTCCCAGGGCGTACAAGTTCTCAAGAGACTTGATCATCGACGTGCTCGAAGGGCTGTCCAGGAACTCAAACTCAAGCAAGTTAGTTATCCCGAGTTGCTTGAGGCTTAACACTACCTCATCGAGGTTTGTACGTTGGATCTCAGGTATGTTCTCAGGCTGTAACTCGTTGTAGTAGGCGGCTCGAGTATACAATCGATAGCACCAGCCAGATGACGTACGACCCGCTCTTCCTTTTCTCTGGTCTGCGTTGGCACGCGAAATTGGTGTTATGACAAGTGATGACAATCCTCGAACACTGTCCCAAGTATTTTCTTTGCTGTAGCCTGTGTCGACAACATGCCTCACGCCTTCGAAGGTCACACTGGTCTCAGCGATGTTGGTAGCTAGAATAACCTTGCGTCCATTGGGAGGGGCTGGCTCGAACGCCTTTTGTTGCAAATCCTGCGGGAGAGCAGAGTAGATAGGGCATACGACGAGCTCTCTAATCCTTGATCCAAGCTTTTTCTTCGTTTCCTCTATGCTCTCCATAGCCGCTTGAATCTCTTCCTCACCTGTCAAGAAGACTAAAATGTCCCCTTTTGGCTCTGCAGAAATATGTACCTGCATCACAGTCGTGATGCTTGCTGCAAGGTAATTTGCTTCTGGCGCTTTAGAATACAAAACCTCCACAGGAAAGGTTCGACCAGGAATTGAGAAGATAGGACAGTTGTGGAAGTACTGTGAGAAGTGCGCAGCGTTGATAGTAGCACTAAGGATGAGGAGTTTGAAGTCTGGTCGAGCATGGCAAACTTCCCTGCAGAGAACCAGTAGCAAGTCGGATTGTAGGGACCGTTCGTGGGCCTCGTCAATCATGATGCAAGAGTAGTTCGAGAGTAGCGGATCGGACTTCGCCTCCTGTAGCAACACACCGTCTGTGGCGAATTTGATCTTTGTCTTCGGCCCAGTCTTGTCCTCGAAACGAATGCTGTAACCCACTTCGTTCCCAAGCTTACAGCCAAACTCTTCTGCTACACGCTTGGCAACACTCATAGCCGCAACTCGTCGTGGTTGTGTGACAGCAATCATACCGCTCGAATCAAGAGCAGAATGGACGTATTGCGGGATTTGAGTCGACTTTCCGGATCCAGTTTCACCGACGACAACGATAACCTGATGTTGATCCACAGCGGCGAGTAGTTCGTCCCGGAACTTATAGACTGGCAAACTTCGTCGAACCTCCTCAATACTAGAAGCCCTTTTCTCTGCTTCATCTAGCTGGCGCTGCAACATCTGCTTGTCCACATCCACACGAGTCGAGGCGTCCACCTGAAACTGTACTTCGTTGGATGTGTCGAAGACATACTCATAGTCCTCCTCTTGAACACGATCCGTCGCCTTGGGCTTAGGCTGACTCTTGATCTTCTTCATCTGCTCCTCTTCCCATAGTTGAACCTCGCTCTTCTCATAAACCTTGTCTTTGTGTCGTTTGGTAAGGGCCTCATGCTTATTCGAATAGTCCGCATCGGGCAGTATGTAGCCTTCTCCCGAATCATCGATAGCATTACGCGCCTCTGCCAACTCCAGAGTTTTCCTGTTATTTCTAAACTCCTGACGTTCCCTTGCCGATAATTTATCCCCCAATCTCTCCTCCTCTTCTGCTTCCTCTGCAACCTGGCGGCGAAGTAGGGCGAGTTGTTGCGCTTCTCGTTCAGCAAGGTATTTCTGGCGCGACGCAAGCCTCAGCGCGCTGATGTCTTGGTCGCCGGTCTTGCGGCGTTTCGAATCCATGCTGTGTGGTGCGCGCGAGGGTTCGGAAGGTATCGTGTCGAGATTATTGGGGTGTGCGAAGTTTGTGGTGTGGAGGTCGTGACGGACGGTGGAGCTGTCTACGAAATGTTGAAGCTCAGACCAAGTGGCGCTAGTGTGCTCGGAATGGTTCATTTGGGACCACCTTTTGGAACCTGAGCTAAGAAGTATTCGCACACGAGAATTCTCAGACTTCCAGCTGCCGAAACCCTTGTAGGTCTCGCGCTCGATAGCGTTCGGATGGATTCTTCATATTTTTGACCTTGGTTTGCGGCAAGATGATGATGACGGCGGAGCTGTTTTTAGTGTTGATATGGGTGCACGTGTGACGGACTGGTAAAGGTAGGTGAGCATGTAACGGAACGGTACCAGTGGTAGTCTAGTTGCTCCGAGTTTTGCGCATGGTGGGAATATGGTACGTATCGGTGTGATAGTCATCTCATATCCTGGAAGTATGACTAACATGGCGGCTCTCATTCTGCCTTGCTTTCGTAACAATGGACCAAACATCTCGGTTGGATGCGAGCAGTGTCTATTTGTTGATACACTGTAGGCTGAGATGATATATCAGCACTCATTCTATAGGTACCAGAGAAAAGCACCATGGTAGCGAACGATAAGACGGCCATGGTACCAAACAGCACCTTCCGCACAAGATGTCAGACCCTTCCAAGCTTAACATAAAGATGTCATATTCATTATCATCAAACACGAAGCAACAACGCCTCTCGCGATGCCACGCTTCCCGAACGCTTAAAAAAAACATTCAGACAAAATGCAAACAACGTCCACCACTCAGTGACTGATATACTGAAACACAGCACTAACATCCTTCAAATCGTTCGCCGTCTCCTGCCTAAGCAACAAATCCTGAATCTTACCCAACGGCCCCGTCTCCCCATCATTAACAAAATGATTCCACGTACTCGTATCACCGTACAACATAGCCGGCGCCTTGATGACCTGCTTTCCATCTTCCTTCCTACACCTCTTGCACTTGAAAGTATCGTGCGTGTCGCTCGTAGTGTTGTCGCGATACTGGAAAAGTTCGCGAAGGGAGTCGAGAGAGAAGTGGCGCTCAACATCCTCCGCAGAATCGACAACACAATTCGATAAAGCCTGTTTATGGGATTGGCGCTGGAAGACTTTTTCTTCAATGGTGCCTGTGGTGATGAAGCGGTATACGAAACAATCCTTCTTTTGGCCGTCACGCCATACACGCGCGAGTGCTTGTTGATCAGCAGCTGGGTTCCAATCTGGGTCGAAGAGGACAAGGCGATTGGCGCCGATGAGATTGAGACCGCATCCACCGGCTTTTGAGGAGAGGAGGAAGACGAATTCGGGGGACTCGGGGTCGTTGAATTTGTCGACGAGCTTTTGCCGTTTAGACACATTCATTGTGCCGTCAAGGCGAAAACAGCCATAACCGCGGGACCGACAGAGCATGGCGAAGATGTCAAGGGTTTGCGTGTAGTTGGAAATCAGCACGATCTTGTCGTTTGTCTCCGCGCGGATGCGAGCCAGCATACGATCCAGGACAGCCATCTTTCCAGAGTACCAGACCTTGACTTCGCGATCTCTGCCTCTCGCATCCTTTTGCACGAAGTCGTCGGGTAGCTTGTCTTCGCAGCCGGGCAAGTCTTCGGGAAGGTTGAGAAGATCGGGGTGGTTGCAGAGTTTCTTGAGCATGCCGATGACCTTGAGTGGCTGTGAACCCTTGCCACGGAGGAGACTCTGGACGTCGGGTGACTTGATGAAGTGGTTGTATAGATCCTTCTGGAAAGGCGCGAGGTTGCAGAATACGACATGCTCATACTTGACTGGCAGGTATTTGGAGAGGATGTCGTTGGTTCGCCGAATGATGAACTTATTGACCAAGCCAAGAAGCTCATTGAGCCGTTCAGTGCCCTTCTTAACATCCTCGTCTGTACCGTTGGCATCGCGACCTTTCAGAATGGGAATTTCGTATTGCTTGCGGAACTCCATACGTGTGCCGAGGTAGTTGGGGTTGGCAAAGTTGAGTAGCGCGAAGTACTCTGATAGATCGTTCTGAATGGGTGTACCCGATAGGATGACTCGCCTCTGCACGTTCAAGTTGTTGAGCGCAGTAAACGTCAAACTGTCACCGTTCTTCAGTCGATGCCCTTCATCACAAAGCATCAAACCGATAGGTGTTTGTCCAAACTCGTCGGCGTAGAGGCGCAGGGTTTCGTATGATACAATGAGGACAGGTCTGACAACTGCGCGTCCTGATGCGATCGACCATTGTCGTATTTGCTGGATAAGCTCCTCTTTCGACGCCTTGCCGTCAATGGCGAAGGGGGTGACAGCGTCCTTTCCAAGCCATTTGACAAGCTCGTTCGCCCAATTCCTCACTAAACTCGACGGACAAGCGATGACGCACTTTTGTATCGTCGACTTGCCAGCATCGGGTGACTGTTTCAGCAGCGTCCACATGAGAGCGATACACTGTAGCGTCTTTCCGAGACCCATCTCGTCTGCCATGATACATCCGTTCGCCTTGGGGTCGATCATACCTGTTGTGGCGCGGTACAGGAACTTTACACCTTCGACTTGATGCGGTCGAAGAACTTTAGCAAGTCTTGGATCTATAACGACTGGTACGCGTGGCCGTTCATTGTCCACCTTCTTCTTCAAACCCAGTATCTCTGCCAAACTCTTGTGCACTAACGGAGCCTCCATCTCCTGCTTCTCTGTCTGGCTCAATTTTGGCTCCGCTTCTTCCTTCTCTACCGGCTTATCGTCGACTGTCGGGTCGTAGAGTACAATCGCAAACTCTCCGCTGGGGTCGTGCAGCGGTCGCGCAACAAAGACGGTTCCTGTTCGCATACCAAGCAGTGGCGCTGGTCGATTCGGATTATAGGCGCCCACATCCTTGTTGACCAGAGGTACGATGAACTTGGTCCTGAATGCGGTATCTTTGTCTTTTGGCTTGAAGACAGGAAATCGGTTTGCATCTCGAGTGGCGAGAGCTAATCGGTCTTCATTCGAATATGGCTTGTCGCTCTCCCCATCTTCACCGCCAGCACCAGAGTAATCGACCTTCCTCCTCTTCCGTGCAGGTTTCGTAGAAACACTGGATACTGTTGCTGATCCGGGACACCGAAAGGGTTTGATGAGACGTTCGGTTGACTGCGGAGTGCCACCATATAGACGCGCCGCAGGCTTCGCAGGGGTGGCCTCGCCGGCTGCGAGGGTTCTCGGACGATGCATAAAGAATTGGCACTTCTGATGTGTCGTCCGAAGTTTTGTTGCCTAGGTTCGGTCGATATGGTGGAAGTTGGGAGGAGAGCGAGTGTAGTGTGGGAATGCTGATCAGTGCTCGCAGGTGGCGGAATTGCGACGCGTCGACTATTAGCCTCATCACGTCGTCACGTGAAATCGCAGGCAGCATCATCATTCTGCCAACATCCGAAAATCCATGTTGACTGGAAAATAGCATCTCCGTTACTAAAATATACGTTCCTTACCCTCCAGATACGTTTGACGCGTCAATTCTTCCTCTGGATTTCAAGTTGAAAACCCTGTGACCGACACCTCCGAGCCCTCTCCGCAAATTCCCCAGCATAGCGCACCCACCCCATCACCAAACCAAACCCCCACTCGCAACATGGCGCGAAAAGCAATAGCAAAAGACCAAATCGTCAAACTGATTGTAGGCGCAGGGCAAGCGTCGCCCTCGCCGCCTGTCGGTCCAGCGCTAGGAAGCAAAGGTGTAAAGAGCATGGATTTCTGCAAAGTACGTTCATCATCTCCAACTGTCGCATGCCCTATGCAGCATGCCTATACCTACAATCTCTGTCTTGTTATTAGTACAAGGTTCTTATGATAAGAATTACTAATTCTCTATGACGCCTCATCCTTGCCTACATGCCATTTCCAATAGCTCACCCTCCATAACCCACCACACCTACACAACATGCATGTCCTAACAGCCCACCCCAGGAGTTCAACGCCCGCACCGCTCACTACACAGTCGGCACCCCGATTCCCGCACGCATAACAGTCCGCCCAGACCGCTCCTTCCACTTTCAATTGCGCACACCACCCACCGCAACCCTGCTCCTCTCCGCTGCCGGCGTCGCGCCCCAAAAGAACAAGATCCGGGGTGCTGGTAACGTGCCCGGACCCATGAACAACCACGATGGGCAGAAGGGCAAGACATCGACGAGTAGTCCCACTGCAGGGAATGCGGTCAAGGGCACAGTGGGCACCGTGTCTCTGAAGCATGTCTATGAGATTGCGAAGATCAAGCATAGCGAGACTAGGCTGAGTGGGCTGAGTTTGGAGGGCGTGGCGAGGAGCGTTGTGGGTCAGGCGGGGAGTATAGGAGTGGTTGTTGTGCCGTAGAATGGGGGTGTAGGGTGCGGATTAATGGATCCGAGGATGTGCTGTGCCGTGGAGAATACCTGCTATCATGAGAAGAAACATTATGAAAAAGGGCAAGAAGTGCAAGAACACATAGGATATCATGAAGGATTGTATGCAATAGGCATTATGCGACGTGGCTTGGGGATGCCGTGCGATTGGAGTATGTGCACACGTCTTGTGGAGGAAGAGCTTGTACAACTACTCTATACCTGTTGAAGACTCATGATGCATAATCAGTTCTGACATTACGTCAATTCGGATGATGTGACTTGCAATTATCTTGTGCAATTGATCGACTGCAATACTAAATGCATACGCTCCCATGCCTAACCCCAATCACGATAACCCACTAATGACCCTCCCAACAAGTATCTTACATAGATTCAGTGCTCTGCGCTGCGACTCCTTCCAACTCTGCTCATACGCCAGTCTGTTACGAAAACCCATAAACGCCCCCTTGTTCCTGAAACCTCAACTGATGGTCCCTCAAGTCCGCCCATAGTCTCAACTCACTCTCTTCGTCCAACGCGCCTCCACCATTCGGCTCACTCCCCTCCGGACTCACCCTCTCCAATTTACTCAATATATCGAGGAACTTGTAAAGGTAGTCTTGGTGCTGCAGTGCAACGCTGCCACGCCGCTCTTTGGGGACTTCCAAGAGGGTACTGGCAATACTGCGTATCTTCTGAGTCTGCGCAGGGAAGAACCGTAAGCTTGCGATCGGACTGATTGTGTTTCTGCGAAAGAAGTCGTGGGTTGACATGGAGAGAATGAACTCATTGTCGTCTGAAGGTTGATACAGGAAATCTGAATTCTGCAAGTAAACGTATAGACTTACAAAGGAGTCGCCGTTTGGCTCCATGTTGACCATGTCAATGCTGCCCAGTACTACCAGGAGGTCTTTGACCACTTGTTCGCGTTCTTCTGACATTGCTTTTTCGAGGACTTCCGCGTCGGTGGTAGTTCCGGATACAAACCTGTCGATTCCTGCCGCGAGAGCGTTGGTGCTGGGTTGTGCAGGAGCCTGGCCTACCGATCTTTCGTACTTGTCTAGTTGGAGAAAGTACTTTTCCACGAGGTGTGAGCGAGTAGACAGGTGGCTGGCGTATATATTTGCTTTCTGAATTTCGTAGCGTCGCATGTCGTGGCTATCTGTCTTTCGATAACTGTCCAAGGTGGGATCTCGCATTCCGGAGTACTCTGGCATGGGTGGGTAGTAGGGTTTTTGTTGTTCGAGACCGCTGTCTTTGCTGGATTTTGGTTGCACTTTGAGGACTTCGGGGAGGCTCTCTAGAATCTGCCGGCAGCGCTGCAAGCTCTGTGCGAAGATTTGTTGTTGTCGGTCCCAGTCGAATATCTCGTCTATGCCGAATGCCATCTCCGCCGTTGCTAGCGATGAGTAGGAGAGGTATATGCGCACGTTGACGTTGAAACCAGTGATCATGGAGACGACTCCTTCGCGCTGTGGTTGAATCTCGTTTGGGAAGATGTGTACGTCGTCGACTTCGCGGGGCAGTGGTGGGAGGGGCTCGGTAGGTGTCGCGGGCGGAATCATCAACTCCCCGAACGAAGCGCCTAGTTGTTGTATGGTTCTGGCCAAAGTCAGCATTGTCGACCCTGAAGAAGAAGTGTTATGAGAACCTACCGCACGCCCACGAACACCGTCCAGAACACACGTCGGCCAATCTCCTCGGTGATATAGTCTACTTTGAACTCTCTCGAGCCATCGTAGTTGGGTCCATTCGAGCCCCACGCATGCGGCATGCCACCAAGATAGGTATAACCCTGAGCCTCGTGTTTATGGAGACCCAATGACCGTATGATAGTTAGGCACTCAGCCAAATAAAGTCGTAGTTGCCGCCACTGGAATACGTAGGCTCCAGTCAAGCCTAGGAAGTAGCTGGTACACGCGTCGTATACATTCAAAGACGGCCGATCAAGATAGCCCGGCCCGCGCGCCCGCGCACACACATCTCTACACTTGTCGACCAAGGAGAGATGGTTTGGGTATTCGCGTCGCGTCTGTGTATTGAGGTGCAGGCGTGGTTTTCGAGGGAAGGAAGCGACCAGGACCGCGATCATGGACGCCAGCAGCGCCAGGAACGAGGAATTCGACAAGTCCTCCCTCTGGCCCCACGCTTCGCGAAACGACGGCTCGTGAGGAAAGGGACATAGTGGGTGTATGTATGTGAAGAAATCGTCGATGAGGGCGTTGAGTGTAGGGAGGGCGCATATCTCTTCGGCAGAGAGCTGGGTCGGATGCGACGACTGCAGCTGGGCCAGCGCATGGGCGGCATTGGTGGGAGACTGCGGATTCGACGAGCCAGAGTCTACATCGCCAATCCTTCGCTTCTTGATCGCTTCGGCATGTCTGTTAGGCGGACCGCGTCGTCGGCTCGGGCGCTCAAAAGTACACGGGATTTCTAGAGCTAGGCAAGCTCTACACGGCGGCCCCGATTCATCGCACTACCGAGGTCAGTGTTGCCGACTACAGTGCTAGAACAAAGCAGTTACCTTGACCTTGCGTATGCTGCATGAATCGCAGGCTTTGCGCAGGCGGTTCGGCTTTGATTGTTGGGGCAGCGGAGGATTCAGGACATGATTCGCTTGGAGAGCCTGCTGCGCCTGGAGCACCTCGTTGATATTCTCGAGCTTCGGGTAGGCGGCTTCTTGCGGGTAACCGATGCGCGGTGGTGCCTGACCGTCCAGAACCTGCCCGTTGGGATACAAGGGCGTGTAATTATGCGGGTCCTGGCCGTCTGGTGGTGCAGCATACTGCGACGCATGCGGAGAAGAAGTCATGGCGTAGCCGCAGTTCTACCGCGACGAGGGAAGGACGTTGGCTGATGTCCCGTTAGCTTCCGGATAAAGAAACGTCTGCAAGGTAGGGTCCAGATGTATTTCATCCGACGAGGCGCATTCCTGCCTGACAGCCAGTGACAGATCTCAGAGTTTCTCGAGTCTAGAGGGCTTACTTGCATATAAGTTTCGCGGTCCGATCACACGCGGCAATTACCGATGCGATCAGATACAGGGCCGGGGGAGATGATCTGAGCCTGGGTAGACGCGTACACGGGTTTCGGTAGCAAGAGAAGGATAACAATTGGCCTGTTAACACTCCAGAGTCGAGTTGACGTTGCTGGACATTGTGTGTGCTCAGTGACATGAAAGTTTGGCAGTTGTTTCAAGCTACAGATGATGTTAGGCAGGAGCGATCCGCCATGGCATCCGCAAGGACGAAAACATTTTCGCCCGTCACTCCGCTCAACGTAGTACTTATTCCTACTTGGATGGAGACGCGGTGCTAGACATTGTCGCGTCCCGATTTATATGTCCATCAATGACGCATCTCGTATGATCTTCTAGCGACGTCGATCTTGTCCAAAGGAGTATACTCCGAGCGGGAACCCGTGTTCCTGGTCTGCTTGAGTCGCATGGGTCTGACAGGCCATGTCGTGGACGTATTCTTCATACCAATTTGGTCGCAAAACTTCATGTTGCAAAGAATGTATTGTAGATGCCAACGCCCGCTGAACTCTTCAAATTGGTATAAAAGCTGATCGCGACCTGTTCAGCCCATTCCAGCCCTCGGTCAATATCACTACGACATACCCCTGTAGGTTGAGAACCGAAGCGCAAGCTGCCAACCAATACCTGCTGATACCTCTTCCATGCCCTACCACTCCAACCGTACCTGTCAGAGATCACTATCATCGCTCCCTGGCTCGCTTCTACTCGGTGGCCTCGAACTCCTACTCAGCGAGAAATCCAAGATATCAGACTTTGATCCTGCATCGATGAATTTGCGCAAACACCATCCGATTTGTACCGCCGTTGAAGTCTCATTGCCTAGGGGATCGATTTGGCGGCCTTTGACAAAGACTACATGAGTGAGATAGGTTAGCAAGAGTCATGTTATGAGGTTGGGGGAAAGGGGAGCGAGGAGAGAAAACAGGTGGATACGTACTGATCTGGTTTTCACTATCCTCCCGATCATAAACCTTATCACTTGACCCAAACGCAATAATGCCCAACTTACTACTCCTGCTCTTCTCCTTCGCATTACTTGCGCTTCTCTCAAACCCCTGCTGTGCCAAACCAGCAAGCAAATGTTCGTAAATCTTGCGTGGCAGCTTAGTTGATGAAGGACTGTTGGTAGGCCAGGTAGTGATGTTCAAAGTTGCTAATTGTGGTAGATCACCCAAACAGTTCTCAAAGTTGACAAAGCTATCGTTTTTACTGCGGATGACGCTGACGCTGGGGAAGGCGACGGAAATTTGTTCGAGGAGAGTGCATTCTTTGCAAATGGAAGAAAACGAGGCGTAGTCGTAGATGAGTTCTTCGTCGCACATGTCTGGGCCGGTGCTCGCGTGGACGTTGAGGCTCTTTAGTGTCTTGCTGTGGCGCACGATACCTGCGGCGGCCGGTAGCGCTTTGACGTACGTGAGGTCGAGGGTGAGGGTCTTGATGCCTGAGACGAGGCAAAGGAATCCGTCGATAGCCCCTAGACCGTCATTCTCGGCGTTATCGTCATGTTTGAACTCGAGGGTTTCTAGCTTATCAGGGAGCTTTGTGCTCTTGCTGAGTTCGGCGAAGAGAGCGTCAGCACCGGAGCAGCCAAAGATGCGGATGCTCTTGATGGACTGGAAGTCAATCAACTTGCAGTACGTCTCTGCTGCGTAGCGCAAATGTAGCTTCTGTAGCGTGATCTCGTTAAGTGCAATTGGAGTGCACTTCGCGAACGGCTGCATGTGGCTGAACATGGTCGAGGTTATGAGTCCAGGCTCATTGACAGTATCATTTAATTCGCGCGTCGTGACAGTCGGATCCATCTCATCGAAGCTCGCATGCAGCGTAATCTTCTCCAGTTTGCGACCAGCCACATTCTTCAGCAAGAAGTGACAAAAGTCTAGCACCTCCCGTGAATCCGGGTACAATCCAAGCTTGCGTACTTCCTTGAAGCACCCCTCAATGTTCGGCAGCTTCTGGAGTTCGGGAAGAACATTGCGGTCGAGCGAGATGCTCTCTAGCCATCGCATGCGTTTCTGTTTCCTGTACAGTAACACCAGGTTGTCACCCGAAAACGGAGACCACGGATGCCACGAAAACTTCTCTAGCTGGTTCTCCGGAAGCAGTTCCAAGATCATGCGGATAGCAAAGTTGGCTTGTTGCTGCTGATTGCATTTATCTAGGACGTCCGCGAGGTAGAGGTCCAGTTTCCGGACATGTTGTAGGCCAATGTTCTTAGGGTTGAGGAAGGCTGCGAGGCGGGTATCGTGGGATGAACCAACATCGAGGGTCACTTCGTAGTAGAGTTGACGAACGGCGATCTCGTGGAGTTGCTTGCAGGTGAGGCAGACGTTCTTGAGGTCGGTTGGGCGGTTGATCTGGAGATTATAGTGTCAGCTGTGCTTCTCTTGCAGCCATGAACCTCGCCCCGGAGATCAATTCAGGACACGTTCGAGTCGTCCGAATGCGCCAAAACACCCATTCAAGAGGTATGCCAGAAGGTCCTCATGCTCATCTACCCCACGGCGCGACCCCTCCCCCAGCCTCGCGAACCGCCCATCAACCCAAACACTTACATGCTGGACAATCAACGTCTTGATATCGACCGAAAGGTCCATGAAGGCCAGTCGCGGTGCCATGCTGTAAACTCCCCTCCGAATCTGGCCTTCTCGTGATATCGCAAGGAGTACTCCGTAGTATGTTCGTGTTGTTGCCTTTATCGATACGTGCGACGGTCCACGTAATCACAATGGCCGTGTTCGCAGCTCTTCCGGATTATTATTCTTCCTTTCTGCTGCCTAATTGCCAACAAAACACACAGCTGCAGTAGTTCCCAAGATGACCGGCAGGCTGACCGGTAGAAGTGGAGTAACGAAGCGTGAACAGCTGGCGGGCAACAAAAAGAAAGTAAGCAAGCCGTTCAGCCTCACTTGTGTCCCGCCAAAGGGGACCCACACATCGTATTAACTCCGCGCAAGCAAGGGTCCACGCGGGACGAAAAAGGGCGCTAATGCAGCCGATAAACTGGGGTAAGCGCCGCCTGAGCTCCAGTGGCGAACCCTACAAGACTATGAAGACGCTCATTATGGATTGTTTACAAAGCGAACTAAAGTACCCCCTATAGGATACACTGTTGCTACGTCTGAGCTCCTGTAAGTGGAACATTGAGTGAATACCTTCTAGGTTAGTTTTCGGGTTCAACCCATAAGAAACGAGCTCCCTCGTACATCTAAACTCAGAAGATTTCGTTATTCCTGCCTTTCATAACATTTATATGAACACCCTACTTCCTCACCCTCTAGCGCCGCAAATTACTCTGTACTCCAGCAATAGCCCAGCGCAGTCAGGTTTGTCACATCTCCCATAGTTGTCTCACCTCCCACTGCACCACACCCAAGACCATCACCCCCTATCATCCAGCTCCATAACCCGTCCCAGCCGCTCCCCCCGCCATTCCATACCCCATTCCACCAGCAGTCCTTCCCGTCTTAGCCATCTCTCTCCCTGCCGCCGCCGCATCGTATTTCCCGTTTTCATCGAGGAAATCAGGCGGCCTGGCTGTGGTCCTGGTATTCTCATTCTTGTTATGAGCTTCTAGGGCAGAAGGGTTCTTGGGGGTAAGTGATGACATGGAGAGGCAGGAACCCATTTTCAGGACCGACTTGGCGAGCTAAGTAGTGTGGTAGTGTCGTGTTGATGATGCACCTGGCGTTCAATTGAAGTTGTCGTGGTTGGTGTAGTTGGTTTACGAAGTAAATGGTCAAAGTTGGAATCAGTTGTTGCAACGATTATGAGGACTTCATCTCTTTTAGACGAGGCACATGCTTTCTTACTGTTAGTCCTTGGGAATAAAGGAAAAGATAGAAGCTTATGTAGCATAGTACGCTTGTAGTCCTCAGTGGTGGTGATGTTGAAGCGATTTACCCGGTAAATCAATCCCGTGGCTGAGCAAGGCGAACATGAGGTCACGAGCACATGGGCAGTGCACACTTGCTATATGTCGATCTCACCATTCTTGAGCAACGAACACACTCACGTCCATCAAGTTGTTAATAACAATGGCTCATCGTTTCCGTATACCGTCTTGATCCTCTGCACTACCAACTGAGGTCCTGCTCAGCCACCGATGTCGCCACCACCACCACCACCACCATCTTTGCCTGAAGAAAAGGTCGGGTAGTCTGTAAGAGTTGCGTCCATTTGGCTACCTGTCGCCAGCACAGCCAGGTAATAGCGCTCAATCACACTGCTGATCCTGAATGCCTAAATAGCCTCATACAATACATCACGCAAACAATACTGAAAAAGGGTATCAAACCTTCCATTTCATAGGAGCTTCGCTCCCTTGTGATAATCTGATCTTGACCCAAACCATGTCCCACGCCTTCAAAAGGCAGAATGTTCCCAAGAATGCCAGTCATGTTGTGAAAAAACGCCAGACAGCCAAACACCTCGCTATGCATGCCTCATACAAAGTCCTTCGGTAACAGAAGTCCTACTCCTCGTCACTGTCCCCAAAACCAGCCAATAGCTCCGCTTCAAGACCATCATCATAGTCGTCTTGGAGATCTGGCGCCGCACCATCCATGCCTTCGACCCCATTTATCTTCTCCTCCGCATCGTTTGCCTCATCTCCCATATCCTCCTCCGGCCCCGTCGTCTCCGGACTAGGCAACCCGGATGACTTGCTCTCTGCAAGAACGACGTTGGTCAGGCTAGTCACCCTCTCCATCGTCCTCTTCTTCCGCCGTTGCAGCCGCGACGTCGTGCTGTTGACACTGCTATCGCTCCTATCGCTTTCCCCATCATTTTCGGCTTCACTTCCTTCCGTCGAATTGGTGCTAGTGCGTTTCCGCTTCTTCTTTCCGCCATTCTGTCTCGACTCGGTTCCTGTAGAGGCAGTGCTATTTTCTGACCGAACGCTATCAGTATCTGATTCGCTGGCCTCTGAATCCGTCGCGTTCATGAAATCAGCCAATTCATCGTCTAGTTGCGCCCAGTCGTCATTTGACATTTCGACAATCGGTGAGTGTGGTACATCGTCTGGTGCTTCGTCACCCGTACCATCAATACTCTCGTCTTCGAGGTCAGCGACGGGTGACCCTGCTGCTTCTGTCTCGATGATATAAGGCGTCTCGTCTACATGCTCCCATCGGGTACAGCACTGGAACATCCATTCCGGATTGACAATCTTTATGTGGGGATACCGGGCTGCGCGCTTTACTTTTGTGGTCTTGCGGTCAGGATTGGCGATGACGTGTGTGGTACGGCGGGTTACGTTCAACGTTACTTCAGCGCCGAAGGAGGAGATCCAGAGGGCGAAATCGGATCTGAGATGGGTCAGCTCTGCTCAAGGGGATTTGAAGTAGGGAACTTACGTTAGGACGTCTACACCAAGCGGTATGATCCCAGAGAAGACGACCACGGCACCGTCGAGCACCTCGTTCTTGATCCGAGGCATTATCTCGGCAACGTCGGGGATGAAGTCTTCCATAGAGCGTTTCTTGGGGCTCTTTTCGCCTTTCAATGCGGCGACGCGACCATCTGCAGGCGCCTTTCCTCTGGCTTTCCTGTATTCGTCGTAAAATGTGCGGTGAACAAGGTTGAGGTTCTGTTCAATGACATCAAGTCCTCTGTCGTCATTGTTGAGGATACTATGTCGTGCCTTTGGATGCTCAATCTGCCGGGAGTCCTCGATGAGCGACTCAGTATCGTCGGCCTCTTCATCCTCTTTATCTTGCATTAGCTGTTGCTGCAACAGAGGCCGCTCGGTTTGTTGCGCAATGATGAGCTTTTCTTGCTCCTTGGCCTGCTCCTCCAGGTCTTCGGTTGCAGCCAAGGATATAAGTTGCTGTCCCAGCTCATTCAGGTCACCATTCGCAGCGTCGATCGGGGTTGTTTCCAGCGGTTTGCCTGCCACAGACACAATGTTCGTAGGCGCAGCTTCAGCCGTAGCCTTTTTGGGCGTCGGGGGTGATTTGTCTTTTGCGAATGTAACCAGCTCCTGCTGCTTAGGCAGGAAGCTCGCGTTGATGTCGCCAGCGCCGGGGAAGAAGTTGAATACGGGTACGCGGACGAGGTGGGGGCTGTATTGCCAGACGTCTGCTCTGTCGTCAATGATGACACACATTGCTGTGTTCTGGTAGAAGAGCCGCGTCAGGCTCTTCAGCTTGTCGGTGTAGTTTTCGTCGCGACTGAGGATGCGGTCGCCAAAGTATTTGCGCTCGGGATCGATGATCTTTGCGACAGCTTGCGCATAGGCTCGGGTGGCCATGGTATAGACGTGCATCTCATAGAGCTTTGAGACGCGATCGAAGAAGTCCTTGAGACCTGGGCGCATCTTGACATAGTACCAGTTTGCGGCCACATTGGAAACATTGTCATCGGCCAATTGGAAACCCTCGACATCTTTGACGGCATCGTGGTTTGGGTTCTCCGGGTCGTTCTTCCAGTCGGCAATGGTGCGCTCGCAGGTAGTGTGGATGACGGTCTGGTCCAAGTCAACAATCAAGGTCAGCTTTCGCGCGCTCAAGAGTCGCTTCTTCGCGTCTTCCTCCGCAGCTACCGCCTCTTTGTGGCTGACGAGGAGCGCAGTGTTGTCGTGCGCCATGTTCACCGTCGCGCGTCCTGTGCCGAGCTCCTTGGTGAGATAGTCAACTTGCGTCATGTCTTTGCCGCAGTCGACGCAGAGGCCACCGAATTGTGTTTCGTGAGTGCAGGGCTCTTCAATTTCAAGAAGTGGTGTTCTGGAGGGTTGTCAGCATGTCGCGCCTGCAGCAGGCGCGCGGTGGATGGGCCTACCCATGTCTCTCAATGATAGTGCCCGGCTTGATGAACCATCGCGTGATCTTTCCCTCGGTGCTCGCAGCAAATGTCTGCCTAAACTTCTTCATGACCGTCTTCTCGCCTCCCCACTTGTCGCCCTCGGTGACGCGACTGTCATAGCTGTAGTTGAACAGCTTCCCAGACCGCTGGACATCTTCATCGCGCTTCTTGAGGAGATCGACGACGGTGACGGGATAGTTCAAATCTCGGGGTGAAAGGACCTTCATTCCGAGTGGAGGCAGCCCATGCGACTGGCGACGTGGTGGTGTTGATGGCGGGCGCGTTGTGCTTGGAATTGGCGCATTCGGGACTTCCGCGGCGATGCAAGGGAACGAGCTCGAGCTAGGCGCCTGCAATGACGTGGGCAATCTTTGGCGGTACGCGCTGAATTGGGGTTGGAGGTGATATTGCTATCGTGGGTGGTTGTGTCGCGCGACTGGGGTTGACGTAGGCGTCGCGGCTCGTTTACCATATTTTGGAGCGAGGGGCGGCTACCTTTATACCTTTCAGCCACCAAAACTAGCGTGCACCGCCAGTACCTCAAACATGGCAGCAACAAAGAGCCCCATGAAGGATACCGCGTCTGTCACGAAGACCTGTTACGAATGCATCCGAGGTTGCCTAATATTGGCATCGTTATAATGCTTTTTTACAATGACTTTACGTGGTAGCTGAGTAGTAGCCTAGACGCGTCGAGCCCCTCGGAGAGTACTGCCAAGACATGACTGTTGCGAACATCAGGCTGCGATAGAGCACAACCTCCATGTCGCATACAACTGATCTTGATTGCTCTGTGGTCTCGTCATTGCGAGGGAGCTCGCTTCTTCTGTTACGCACCGAACTAGAACATACCTTCAAGGCATACGTAATGTATCACGTTAGAAATCCAACGGGACGTCGACAGTGTATAGCTTTAGAGTGAGAAAGAGTGCTCAGGGTACGGGTCACAGGAAACAGGCTTCTTCGTAATGTACTCCTGCTGCTCATACTGGTGCATGCTCTCGAGCTTCAAGTGACTACATAGTCCTAGCACTGCCGAGGCCCGTCACATGACTCTACCAAGACTGGCTAGTGCCATGGTATGTGGGCCTCATCCAATCTTAGCTTAGCTTGGGGGACTCAAATCTACTGCATGTGTACATTCGCTCTAGGGGCACAGCTTCCACAATGAACACCAGCGACAACACATCCTATCACTGTTGGTAGTCCTCCCGAATTAATTCCCCTTGGACAATTCTTTGACCCAATCAAACAATTGCTTCAACACTCGATCCTGCACCTCTTTCACCCCAGCATTCACTTTCCCATTCTTAGTGCTTAAATCAGTCACATGACCACCGCCAGGGACGATCTCGACAGGAACCTGCTTGGTGCTCTGCAGCGGACCTCCAGGCCTCCCTTTCGCCGAAACGCTGATTTCTCGCCATGGGTCGTACTCGCCATTCACATAGATGAGTCGGCTTGTATTAGTGAAATTCCGACCTCCCGAGTACGCATTAACTTGCTCTGCGGTTCTCCCTGCTGCGATGCCGTACGTTTCTCCATTCGGTCCGGGAGGGAAGTATAGTCCGCATTGGCGAACCCAGTAGTCTGTTGTTATGAGGCGGGAAGTGAGCGACGGACGTCCTGGGGGAGCGCCAACTTTCCAGTTTCCAAAAGGTTCATTGCAAGTCATCCAGACCCACTGACGGCTCATGGAATTGCCCAGTTTCGTATCAGTGAAGAGCGGGGAGCTCGCGTTGTAGGTGTCGAAGCAGCCAGTATTGTCCGTGGTGTTGAAATCAGGGTACTCATATGAGGCGCAGTGATTCGGGAGTCTGGTCTCTTTCCACCATTTCGCGTATCCTTCGAGCGCTTTGTCGAGACCAACACCAGCTTCGGACGGAAGGTTGCTGGGGGTAGCGTTCACGGCGTTTTCAATGTAGTCGGAAAAAGTGAAAAAGCCCGTGTTGTAGGAAAACTGATTACCCAGCCAGAGATAAGGCCCATGCGCCAGAGCAGCCATGAAGTCGTCATTATGAGCGACGTCTTGCATGCTAAACTTAGCCTTGAGTGCGTATTGCTCGTCCCGAGAGCCAGTGTTCAGGATGCTATCCATGTGGTCGATAACAAGAGATGTCTTTACTACAGTTCTTCGGCATGCCCTCTTCTGTAGGGAGGAAGTAGGCCGAATAGTCGTCAACAGCTTGAACTGATGCACTTGAGGCGTAGTAGGCGCATATAGTGCCTGGATCGAGGTTTGCAATCCATGCTAACAGTGCACCAAAGTAGCTACCGCCTATACCTATCCATGGAACATCTTTAGCGTTGCTGCTAGCGTTCTCATGGGTAGCAAAAGGCAGTTGAACCTCACGTGCGAAATGTGTTACATCCTTCATGCTGTTCTCGAAAGTAAGGTACTTCAGATTTTCGGTGCTGAGGTTAGAAAAAGGTGTGCTAGTACCCCAGTACCGGTGTTCGAGAAGAATGGCAGCTGCTCCAATCTGCTCAGCCAGAACTCCCGGCGAGCCACTTTTGGTTAAAAAGCTGTAGTACATAGAAGCATTAACTTCTCCAAGGGAAAAGAAGATCACTGGCGACCCGGGGCCTCTCCAGTACGTGGTGTCGTAGTTGAAAATTGATCAAAAGTCCCGAGACTAGGGTTATTGTGATCTATCAATTGTTTGAAAGTGCTGTTCTTGTGGTAATGCGTTTTCGGCGGCTCGCTGTCTGTCATGGAATGGGCACAGCCCTAGCCTTGACAAGACGTTAACAATTGTATTCCAGGCTGTATCAGTGGAAAAGAAAAGCTCACCTCCATAAGGACCGCAGTCATACCAGTCCTCGCCATGGTATTTGTCGACATAGCTGATGTTGTCATGTTGCTTCCGAGCTCGAGTAAAGATATAAAAGGTTGCCAATCTCAACAGGCTCTTCATATTCTCTCAGGGCTAGGTAATCAAGGTACGGGGAACAAGCACGATGTCGTCAAGAGAAGAATGCTGTGCAAATCTTCTTACATACGTTCTAGCTTAAAACCGCTTATCGAAAGCCCCATGATGACTGCACATGTCCGTATCTCTATGGTGTACATCTCACCACGTTGCGGAGTAATCAACCATGTACTCCGGATGTTGTCAGCCCCTGTACCCCATCGTCGCCCTCTACCGCTTCCGCCCAACGCCGCTCGGCCCGTCTCCAAGACGATCTTTGTTTGTCATGCGGATCCGATAATTGTTTTCAACATCCCGCTCAACTCTGCTTACCAGGTAAAGAACAAAGAAAACGGCCCGTTGCTCTAACGTGGGCTTCCTATTCAGTTCTAATGATCCTGAGAAGGGGGTCGATGTGAATCGTTAGAGCCAACAACCTCGGTTACCTAGGTACACTGTTAGGCTTACGTCAGGAGTGGTTACACAGCATTCGGTGATGAGCAATCGATGATCTGCGTAGAAGTTACTAGATATGGTGTTTTCCGTAAGCAGTCGTAGGATCGCAACATCATTTATCCATCCCGAAGTCTAATCGATAAGTGACTACAGCCAATGCCTGTTCCGACGTACACGTCGCTCGAACCCTCTCCTCAAAAAGACCACTTACATATCATTCCGCTCGCATAACACGTGCCTTCTTTTACCCACTACTCTCGCATACTCTAATAACAGTCGTAACCAGTATAACTCCATGTCTGCCTTACGGAGGACTCTGCGGCTCCAGATGGCTGCGCCTACATCAATTGCTTCAGCGTGCCTCTCGTGATTCTCACAACCGTCTGCTCGACAACATCCGCCGATAAAGAAGCAGAGTTTGTGCCAAAGATCAGGAAGACTGCCAAAATCAAACGGAACAAAATGTTTGTACGGTACAAGCCACGATCGATGTCATTCCTCGAAAATAGTGCCCTTCAACACCACGGAGCCCGTCATGAGCAATGCGCGGAAACGAGCTGTGACTGACGTTATACAGCGAATATCATCCATGAGAACAAAAGGACTTACCACTATACGCGTTACCATCAATATCTGGCAAGTACTTGTACGTGGCCATATCAGCCATAGATGTATGCGCTGCAGTTCGAAAGTGGTGATCGAGGTAGCTGCAGGCATCTCCTACGTCCCAACCTTGCTCCGCACACCGCAGCTGTGTGAAGGCACAGTCCAAATGCTCGTTGATCCATCTAGAGTGCCGCGGCTCGAGTGTTGCTAGGTTCCCTAGAGAAGCATTCGTCCAGTCGATTTGACCACTGCTGATAGCCTCAAGAAAAGTGGAATTCATTAGCACTACAAAACGATGGTGATGAGATCTCATCCAGATCAAGGAATTATGCCTACCCCCGGTGTTAGAGCCCCGCCAGATGGCCTTGTTGTGCTTCTCTGATCACGCTACACCCACGGATGAGTTGATCAAGTGTTTGAGTAGGCTGAAAGTGGGTTCCTCCACCCGCTTCCATAAGTCAGGGACTGCTATTTCAGTACTCACGTGTCGTATGTGCGTTGAGGAGAAAATGGGTGAAAGGGTAGATGATGCCGATACCATGTGAGGCGCCAACATCGTGCCGTGGCTACCGGCCAACTCTGGTTGAGCGCACACATCTTGAACGGCAGAATCCGCAGGTGATACGTGATCGGACGATGCGTTTTGTGGGGGGCAGACGATGCCGTGGAAAAGGTATGGAGGAATATCTGCGCGTAGTCCAAACGTCAACCGGAGAAGCTTCACACATGGCCATACTGCAGCTTACCTCGATTCCATCCGTTCACGACATCTTTCTCTCCAGCATGAAGAGCCCTGTTAACGCCCTCGTGAACATGGATCTGGGCGCCTGCTGAGCGTGATACTAATAGGCTATGCTGGCGTGCCTGCTGTCGGGCTTGTGTACTTGCTCGGTAGCTTGACAATGGTTGGCCGAGCCGCGTCCTGGTACTTACGTACGTATTCAACTCGTCGCCACTCATCTTTTCTCACGCTTGCGATCAACGATCGTCCACGTCGCTTCTCATAAGAAAATCCCCGCCTGCTTGATGAGTTCTGCGGAGGTACGTCCTAATTGAGCGTGGCCAAGCTAGATGCTCTGAGAACGTTCCGCTATCGGGGACGGGACGATGCCGCATGCATTTCGTGAGCGCTAATCGCTCTTTGACCAAAGCTTCAGCTAACGTAAATACACTTCAGAAGGGTACACCAGCTTCGCACGTCTCTCCTCCAAGCTAGAGTTGAGCATGAACATTTCACCACAATGTCTGATATGTCCCTCGTCTGATGCTGTCGTAGGCATCACAATGCCTGTGAACTGCTACCGGAACTGCTTTCTCCATGCAAAGACGCAGTGCGCAACATGCTGTTTGTAGGTGAGCCATATGGCTTCTACACCACGACCGCCTTCACGTCTGGGCTACGGACACCGAGGGTATATTGACAGGGTGCAAAGACGTGGCCTCAGCTCTATTCGAGACGGGTGTTGTGAACTACAAGGATCAAAGGAATTCTTTCCATGCAGCATCCGCATACAACAATCATGCGAGCCCAGACGCGATATACGATGAACTAAAGGACAATATAACATACAGAGAGAGCCGAATAACTCCTATGTTTATTAAGAAGGCATACAAGTCTATCCTACCGCGGTTACCAGAAGACTCAGTAACAATGCGAGAGCGCTTTCTCTCAGAGACTAGGTTTGACGAAGACAAAGCGTTGCTTTTGGTATGAGGCCGGGGCTTGAAATGAGACACAGAGTCAGTTGGTCGGATGCTTCGACGATGCAACGAGATGTTGGCAAAGAAAGAGGAAGTCCAGCATCACTGCGATATTCTAAACGTTCTGTATTTATATCCCACATGTACTAATTGCACCCACCTCACTGTAGAAGGAAGGGCGTCATTGTCAAATGTCTGGAAGCTATGCTTTGCGGACGACGCTACTGTTACAGATCAGACGTCGTCGCTAGCGCATTTTAACCAGAACGAACTCTCTTTGTGAAGCCTGCTATCCTGTGACCATCTCTCTGTTACCTCCTCCCTTAAACCGATTCACTCTATAAGAGCATACGCGTCTTCAACTTTTGCCTAGTATTTGGGGTGTTCTGACAGGAATCAGTCGTGTCCTCGACGAGTAGACGATACTAGGTCTATCATTACTCAGCGGAGTACCGTCCGCTCTGCAGTCCACCGTGTTAATGAGAAAAACCAAACTTCCTCTTTAAGAGTACTTCTTCCTACTACAAAAGAGCATAATAAGAGTATATAGGTATAGATTAAAAACTTAGAAGACTACAATACTGTTAACCTTCATAAGTTTTTTAATTAGAAGATAATGTAGGCTGCAAGGTAAAGCTTATCATATCTATACCTGTTTAATTTTTCTCTCGTATACGGCAAGTTCACCATGGAGATGGTGCTGGAAACATGAGATCGAGCAGAGGCCCGTAGTGGACACAATTGTCTTTGATATGCACAACGGGCTTCCTCATCTCTCCTGTTGAGCATTGGTAGATGTAGTGGTACTCCACGTCTCGAGGCCACCTTACTGGGTTAGTTCTTGTAATTTTGCGACATTTTGCGGACACGTTATGCAGTTCTTTTTCTTTTACATTTTCCGATTTTTGTTAACTCTCCGGAACAACCGATAGTGCTATTGTGAATTGTAGCGGAATAGGAACATAGCTTGCTGATTCGTTTTCGTTCACCGTAAGTGCGCATATGCGCGATCGTATCCTCTTTGTTGTAGAATAGCTTCGAAGTTCTGATACAACACCAAGGTCGAGTTGGGCCATCTTTGTGCGCTTTTCTCCCGTGAGATATTGCCTCATCTGGTCCAGCTGCGAGATGTGCGTGGAACATCTGTGACAGCTGAAGTCTGTGTCCGGAGTGCCCGCATACTAGTGTTCTCGCAAAGGTATTCCTAGGACCTATATTCTGGCCGCCGGGTTGGGATTGGATGCCGTATCTGTAAAACTTGAGATATTCTGCAGGTCTCGGCCGGGGTGGTGAGTCTCTTTTTCGTTTCGCCATGCTAACACGTAGAGTAGAAGAGAAGGATAACTTTAAAGAGTAACGCCTTGAGGTGAGTGAGTACCAAGGTATAGCGGGAAGGCGCGATGTATCACCTTGTTGCCGTCTTGAAGAAGGCACAACCGGACCACACACTCACGGTAGGCCAAGCTTGCATTGACATGTCGTATCTGCAGTTCGTTTCTTCAGATCGATTGTGGCAGAGGAAGCACCATAGCAGGCTTAAGCATACACTAAATGAATTCGTATCTGACCCTTCGGCCTCATCCTCCTTCTCTCATATCTTGAACCCGTCATCGGGTATCTGCTCTACGGCAGCGTTCGCATTTGGAAGATCGTCGCCCAAGTCGCTCTCGCTTTCGCTACCGCTCGAGATTGTAATGGTGTTGTCTTGCGCCTTCTACGTAGCCGGATCGCCATGGAACATTCGCATAAACCACTGCAAGAACCTGAAAGCTCAAGAGACCGTTGGGCTGATTGAACCCCTTGTTTTCATAGTGCGAGGTTTCAGTCCAATTTAGCGTGTACCCACGCGCCGCGCAGTAGTAGATTATCCATCTCTTGGGCGACGGTCTCGTTCGAGATCTTGAGCTTTAGATAATGCTGGCTAGTCCGTCGTTCGTCCTCCACCCAGACATTAGTGCCATTCGGATATAGATAGTTGTACCCATTGTTGTTGCCGTACTCGAACCATCTGCCTAGACCCCTGCCTGCATAGACCATGGTCAAAAAGTCCCACGAGTATTCCGATTTGTTATAGGATCCGTACCATTCCCAGGCTGACTACAGTTGTGGAGATGCGAAGTCAGTGTATGTCTCACATGTATTTCGTACAGTCATAACTCACCTTGACCGGATCATTCGGGGGCCCACACACGGTGAAACGTGCGCCTGACGAAACCTCAACGCCCACTTCTGCACCAAGGAATGTCATGGGAACACATTCGGGCCAAGTGTTGACAACATGCGGCGCATTCTGGATAGCAAAGTTGTACTCTTCATCGAGAGATGGCTCTGGTGAGTATCCACCTCCCATAACCACAAGCTCCTTCACTTTTGCTTTCACGAGCTCGTAGCCGCCTAGAGAGGAATATGCATCGCCCGTGCTGTTGAGGAGACCAGACAGCGATCCCATGAACCCAATTGACACGATGGTCACACTGCTGTTCTTCGCCTCCGCCAACGTCTTGCGATATAGCTCTACTGGATCCCAGGTCTTGTTGACCTGTCCGAAGGGCACTGAACCGCCGGAAAACTCAGCAGCTACTTTGCTCGCGTACTCGTTTCCAAATGGTTCGGGAGAGGTTATGTTTGTGAAAGGCCTAGGCAGTCCAATCGGTACGGTGTTGTAGCCATAATGATTTACAATTGCGGACGCAGCAAAAGCTGTGTATGTCGAGTTGACGTTCACGTTCACGGCGAGGAGGTTCGTGTTTGGCAATGTACATGCGAGGAGTAACGCGGCGGTGTCGCTATTGCGGCGTTAGCTAGGTTCCAGGGCTTCATGTGCTACTATTACTCACTCGATCGCCTCGAAAAGATCGGCATCCACAATTAGGTTCTTGGTTTCTGGTTCCGTTGCCGTCTCAACTAGTGTAAAGGCCGACACAATCGCCAGTCCATATGTCAGAGCAAATCGAAAGAACATTGCGTCGCGATTTTCTAATCAGACGATTCCACTGTAGATGAAAGCAGGAGCAATGAAGACCGTCCAGTCAAGCAATGATCGTGAGATGCTGATGTGTGTCGATATAAGATAGATGCAATCCGCTCCCACGATCCACAGGAATGATGTGCTCAGCGTGCTAGATCACTACAGCAAGGCGCTCCGCCATCGGATCTTCATACAAAGAAGCTACGGCGATAAACGGCAATCGATCCCCATTTTGCACTGTGATGAGTGGAGCGAATGATACGCGGAGCTTGTGGTGCACAACATGGGCGCGCGATAAGAGCCCGTGTGAGGATTGTCTTCTTTATCGATCTCGGTCGTATTTCGGAAGTGCGTGCCAGCCCAGCGGGAAGAGACGCTTCCTCTCCAGCTTCATCATCGCCTCGCCATGGATATCCAATGTCGCGGAGCTAGGGTGGTGGGCTATCACAGAGGGTGGGAGTCAATGACGGTGGTGCCCAGAAGCCGGAGGCGATCGCTGAGCGGCAGGACGCGCTTACTTCCTTCACAAGAGAGGCTGTGCGTATCACCCACGAATCACCCCATACTACGACACGACCAACGCAAACATTTGCAAACATGTACAAGCTCGCGTTAACCTGCTTCGCATTGTCGCTTATTGGAGTATCTGCATCTTATCACGAACGCATCGGCGCACAAGACGTCATCGCCAAGCTTGGACTGAAGCCAAATCCTGAAAAGGGCTATTACCGACAAACGTTTGAAGACACTGGAAGCATCGGCAATCGCTCGTACTCAACTGCCATCTACCATCTTCTCGAGGGTCAGGCTGGCCCATCCTACTGGCACCGCGTCACCGATGCCGTCGAAATTTGGCACTACTATGCTGGCGCGCCCATGAGGCTGGAGCTGTCGTGGAATAACGGGACAGCAACCCAACAGCAGACTTTAGGCAGCGACATTTTCAGCAATCAAACTCCACAGGTCATCATAGATAAAGGACAGTGGCAGCGGGCGACTAGTCTCGGATATTGGACGTTGGTGGGCACGACAGTTGCGCCCGGCTTCTCGGAAAATGGATATGAGTTGCCAGCGCCAGGATTCCAGCCAGACGATGGCCATCAAACAAAGAAATTCCACAAAGTCACACGAGAAACCTACCAGGGCTAGAAAGCCTCCAGATTTTTTGCTCTTCTTGCACTGAGAATAGTGCTAGACGTCAAATCTTACGGATCTGTCACGATGCCTGTCGGCGTGCTCTGCGGACTTCGCTTCACCGGTTCAACTGAGACTTCCAATAGCTGGCTCGGATATCTGAAGCCACTATATGCTCTTGTCAGACTATTGAAGTGCTACTACCGTTGCCATATCTGAACGCGAGAACACGATCTGGAAAGGCAACCTGACACGCTTCACAACGCCCGATGGCCAAAACAATCTTGTTGGGCATACTATCTCACAAGAACACGAAGACGTCTCTCCAAATGTCTGTTGCAGATTCCAGTATCAGGGCGGCTGCGATTATCGATGGCACCCCAAACCACGGCGTCCCTCCACTCATAGCAGCCCAACCGTCGCGCGGCAGTCGGGTGGATCACGTAGATGTAAAGTATCAACCTTGCAGTCGATTTATAATAGCGCCAAGCGAACTGCTAGTCGTTCGTAATCAGGCAGCTTCGCCCTCTCATTCTTGCATCTCACCGTCAGCTGAAGCACCTCGATCAGCTTGGATGCCTAAAAATTCTGTATTCCAACTGCTCCAGCAAAGCACATGAGCTTGATCACGTACCCATTCACAGCTCTATCAGTTCACATGGTATGGCTTGACCCGATATCTGCTTTCTGACAACCTTCGTCGTGTGCGCGGTCTTTGCGCGATCTGTGCGGCTCCGCCACACGTCAGACATGATGGGTGCGCCTTTCAATGATGTAAGCCGACTCTCTGGCGAATACACTGCGCGCTACTTGAGGCTGCATAGGTTTCGACCCAAATTGAGATGGGCGGAGTGGCTGCGAAACTCGTGTAAGCCACCTCGCGAACTTCGGACCTGACTTCGCCGAGGCCGTCACCATTCGAAGAGACACTCCCGCTCACGAGGTTGTCTGAGCTGTTCTTTCCTGGAGTCAGACTCGCGACTCGGAGGTCTGGATTGAGCGGTCAAACTCCGTGCTGACTGTATTCATGTAGGATTGGGTGGTCATGCATCTTCATCGCCCTCTGCCCATATCCGTTTTCAAGCGTCAAATTTCTATGAATACGATCTCCGAGCATCAAATCTCCGTTCGCCTTATCCTAAGCCATACTAACATCCTGGTAGTTAGAGAGTCAGAGAGGAACTTCATTGTATTGCGCCATGGCGCCTCCAAAACCTATCGAACGCAGAATGGCCATCTGAGCTGAAGATGCAAGCCACGGACTGTAAGAGCAGATATAAGTACGAGTTTGCTGCTTCATGATTCTCTGGTAGCATATCGAGCAGTCATTTACGCATTATACTATCTTCTCTTTCCTCCAGTCTTCACATCTCCACATTCGTTGATATCCAGCTTATTCAGCAAGGATGAAGTCCTTCTCCATCCTTGGTGCTGCCCTCTTTGGGCTTTTTACTCCAGTCGCCATTGCAGCAGCGATCCCTGCTGAGCTCGCCGAACTTGCCCCATTTACGCCAATACGAGACAGTCTTGATGAACGTCAGTCCCCAGCTTCATGTGTCAATGTTGGCAACACTGCTACTACCAGGCATTGTTGGGCTCCAGGGTTCACTTCCTCCACGGACATGTACACGTCCTGGCCTAATACTGGTGTGGTTCGCTCATACAACCTACGCATCGAGAACACGACTTGCAACCCTGATGGCGCAGGTTCTAGAGTTTGCATGTTGATCAATGGAAGGTACCCTGGTCCCACGATTGTTGCCAACTGGGGCGACACGATCAGAGTAACTGTCCGCAACCTCCTCCAGGCTAATGGTACTTCTATTCACTGGCACGGCTTTCGCATGCTCAACAAGAACATCCAGGACGGTGTTAATGGAATCACCGAGTGTGCATTGGCACCTAACGACGTTAAGACTTATGAGTTCCAAGCGACTGAGTACGGCACGACATGGTACCATTCCCATTTCTCACATCAGTATGGAGACGGAGTCGTTGGAACAGTCATCGTGAATGGCCCTGCTACTGCGAATTACGACGAAGACCTTGGGGTCATGCCAATCACTGACTGGTATTACCAGACCGCGTTTCAAGCAGCCTCCATCGCATTTCAGAATGGCCAAGCTGGGCTGGGCCCACCAGTCGGTGACAACATCTTGATTAACGGGACAGCTAAGAACGCAGCAGGAGGGGGCGCATGGAACAATGTGACGATGCAAGCAGGCAAACGCTATCGTCTTCGACTTGTCAATACCGCGGTTGATACCAACATGGTTGTAAACCTCGATGGCCATCCTTTCCAGGTCATCGCAACGGATTTTGTTCCCATAAATCCCTACAACACTAGTCACCTACAAATTGGTATCGGCCAACGATACGATGTGATCATCACTGCCAATCAAACAGCTGGAAACTACTGGTTCCGTGCTGTCGCAGATGGACTTTGTCAATCGCGGAACTCTCGCGAGGGACGAGCTGTCTTCACGTACCAAGGCCAGACTGTCGCTGATCCTACCTCAAACGCCACAGCTATCCCTTTCACGGAATGTGTGGATCCGGTCACTAGCCCGAAGATCGCAAAGAATGTCCCCAGCACAACCTTTGCGGCCCAAGCCAAGAGCCTTCCTGTTGCTTTCGGTCCGGTGGCAGCCAACGGCAATACAGTACTCTGGACTATCAATGGCACATCGATGATCATCGATCCTGGAAAACCGACTATCAAATACGTCGCGGAAGCCAACAACAGTTTCCCTCAATCATACAACGTCGTGGAGGTACCATCGACTTCCCAGAATACCTGGACTTTTTGGGTTGTGCAACAAGCCGTTGGTGCACCGCCTCTTGCTCACCCTATCCATCTTCATGGTCACGACAGCTACGTTCTCGGTGCAGGCGATGGACAATTCAACGTAAGCACCCACTTCAGTCAGCTACGTTTCACCAATCCTCCGCGTCGCGATGTCACTCAGCTCAAAAAGAACGGTTGGCTTGTTCTTGCGTATCCAACGGATAATCCAGGTGCTGTAAGTAACCATACCCTGTTTCAGTCCTTGAAGAATACTTCTAGGCATCTTACCATGAACGGACCTTCCACCCGTCGCGCTTTTTCGGCAAATGCTGACTGTTTTTCTCTAGTGGCTGATGCACTGCCACATCGCCTTCCACGTGGGCATGGGTCTCAGCGTCCAGTTCCTTGAGCGCAAGCAGTCTATCAATCTACCTGCTGCCGGCTCCGAGTGGTACGGCAACTGCAACAAATGGGCTAGCTACAAGGCTGGCACGACAGACGTTTGGCCTCAAGACGACTCTGGTCTTAAGAAGCGATGGCCTCCTCTCATTGAGGGCGGCTCAACATTCAGATTGGACTAGATTTTTCGTTCGTACACCCTCGTTCACAAAAGATATCGATGGTCAGCAGTGTCGGATGCAACCTACAAGGGCGATGCAACCGTTTCAACTTTTCGCGTCGTATGCTTGGAGATGTTTCCCCTTTCTTGGTTCGCGCGTTATCTTCTAACTCTCCCTAACCCAGTTTTGTGTTTACATCTTCTTTCTGATACATACCTTGTTGTGTTGGCTTAGTTCGTATTCTGATTTGGGAACTGCATGTACATACATCTGACACTACTCATACCTTCAATGTATATATTCCAGCATCAAATCATTTGCAAATTGCAGTTCGATCCTTACCCCATGTCCAGCCACCATTGGTATTCCGGCTATCGCACGGTGGCTTAGGTCTTGCTGACCTCTCCTAAGACCTGGGGCACGCACGGCACGGGAGTACACCCAGCACTGACCAATCACCATGCATCCAGGAATTGCCGGCCAGCTCAACGAGGAAGCGAGCGGGGAAGCTCGACCTCCACCACAGCGTCGAGCATGCTGACCAGTATCATTCATTTGAACAGCAGTCTTTGGCGATGGTGGCTTCTCGGCGCCATTTGATATATATCCAGCCAGTCACAAGGAGTGGCTGAGCTCCATCGGCTTTACTTGACGAATGGAATGTCGCGACTCTAGCATACGGAGTCCGAGACGAGCATACTGTCAAGCATGTCGTGATGTGGGTTGTTGAACTCCAAGACACGGGCGTTCTGTGGATATGTACCCCACCACGCTTGTGCATGTGGAGAAGAGACTTGAGTGACAGGGTGCTCTTGGAGCTGATAAGTGCAGAGCACCCTGAACTCGTGCCACAAGGCTACGGTCGCCATCTGACATTAGGACTTTGGTTTGCCAGCAATACCGAGAGCCCATTGCAGCAGTTATGGCGACGACTACGACAGCGCATCCAGCGCCTGCCATGAGCAGTACAGATTCTGATCGGATTGACAAGGAGCCGCGACTTACTCACACATCGACGAACATCTCCCTCAGTCCGGAGCTATTCGAGAAGTTGTACCTCGCGCCCAAGACACCAAGTGCGAACGATCACGTCGGCCGATATGCTAACGCGACACCATTGGGCTTTTTGGGGTAAGATGATTATCTGCATGTACGAGAGACACAGTACTGAGTACTTAGCAGATTCGTCATCTCAACCTTCACCTTTTCTATGGTTTTGATGGGTTGGGGCGGCGCTTCTGGTCTCCAGGCTGTCGTGTAAGTATTTATTCCCTTCACAGTGTGCACTTCCCATCACGAAACTGTATTAAGCCATTCTTAGTGGTATTTTCTTCTTCACTGGCCCAGTGCTTCTTACCCTGGCAACAATATTCCTCTGGATCCAAGCGCAATTCTTTCCGATGATGGTTTGTGGTCTCTTCTCGGTCTTCTGGTTGTCCTTTGGAATGTTGCAATTACCTACGCTTGGTCTTGCAGCAGCCTACTCGTCCGATGGCGATGCAGCAGCAGGGGCTGTGAGCAAAGAGATGAATGCTGTCATCGCATTGTATCTTCTTGTTTGGGGCTTCGCATTGGGTACATTCTGGCTGTTTACGATCAGAATCAACGTAGTGTTTGCTGGCATTTTCGGGTTCGTGACAATCGGTGCCTGGGTGTTGAGCGGAGCTTACTGGGCGTTGAGCAACGGAGAGTTTGACAAGGCGCTAAGGTTGCAGAAGGTAAGCTGATGAAATGTTTTCCAGAACGTTGCTGATGTTTAGCAGGCTGGTGGGGCGCTTCTATTCATAGTAGGCTTACTGGGATGGTACATGCTCTTCGTTATCATGGCGGCAGAGATGCGATGGTCTGTTTGCCCACCTGTTGGAGATCTGAGTAAATACTGGGCCAAGACAGATGTTGAGATTGGTGCAAACGCAAGTGAAAAGAAGGACTAGACGTCAGCTTAGCACCCTGTCTAAGGTACATTACACATCTGTTGCTATACACATGAGCCCTTGGGTATAATGTAAAAAAACATTTTTGGTTCCCAATACACACTCTTTAGTTCGCCATCTTCGCGTGAAGCGACTGCATGTCTGCGACCAGCCCGACGAATCCTAGAGGGAGTAACCGACAGGTTCACTGTCAGACATACGGTCACAAACAAAGCAGGGTAGAGCATGAGCAAACGGAACATTGGTCGCATGGATGGTCCATTTGGACGTAAGACTATTGGTACCCGATGTCTTCGCTCTCATATGAAAGCCGTCTCAAAATCTTCGGTCCGCTGGTGACGATGGGCGTGACGATCACCAGCGCGCTCCCTACTCTTGCTTTGAGCTCGTCGCTCGCCGCTGCGATGCGAAGACCGATGCTCGTGCCTGTCACGGCTGTGCGTGGAAGTCTTTGGCTCACGCTTGTCACGGCTATGGCTAGGACTTGTGTGGCGATGCTTGTGGCGCGATGACGCACTGTCCTTCTTGGGAGTGCCATGCTCATTGTCTTCCGCGTCTCGCCTCTTCCTCTTAAGATGTCTACTCCGCCTATCCTCGCGTTCCTGAGCCGATCGTAGCTCCATCAATTCGCGACTGCGCTCCTCAGCCCATTGTTTTCTGTCCTGCTTGGACTTCTTCAACTGTGCCTGTGCCTTCTGCATGAAGGCAAAAGGGTCGTTTGTCGATATGCGGGCTTGCTCTCTTTCTTTACGGCGCGGGTCTTCATTTCCCCAAACGTCCTTGTTCACGAAGCCTTCGTAGATTGACAGTTCCTTCTTGTCTCCAGCGCTCTGCTTGGGCGAATGTACGGCAGCGTACCAGGGTCGACTGACGCCGTCCCTTCCTGCCGCACTGGAGAAGCGCATGGTGAACTGAGACTCGATGGCCTTTTCCTTGTTGCGCTTCTCCTGTTCCGCTTCTGCGTTTCTCTCGCGCTTGAGGGCGTCTTTCATGTCTACCGGAAACAAGTCAATGTGGCCGGCATGGTCTTGCAACGGGGCATCACTCGCAGTGCTCCGTAACTTCAGGACTCTGGCGTCCTTGTCGTCATGCTCAGGTCGCGCCGTGAGGGACTTGGCCATGCGTATGTCCAGATCGGTGTCATCCTCCCCAGCGAGCTTCCTCCTTTTCCTGATATGTCCGCGTTCATCTGCGTGTCCTGGGCGCCTAGATTCTGACGTCTTGCCGGCTTGTCTTTCTGGCAAAGGTGGGGGCGTTCGACCTCGGAGGATGGCAGCACGTCGTTCGGCATCGAGCTCTTGCATGCGCTGCTCATCGGCGGCTTCGCGTGCGGCAGCAGCAGCCTCGTCGGCCTTGACGCGCGCTATGTTGTCGGAATTGTATACGTTCCATGACTTCTTGCCGAGCAGGTGTCTACAGTCGTTAGTGACTCCAAGGGTTAGACCTAGGAGAGGAGAGCCACTCACAGAGGCATGATGAGAAGATGTGCCAGGCGGACGAGACCAGAGCGTCTTGTTTGTTGTCATGCGCCATCGGGACGGCCGCCTTCTTAACTCTCACCCCAGCGAGGTCGGGCGCGGAGGCAAGCAGTGGCACCCGTCGACGCGAACGGGAGCGACCTTGCATTAGCGTCGAGCGGGGCCCTATCCAGTTCTCTCCCCACAGTGCCATTGGCATAACCCAAAGAGACAACCCGAGTTCCTGGCTAGATGCATCGCCGTCAATAGTGCCCCTCTGATCTTGCTTCTCCGTGGTAACCGTCGTATCGATTCCCTTGTTGCTTCTTTCCTAGCGTGCATCTGGCCACAAGACGAGCCCTGCCAGCCACGCTGCGGCAATCGTCTAGACCTCTGCATAAGCTCTCAAGACGCGGTCCCGACCTACATAACACAACGTCTGTGACCATGTACGACCTGCAAGCCAAAGTCTGCTAAAGACCTTGTCCCTCACTTTGACCTATCTCTGTGTGTTGCTTTTTTGCATCGACTTTCTTCCACGGCACTCCACCTCCGAAGCGGAGAATTGTTACGAAAAGCACTTCAACATGCCCACCTGGCTCGTTCACGGTTTTCGATGGCCGCGCGCACAGATTCGCATTCACATTATTCTGCAGAACCTCGACGATGCCGCTCCAGAATGGCTCATGGCCCCCGCTACTACGGCCTGTATGATGCAAAACTTCAAGGAGCAATGGCCAGAACAGATAGCCCAGCTGCCTGATCTACGCTTCATCGAGCAATACGATCCCGAAGATCTCACCGTCAAGGATCAGCCGTACGCATATGTGTGCGATATTGTGCACGAGATCAAGCTGGGCGTAGACGTGGAAGAGATGAGGGGGGCTGGGCTGGGAGATGACCAGTGGGCAGCCATTGCAGAATTGCGAGACAAGGTTGCACCAGGAGAAAAATTAGGTTGGTTCGTAGTGGTCAACGGAGATGTCGAGAGGTGGGCACCGCCACTGGAGGAAGACGACGATATAACCCCAGACGCCAGCGCCGTCAGTGCGTCAAGTCACAGGAGTAGCATGGCACAATCCGACACCGCACGCACCAAAGAACCGGAGCGGCCGTCCTCGAGTAGGAGTTTCAAGAAGTGGTTCGGAGGGAAGTTGAGGAAAACGAAGAGGTACGATTGATGACAACACGGATCCAGCATGTGCTAACTTGATGAAGCGGAAGGAATTTGAGAGGTGATACCACGCCAGAAGAGCCAGTTCCTCCATTGCCACCAATCTCACCCCGATATGCTCTTCAATCTTCGCACGGGAAGGCATCTGCGCAGAAGTAAGGACGAAACGGACAGGGATGACATCAGGTACACATACATATATGGCCCGAGTGAAGTCAGCCGCAACATGTCAGCTGTCGAATAGGTCTTTTAGGTAGCCAAGTATCCGCGGCAAGATAACATACGTGAAGTTGTGGATAGCCATTGCCTGCATGAATTCATGTGCCCGTCGCAAACCGACCTTTTGGGTTAGTGCATTTCATACCTCGTTGCACGTGACACGCGATTGCCTAGCTCAAATTATTATCCAAGTCGCGACTGCCCTACCACGCCGCCTCGGTATTAACACCACCCACCACTCTACCGTATTTCACGCCCAACTTTTCCATCGCGGCCGCAATCCAAGTCTGCATACATCCAGCGAAGATACTGGTGCATCGCGTTTAGGTCAATTGTTCCAAAAGCCTGCGCAGCTTGCGGCGCGCTCCAGCCCGAGGCTACGACCAATACCTTCCGTCGTCAACCCCGGAACTACCGCCAAGATGAGTCGACGCGACTTTCTCTCCATGCCTGCGCCCGAGAACTATGTGGCTGGTCTCGGTAGAGGAGCTACGGGCTTTACAACCCGAAGCGATCTGGGTCCCGCCCGTGAGGGTCCATCCGAGGAGCAGATGAAAGAGATGCTAGCAAAGCGCGCAGCTTCGCTAGGTCAGGCAGCCCCCTCGGCCTACGGTGTCACTGAAAAGAAGGAGGAAGAGAGGGACGAAGAGGAGGACCGGTTTCAAGATCCCGATAATGAAGTTGGCCTTTTCTCAAGCGGCATGAACTACGACAAGGACGATGACGAGGCAGACCGCATATACCAAGAAGTCGACGAGAAGATGGACAAGCGCCGTAGAGCAAGAAGGTTAGTCCCCCTGTTTTCCTTTACCTTATGCCCCTCCCCTCTATCTTTGTTATTGAAGTATTCATCGTGTTTTTTTCCACGAACAGATACCGATTGTGTCCGCCCTAGGGAAGCTCGCGAGCAACAAGAACGAGACGAGTACGAACGAAACAACCCCAAGATCCAGCTCCAGTTTGCCGATCTGAAGCGAGCCCTCGGCGGCGTCTCTGAGGAAGAATGGGCAGCGCTGCCTGAGGTTGGAGATATGACCGGCAAAGCCAAGCGCGCTCGTGAAGCTCGACTGGCGAATTCGAGGTCATACGCCGTTCCGGATAGTGTTTTGGCCGCAGCATCCAAGAGTGGCGAGCTCGATACCACGATATCGTCAGGCGACGCAGACGGCATGACAACGAACCTTGCCAGTATTGGAGCTGCGCAGCTATCTGCCTTGACGGTACGACTGGACTCAGCAGCAAGTGCGCCTGGCACGCAAACCACAACAACTTCTGGTACCTCGACGTCCGTGGACCCCAAGGGATACATGACTGCGTTGAGCAAAAAGGAAGCTATGGGCGAGGAAGTTCCAGTTGAGGACATCAACCGCGCGCGTGTGCTGTTAGAATCGGCCGTCAAAACCAACGTCCACAACGGCCCCGGATACGTTGCGCTAGCCCGACTTGAAGAGGTTGCTGGAAAGATTCACACGGCCAAAAAGGTCATTGCACGTGGATGCGAACTATGTCCTCGGTCTGTAGTCGTCTGGGAGGAAGCGATCAGGCTGAACCGCGACAACATTCACAATGCGAAGATCATTGCCGCCAATGGTATCAAGCAGAACACAAAGGCGGTAAAACTATGGCAAGCTGCCATCGATCTGGAACAAACACCAGCGTCTAGGAAAAAGGTTACACGTCAGGCTCTAGACCACAACCCCCAGAGTGTTGAGTTGTGGAAGACCCTGATCAACGACACGGAAGAGTTGGACGCTGTCCGCTTACTGTTCGCCAAAGCTACAGAAACTGTTCCTCTCTCAGAGGAGTTGTGGATCTCATTCGCCAGAGTTTCAAAACCAGAAGACGCGCAGCAGATCCTCAACAAGGCTCGCAAAGCCATCCCCACCAGTTGGGCGATTTGGATTCATGCTTGCAGACTGCAAGAAGAGCTGGGCAAGGTTGACATGTTGGACATGATCATGACTAGAGCAGTCAAGTCCCTGATCAAGGAGAACGCTATGATCAAACGCGAAGAGTGGATCACTCAAGCTGAGATTTGTGAGGAGCAAGGCGACACTGGCACAGCTGCTGCGATCATCAAGGCGACTGTGGGCTGGGGTCTTGACGAAGATGACGAGCGTCGGGACGTTTGGCTAGAAGATGCCAGGAGTGTGTTGAACAGAAACAAGCCGGAAACAGCTAGGGCAATCCTCGGATTTGCTGTCGCCGTCTTCCCGTATAGTACAACAGTCTGGCACGCGTCCACTGACCTCGAAAAGCATCACGGTACAACAGACACCCTACTAAGTGTTCTGGAGCGTGCCGTGAACGCCTGCCCAAACTCGGAGTCCTTGTGGCTTCAATACGCTCGAGAAATGTGGCAGTCAGGGAACCCTGAAGGTGCTCGCCAGGTCCTGGGAAGAAGTTTCGAGGCTCTGCCAGGCAACGAAATGCTGTACACCCGCGCTGTTGATTTTGAAGTTGACGCCGGCAACTACGAGCAGGCCCGTAGCTTCCTCCAGGTAGCACGTGAATCAGCTGCCACCGACCGCATCTACATGAAGTCGGCCGTGCTAGAACGACAACTGGATAACTATGAGACAGCGATCGACATCTGTAACCAGGGTCTGCAGAACTGGCCCGGCAGCTGGAAGTTACATGCTATCAAAGGCCAAGTCTACGAGCAGCTTTCAAAGCTGCCAGAAGCTCATGAGGCATTCAACATCGGTACACGCGCGGCACCGAAAGCTCCAGTCCTGTATATTCTTCTTTCACGACTCCAGGTGAAGCAAGGAGCAATTGTAAAGGCTAGGTCCACCCTGGACCGTGGTCGACAGCAGAACCCCAAGAGCGAAGAGATCCTTCTGGAGCAAGTCCGTCTCGAGCGCCGCCAGAACAACACGAACGCTGCCCAACAGCTGATGGCCGGCGCTCTACAGCAATGTCCCAACTCAGGGCTTTTGTGGGCAGAGAAGATCATGCATCTCGAGGGCCGCACACAACGTAAACCGCGTGCACTCGAAGCCATCAAGAAGGTGGAAAAGGACCCTCTACTATTCGTCGTCGTCGCACGGATCTTCTGGTCGGAGCGACGTCTCGACAAAGCCGCGACGTGGTTCGTCAAGGCTGTCACCCTTGACAGCGATTACGGTGATGCTTGGGTGTGGTACTACAAGTTCCTCGAACAGCATGGCACTGAGGAGAAGAAGGAGGATACGCTTTCAAAGGCTGCCATGGCTGAGCCCAAGCATGGTGAAATATGGCAGTCTGTCGCCAAGGATCCTAAGAATGCGAGGAAGAGTGTAGAGGAGATTTTGAAGATTGCTGCGGCGAAGGCGGAGTAGAGTGCTGCTGTAAATCGGTGTCTGTATTGATAAGGTCGAAGCATAATCGAAACATTTTCCGGCCTTAGTAGCGGGTCTGGCTCACAGCTGCGGTCTACACGGATTGATGTTAGTTCGGCATATTCGAGGATGATAGGTTCCTGTTTCTGGCATTTATTAAATTTATCCAAGTAAGTTGTGTTTTCCAGATCTGAGCCGTGAACCGCTTTTGGGATCTCTAGATTTAAGAGGGATCCCCCACCATCATAGCTTTCTAACTTAGCCTGCAGACTGAATTGAAAAACTGTAAGGTAGAATTGTCAATGGGCTGCAAGTTATTGCTGTCGCCACTCACTGACTCAATTTCATCCGCCTGACCTGCACACGGCATAACCACGTATAAAACTCAGTACGTCTCTATTCATATATACACGACGCACGAATATCCGCGTTAAATACTACTACTGTGGTCTTTTGAAACCGACAAGCTGATTATCATGGCAGAGAATCTGTTTGTCCAATGTGAATGCTCACATGTGGTGTGGCAGGCCATAACACGGCTTACATTACCACCCATTAGCCCCAAGATCAAATGACGAAGTGAACATGCTGCCGTCCTCGAAAGCAATGACACGATCCATGTCTATAAAATCCTGATCAAGCATGGGGTCGGTGTTGAACTCCGGACTCAGCAGGGATAACCCCAGGTCGTCCAATGGCAGAGTCACCCCGACATTTGGCCATGTGCGAAAAGATTGCGACGGCTCACTCCCACGACAATCATCCATATCCTTGGTGTAGTCCATGATGTTTAGTCGAAAGTTTTCATCTTCTGCGCAGCGCTCATGTAATCTCCTTAGCCGACGGTGATACTGGCTGAACAGGTTCTCCTCGCAATGTAATCGACCGGAAAAGGCGATCCATCGCCTTGACATTTCCTCAAGGCTGTGTAAGATGGACCAGAACTCGGCCGCCAGGATCTTCTCACGTGCGTACCGCCAATGAGCTAGAAGCACTCTGGCAGCAACGAACAGGCAGAAAGCATACTGGCATCCAACCGGTGATGTAGGCGACGACTTTGTGAGGTATTTCTCTGTAATGGTTGCAATCTCAGTACCAGCAGTGTAGCAAGCCTCTGCGCTGCAAGTGCTAGGTAATCGGTTTCGAAAGCTCCACTGTGGAGGTGGATAAGCGATGAGCTGATGAAGCAGTATCATCGAAGTGTTATGTGTGACGTGAGCTGTAGTTAAATTCGGGTCCTAACAGATGTTACTTGATGTCTGTAATGCATCAATCGTTCGAATGCTTACCATCAACGGAACCTGTCTTGTTAAGTTAGGATTGGCCTTCCATTTCTGAGGTAGCAGCATCTTCCAATGCACCAAGCGAAGATCTAGCTCTTTAAATCGAGTGAGCCAAGAGCTGATCTCGCCTTGGTTTCGGATACTGACTTTTTGTTGGAGAAAATAGCTCACTACACGACTCATAGACTCGGTCGCTTCGATGTTGTACGCAAAAGCACCGACCGTGGACATATCTGCCGCTCCGTTTTGACCCATGTCGATTGATGGTGTCCCTCTCATCTGGCCATGGGCTGCAGTCTCAGTGGCAGATGACTCATCGATCAGAGATGTAGGCTGTGAGATGAAGCCGATCGGGTTGCCGATGCGACCTTTTGACTTGTCCCAAATGCCGAAGTAAGGCGTCAAGACAGCATTCTGCTTGCGCCACAGGTGACCGTCACAGGGCAGTCTCCGAAAGACATCATCAGAGGTTAGACTCGTACTCCAGCCCATAGTTACCGAGCAGAATCGATCAAGGAGGAAAACATTCCAAAAGACTCTCCGCCGTTCTTCCTCTTCTGTCCAATCGTCGGTATTCTCTAGGCATGCGTATGCTTGGCAAAAAGGGTGAAGCTCACTATCCTCTTGCTCCTGTGCCAAGCCCATGTATTCAACGGTACGCGTCATTGATCCGATGATAGCCCAGGCTTTTGATGCTTGTCCGTTCCCAATATCATCGAAAGCCAGTATAGTCAGCGCTTGGAGGCTCTCAAGTGATAGAGTCTCCATAGCTGTGCAGACAACCCACCTGCGCGCTTGTTCAACGTGACCCCCTTGCGAGCCAGATACAAATTTGGAGGCGGCTAGAATCATAGCTTGGATGACCACTGAGAGCTTTCTGCGCTGCTGCTCTATGCTGAAGCGTTGAAGAAACCTGGCCTGATGGATCATCGGGATCCAAGGATGAACACGGGAAAAGTATGCTGCAACGATAGCTTCCAGCATTTCAGCCTGGGGCAGAGGAGGCACTTCATCTGAGTCCAACGTATGGAGAATAATATTGTCTTTGTCTGCTAGGCGTCTCCTCTTGTTGCTCTCCTCGTTTGTTGCCGGCGTGGCAACTCCTCCATTCGATAAGCCATCAGTCAGCTTGGGCAGTTCCTTGGCCAACAGAGCCAAGATGCTGCAAGCTGCCGACTTGCTTGAACTCTGACGTATATGTCCAGTTTCATGTGGTGAGCTGTGTTTGTACTGTTCAAAACGAGATTCTTGCGCGTTGAAGCGCTGTTCTAACTCGTCAATCCTTCTATGCAGATTGTCAATAGCTCCTGACTTTAAGCCCGGCTTGATACGTTTCGATTCGTATTCGCATTCTTCTCCTGCTGGATTTTAGCAGATGAAATCTGGCTGCGTAACCATGTAATGCCTTACCTGTCTTTCTACAATGTAGGCAACTGGGCCTGTCTCTCGAACAGCGCAGTTTCGCTTTCCGGCACGAATTGCAAGCTAGGCCATACGGCGTGCCAGAGGCTTGCTTCAGCTCACAGTCAGGCTGCTCATTTGACCTGTCCTTAGAAGTTTCATCTGACATGGCATGCGTTTACTGAGAGCTAGGACTAACTACAACCTTATGTAGATGATCCATCCGAACACCGGTGGAGATGCCCCGAACCACCGAGAGGGCAGCCAGGTTCTCCGCATTGGCGCGACCCAATCAGTATATAGTCTAGCGCCTTAAGATATACAGTGACACTAATGATGAACCGAGCTAGTACCCATCAGACGTTCTCCATCCCTTAAGTGATCCCAGTCTTCTACACCAGAGATGTCTTGATCCAGACATGACAATGCACATTTGCCTATTTGCGCTGGCCGAAGTCTCACCTGGCTTATACTAGGCCCATTCGTAACAACCTATTTCCAAATTCGACCAGATAGTAGTCTCCATAAACTAGGCCATGATTGGCGTAACGATTACGCGCATTCGCATTGTTGTTCGCAGTTCCAAACTTCAACATCCCATCGTAACGACGTTCTGGCGACATCTCCTCCGCACGAATCTGATGATATGAACCACTGACAAGCCGAGCCTTCTCTGGTGCCAGCGCAAAGCTGAGTGTGTCTTGAACTATGCGCAACGCTGTATTCCGAAATCTCAGTGACAACTGAGTCTGCCCGATACCCGCTAATGCTTGCGATAGCAATAGCATTCCGTTAGCGGCGATGGTGCCTGCAGAAGAGTCGCGCAACGGTTCATTTTCGTTCTCGATTGGTGCATCAAAGTCCCACAAAGGCACGTAACGCGCGCAGGATACACAGACAGGTGATGTCTCCAGACGATACACGAAATATTCTGCGAGTCCACAGGCTGCCTCTAGAAACCTGGAATCTCTTGTCCACATGTACGTCTCAGCATATCCGAGTATACCCCATGCCTGGCCACGACTCCACGTCGAATCGTGCTCGTATCCTTGTGCCGTCATTCGTTGCTTCAGTTCTCCTGTTCTTGGATCAATGTTTGCGACGTGGCAAGTCGAATACCATTGACCTCTGTAGGCGTCTTTCGATGCGGATAGCATAAACTCGGGTCGCAAATGGCTGTGCAAAAGTGTGGCAGCGTGGGTAGTGGCAATTTCCGCAAGTTTGGAGTCTTGCGCATGATGTGCCGCATAATACAGCAGATCGAGATTGCACATGCTGTCGATGATAACGATCATGTTCTGATCTTGGTCGATGATCTCTATATTCTTCTTCTTCAGCAAGTCCCAGCTTCGGATAGCACCAGCTGTAGGAACATATCGCGTCGCCAGACTATGCGCAGCCTTGACGATAGAATCCAGACTCTGCTGGTTTCCGAACAGTTCCCAGTCAGCGCGGAGTGCTGGCATGACAATGAAACCGATATCATGGGTATCGGTTCGCTCGTCCATACCTCGAACGGGCTCGACCCAGGTGCGACATAAGACAGTGAGTTGATTTCGAAGATGTTTCAGATCAACCGAACTAGAGAGATGCATACGCTGAGGGTACTTGATGAGCCTCTCCAACATGTTGTACATAGTCCCGGGGAAGAAGCCACAAGTCCAAAAGTCAGCTTCACGTAAGCTATAACTACCATCGTGGTTGTCCTGCTGTGGGACAATCTCTGGAAATGCGGTAGGAAGGAAGGGCAAAGCAGCCTGTGCGGTCCGAAGGACTTTGGCCATGATGTTTTCAGTGAACAGCTCCGGTACGAGATCGGCTATCGCAGTGCTTGAGGCGAAGTGATGGGTTGCGCAGTCCAAGTTCCCGCTTTCTGATGGCGGTGCACTGCTGCTGGGTGTCGTCGTGTCATGCTCAGATGAGTCTTCCTCAATGCTGCTTCCTAAGGACCGTACGCTCGCTGCTGGGATAGCTTCCTCCGTGAGAGCGGAGCCAAGATTCTCGGAAACATCGTATTGAGTTCGTTCTGGTGCTGGCTTAAGTACCAAGAGATCGTCTTCTGGCTTCACGTCTCCCGCTGGTTTGGAAGGCGCTTGCGATGAATCGTCTTGTGGTTCGACGAGGTTCGTCACGAGTGGATCCATGTGATCGGTTTAACGTAGCGTGATTTCTTCGTTGCTGGCACTCCAAAGTCAGGGAGGATGCTGAATTCTCGCAATAGGGATGGCGTTTGCTACGCGCGGTCGTCTGTAACGGGAGAGAATCGAATTGAAGTTAGAACGATCATCCCATGAAAGGGATGCGGCTGCTATGTACATAGCCATGGCGGAATTCAGGTGATGTGGTTTCGGGGTATGGGAACGCGAACTGCCAATGCTCCGAGATGTGTGTCTTGTGTGAGATGGAACGATTCTAATGTTCGCGATAGCCCGAAGCCCGCTGCCAAGGATGCGAAACGACGCCAACAACAGCCCCACACGCTCGTGATTGGGTTTCCACCGAATGCGTACTGCGGCCCTTACCCCATGGGAAAGCGCCACAACCCGCGGGGTATGCAGCAGCAAGGAACTTTGACCGACACGACTGGTAAAGGATAGGAAATCAGAATGGCGAGGACTTGGTATCCGCTCAGTGTTCATGGCAGAGCTCATAATACTTAAACTCGGGTGGAGAATACTTTGTTGTGAAGAACCTCCAACCAAGCAGCACTTCTGGCGCTTGCATCATACCACCGCACCAAAGTTCTTTCTTGAAGACAGAGTACGACAATGCAGCCTTCTCAAGATGATATCAAGGTCATGACGCCCGACGGCGAACGCAACGTCGTCATGGTCAATGGCAAAGAAGTTGTCGTAAGCTCCGCCACCGAGAAGCCCAACCGCTCTTTCTGGGTTGCTTGGATGTACATCTTCGATGTGAGTTTTGTAGGCGTACATGGTTATGGCACTTACTCATAGTGGATAGTGGTATCCGAGTCATTACTCTCCCGAAGAAAAACGACTAGTACGCAAGCTCGACTGCGTCTTGCTTACTTTGTGCTGCCTTTGCTTCTACATAAAGTGGCTGGATCAAAACGCACTCAATACTGCGTATTGGTCTGGCATGCGGGAAGAGTTGGCGATAAAGGGCAATGAGTATTCGCTCTTCGGAACTTTGTGAGCATCACCAAAAAGCCTTACCATGAAACAATGTCTCATATCTCCCAGCTACAATATCGGTTACATGATCTTCGAAATACCGAGCATGATGATCATCTCACGTCCAAAGCTGGCTCGGTATTACGTCCCGACAATGGAATGCGCCTGGTCTATCTTGACTTTCACGCAGTCCCGCTTGAGTAGCGTACCGCAGATTTACGGGCTTCGCTTCCTTCTTGGTGTCCTAGAAACTCCTGCTTCGACTGGCTCGATCTATCTTCTCACATCCTGGTACCGCGCTGATGAGGTGTTCAAGCGTGCCGGCGTTTGGTATGTTTCAAGTAATGCTGGCGCTATGTTCAGCGGCTATCTACAAGCCGCTGCCCACAAGAACCTCGACGGAATCCATGGGATGTCGGGATGGCGCTGGTAAGTTATGGCTGAACGCAATGCATGCGAAACATACACTGACTTCATATGTTCACATCTGTAGGTTGTTTATTATCGATGGATCCATCTCTTTGCCCATTGGTCTCGCCGGCTTCTTCCTATACCCTGGACTTCCCACTAGTCCAAAGGTTTGGTGGCTGACAGAAGACGAGAGAAAACTCGCCGTCGCGCGCATGCAGAGCCAGGGTACAAAGCAGAGCGGCAAGATCGGCAAACGTATGCTCAAACGCGTATTTACTCACTGGCACTTCTATGTCGCGGTCTTGACATACGTCTTCTTCCAATGTACGAGCTACGTTGGTGGTCAGATGCAAGCTTGGCTCAAGAAGGAAGCCGATCTGAACGGTACCTACACCATCGAAGAGATCAACCTCATCCCCACCGGAGTTCAAGGCCTGGCCATCGTTTGTGGCATTTTAATCACTAGTTTGGTGATGATTTATCCGATGTGGATCGTTTTTTCCGTAGTCACGGCAATTTTGCTTTTCGCAAACGTGTGCTTGCGAGTGTGGTACATCCCACTTGGCCTTCATTGTGAGTAACGTCATTTCCAACGCGTACGAAGATCCAGCTAACATCCCTGCAGTTACTTGCTATTACCTGCTTGGCCTGACGTCTTGCGTCACCCCCATCCTGTTTCCGTGGGTAAATATGATAATGAAGGATGACAACGAAGCACGAAGTTTCACCACTGGTGCAATGATGACCATCGGCTGGGCCTTCTTCTCCTTCTATCCGATTACTGTATTTCCCATCCTGGAAGCGCCGCAATGGACTAAGGGCTATACTGTCAACATCGTATTCATCATTTGCTACTGGATTCTCTTTATGGTTGGACAATACCTCTGGCGCCGTGAAGAGAAGACTAAGAAGTTTGACATCAACAGGCAAGAGGACGAAGATGTTCTTAATAAACCAGAAGCAGTTCACATCGAGGTTGCAGATGACAAGACCATGAAGGAAGGTAGACCTTGAGTTCCGGAGGATATCAACATTCACACTATTATGGATATATGGATCATCGGAATGATCATGTTTGTCTCGGGGTTAAAATTTCGGTTGATACATTCTGAACGGCTTGGCGATCTCGGGCTATCTTCGCGATATGTCTGTCCGAAGCGAGGAGCTGCTGGATGATAAAGCACCTCGACGCCTCTTAGAAAGAAATCATGAAATTCTGTTCCTGTGATCATTAAATGCCCGCAACCTGGCCCTACGCAGTCATTGCAACAATATGCCGCCTCTTCCTGGCTTCTCTGATAATCAATTTCGCACGAGAGACGACTTCATACGTGCAGCTTCCGCACTCATCAGCCCTTTAGGCCAATACAGGTCACCCGGTCACGCACGAATAAGAATCGCGACATGCACAGGTGCTGGATTCAGCGAGACGGCAGCTCAGCTAGAGGGCTTCGCGCGGCCGCTTTGGGCTGTTGCCATCCTATTCCAGCTCAAGCAACAAGGCAACCAGAGCACGAGCGATCCCTTAGAAGGTGCATTAGAACCCTGGGTGACTGGCATCCGAGCTGGAACCGACCCGCAGAGTCCGGAATACTGGGGCGATTTATCTGACTTTGACCAGCGCATGGTGGAGATGGAGTCCATCGCTTTTGCCCTGCTTGCAAATCCCACTGTGTTCTCTTTCGACAGTGAGCCAACCACTCAAGCCAATCTCATTTCATGGCTTCGGCAGATCAATGAGCATAAGATGCCTGAAACAAATTGGCTGTGGTTTCGGGTATTGGTTAATATTGCGCTAGTGAAGACGCTTAATGTCCCCTTGCTTGAGGTGCAAGCGCACATCGATAAGAGCTTGGAAAAGCTGGACACATTCGATATCGGCGAGGGGTGGTCTTCGGATGGTCTCTGGTGCGAACAAAGAAAACAAGCCGATTACTACAGCGGGAGCTTTGCGATACAGTTTGCGCAACTCCTCTACATTCGTTTTGCCCCGGAATACGATCCAGCTCGTACTTTCAAGTACATAGAGCAAGCGCGTGAGTTTGGGAAGGAATATTGGAGGTACTTCGACCCCCAAGGTGCAGCAATCCCGTTTGGGCGAAGTCTAACGTATCGCTTCGCGTTCGCTGCCTTCTGGGCAGCCGTCGTATTCGCTGGCGTTGAGCTACCAGCTCCAATTGAGGAGATGGGATCGGTGAAAGGCCTGTTGCTCAGGCACTTGCGGTGGTGGGCGAAACAGCCACACATTTTCAACACTGATGGGACGCCTAATATCGGATTTGCGTATCCGAACATGTACCTTGCTGAAGATTACAACTCGCCGCAATCAGTGTATTGGTGTCTGAAAAGCTTCTTGGTTCTCGGCCTGAATGACACGGATGCATTCTGGCAGGCAGAAGAACTTGGTCATCCAAGGATTAGGGAAGAAATTATGCGACTCGACAATGAAGTTGGAGATGTCAAAGTTCTCTGGCCTCCACGCCAAATACTGTGCAACACCCAAGAGCACACATTTTTGCTTTCTTCGGAGCAGTCGACCACTAAACGGTTCAAGGCTCGCGAAGCCAAGTATGGTAAACTTGCTTACTCTTCTGCTTTTGGCTTCAGCGTACCATGCGGTCCGTCACTAGAGCAGGTAGCACCAGATTCGACGTTGCTAGTTTCACTGGGGCTCGAGGAAGACGACTGGAAGGTAAGGTGGAGCCCTTACGATGTCGAAACTGGAGAGGTGTACATGAAAGAGTGCGGCGAGACGGTACCGATCATGATGAGTCGCTGGAAGCCATGGATAAGGCTTGATGTGGTCATCGAAACACTTCTCATGCCGCCCATGCGAAGATGGCCCGGGTGGAGTGTGAGGGTGCACCACGTGAAGTGCACGACGCACCTCTCGATGAGGGAAAGGCTGCAAATCGTGGAAGGGGGCTTCGCAGCAAGTGCGCAAGCGGCCGATAGTGTTTCTATTTTCGAAGAGCCGTGTGCACCCTTGCCTACTAGAGCCGAGCACATTGAGAAGACGTTCGGGTGGTGGAGTAACCGTGATAGCGCTTTCATACTCTCAGAGTCTGGCGCGAGCGGTATTGTCAATTTGACGGATCCTAGTTTGCGCGACGCATCAGCGAACGTGCTTGTTTCCAGTAGGGCGACTGTTATTCGTGCAGACCCTAACACGTAAGTCTTGCTTCTCTTTCAGGTGGACCCAGGTGATACGGAGGCCTCCCCGCAGCAGATGCATTGAGTCGTATCGCGATAGCTGACTCCACATCCGCACAGGAATCTCATCGCGCAACGCACCCTTATACCAATTGTGCAACACGAAGTGAGCGCAGAAGGAGAACACTTTCAGTCTGATTTTGTCACAGGTGTATTCGCGATTGACGCGGCGGCGAATGTAAGCGTGCAAGATGTGTGGCGGATGTGGCAAGACCGACCCTCTCGTGAGGTTGTCCAATGGTGCGAACCGAAGTGGAAAGACTATAGAGGCGTCCGACAAACTACCTAGGTAGTATTCGACTTTTGAAAAATGTGCATGTAAGCGACGTTTGCGTCCAGATAGAAAGAAATGAAGTTGAGAGATCGATCGCCCAGGGACGAGGAGGAGTGTGTGACATTTCCTTAATCATGTAAGCGCTTCCAGAGAACGTTCTATAGACGGAAACGCAGTAGCAAAAACCTTTCAGGATCATTGCCTCAACTGTACAGATAAACTGGGGTACCAAGTCTATGTAAGCAAAGTTAGCTCGTCAAGTATCATGTCTCAAGGTAGCTACAAAGTTGTGATCTTGAGTCGTAGAGTTGGTAAGAGTCCTCTATCTGGCCACCAAGGTATTAATTATGTTAGGATGCCGTAGACAGCGAGACTACGCACGTTGAATGGAGAAAGGTCAACCATTACAGCTATGCTTCACTCGTAGCAGCTCTTAGTGGAATCGATAGCTTACTGTCTTTTGTAGCAACCGCTTACAAGAAGGCGGCTTTCGAGTTGAAAACAGTACTGATTCAAGCAGCTATCGAAGCGGGCGTATGAAGATTTGCCACGAAGATTTGCCCCGTCTGAATGGTCGTCGTGAGTTTTGCTCTATATCAAGCTGAGATCTTACAATACCTAAGTACTAACATACCATCGCGAAGGCGCTCAGAAAGTGGCATTGCTCACTACGCATACAAGGATGAAACGCCCAAGTACTTCGAAGCCATAAAAAAAGAGAAAGATGTAGGCAGCTAATATGGGTGTTTGTGACGTGTGGAAAGCTGACGATATAGCAAATTGAGTAATCCCTCTTCCAACCCGGCTTCTTCACTGGATACTTTGCAGTACCAAACGCAACAGGCGGGCACCTTCAGAGCTTCAAGATGCTTGCTGACTTTGAGTATCGCCGGGCCATCATAGTGAAGGGATCGGAGGGTTCACCACTCACACTCACGACGGTCGGAGATATGGCTAAGGTCGTGGCTCTTGCACTGGATTACAAGGGCAGGTCTCCCACAACTGGAGGTATGCGGGGAACACAGACAACAATCTCCGGATTTTTGAGCCTTGCCGAAGGCATTCGAGGTAAATCGCTACTGAGCCTTTTGTTGGTAATGCTAAAAGACCATCAGGTCCCTGCCAGATTGAATGACTGGTCCCAGAAGACGTGAATAAGGGGGAGCTGAAGGCGTCATGGTATCCCATTATTGGACATGAAGCCCTTCCAGATCAGTACAAGGAGCTCTTCTCGAAAAATGTAACGATGGAGTATGTCAAATCTCTGGCCGCTGGTGGTTGGTCTACCAGCCAAGAATGGAATAGTTTGCTGCCTGATCACAAATTTATCTCGGCAGAGGAATATTTGAGCAAAGTTTTGAAAGCCACTTGAAATCATATAAATACAGTTCGCTTCTCTGCACAATGATTCGGGTGATTGAGACGTGACTGGGGCTAGCCCCAAAACTCTGTAGGAATTACGATTCTGAGACGCCATCAAGATGTCTTCTGATACCACACCTATTATCTTCCCCGTCTATGGTATCAGTCCGCAAAGCTTTTCTGTCATCACAAACCTCTTTCCTAACATCATTGCAAGGTCCTCGCAAGCGGTGTCGCTTCCGCTCGCGCAATAAAACTTGCTACCCTCCTCATCGTCTCTTTCATATAGGGCACATTCACAAATAAGAGTATGCTGGGGGTTAGCTATTCCGGATGTGATGATGCTTGCGATTACATCGCTACCTTGAATAGTGACGAGAAAGTAGAAAGGCAATAAGCTGTGCGCTAATGTAAGCTCGCTTCAGAGAGCGGCCTGGGCATCAAGCGGTAACGCATGGTATACCCTCGCGAAAAGCACACTGAGCAATAGGCATTTTCTCTGCTGTCAGAACCAACTTATCTCGTTTAAGTTTCTGGGGTACAGCACCACATACAAAGGTACAGGGAAATATGCGTCAAAGGTAGCATGCGCTGGTCATACTTAGATATTCTCGAAGAACTAGTCATAAGCGGCCATCCGCTCAAAGTATTCTTGAACAGAGTTAGAAGCCCTGATCAGGTTGAAACCCATGATTTTGCATCGACCCCGGCGCCTCCAGTGGTCCATCTAGAGCCTTCGCCTCCCACGAATCAACACCATACTCCTTATCCAAGCCCCCTATGAACTTCTTCGCTGTGTCGCCTACCAGGCACGACCGCTCAATATTCTGCATACCACCAATCCTGGACTCCGGGATCCGCACGCTGCCTTTCACCCACTCGTAGCTCACGCCATCCGCGCTCTCCTTCTGTTTGCGCTCGAAACCCTTGAGGGGTACGGGCTGATAATCATTGCCTAGTTGCCGCATTCTGTACCACACAGCGGGATGGATCTCCTCTTCCGTTTCTCCTGTCACGCCTCGAGGAGCGTTCTTGTCGCGGTATTCGCCAGGTGTACGGTACTTTGAGCCGGCTTTCTTCATATTTTCGAATTCGTCGACGAAAGGTCCCGTCGCCCAGTCTTGCAGAGCTTCGGTCGCGAGCACTTTGAAACGCGTCTTATTGCCGTCGTTCCACGGGTCATTTTTGTCTTTGGCAAGCATGTTGTTGACCTTTTTGACCAGCCAGTTGTTTTTGTACTTAGCGTGATCGTCAAGGTGACTCTGGATGAAGGGTTGCAAAAGGAGGAAGCGATCTTGGTTCCAGAGGTTCATGGCGTTCAATTCGAAGGCGAGATGCTCTTTGAGTTGTTCGACCATCCAAGCGAGCGTGATCGTGGAGATTTCTATGTGGCAGTTGATGAGTCCCCTGATATAATAGAAGGTACTTGGTTCAACTCACGCTCAAAGTCACTTAGTTTGTCTTTGAAGAGATCATTACTTCCCCCACCAATATTGATGTGGTGGCCAGGGAACCAGACTTGCTTAAGCTTTGAATTGCTGCCTTTGAGCTCTTCGTGCATCTCAGCGTCAACGAGGTTCTCCCAAGCTGTCTGAATCTCGAATTCAGGAGTGCCATCCGTGTCGCGAAGCTGGTTTAGTTTCTCTTTCAGCTCAAATACTGGCTTATGAGTTCTTGCTGTGCCGTCACCTGGATAGAGATGCCACATTGTGGTATCGAAGGGCTTCCTGTGCTCGTCCAGGGCCATCGCATGGTACGCGTGTTTGATGTCTGCGAACTGAAATCAGTATACTCAATCTCTGCAAGTCAATGTATGTATAGAACTTACAAGGGCTGAGCGCGACATTGTGGAAGCCGAACTCCTCGGCGGGAATTTTGTGAGCCAGGAAATTAATAGTATACCTGAACAAGCCTTCTACGTCCGGGACACCGAGAGAGCCAACGGTATCGAAGACACCAACGGCTTCAACCCACCGAGTTGACTCTGGTGCTGCACCATGAGGTCGTTTCTTCCAAAGGTATGGCGATTGTCTAAATCCTTCGGGAAGGTCTTTCTGAGCTGTGTCGAAGAGGCGCGCGCCGCTGACCCACTCGCGCCATGCCTTTGACTTCCTGAACATGTTACTGTCCTTGTACTGCTGATAGGTGCGGTACAGTTCCGGAAAGTCCCTACACCCAATGGTAAGTCGGTGAGCACTCTCTTGTACGACGAAACATGAGGGACAGAGAGTAAAAAACCCAAATGAGCGATGAACGTACTGCATATCTCTCGGCTTCACAATACCAATGTCTGTGACTAACCCAGCAACAGCACGCGCCGTATAGGCGCCACGTGAGAAGCCGAAGCAGAAAATCTGATCACCGGGATTGTAGTTCAATACAATGAAGTTGTACGCCTCAATGACATTGCCCACAAAGCCAGAGCCCGTCATGCCTTCTCGAGCGGCTTCCATGAAGCTTGCACCAGTACCAATGCCGGCATCGTAGTAAACAAGCTGCTGCCATTGCTCACCCTTGGTATCTTTGCCAACCTTAAGGAGGTATCGTGCGATCCGGGTTATATTTGACGGAACATTGTCGACGTTGGTAACGGACGATTGCCATGTGCCATCGCAGCAAATGACAATGCGTTTTGGAGCAGGTTTCAAGGTCGTGTCTTGGAAGCCATTCGGCCTGAAATCTTGATCAAAACTCATGCTGTAAACAAGATCTAGGTGAGGAATGTCGAAATCTACGAATTGTTTCCTCGACCTATTACTTATACTTCTGAGAGCTGCATTCACCTAGGCCCTTCGCTCACTTTATCTGAAATGGGAATCTGTGGCGCTCGTAAAGAGATACAGTAGCATCTTCTCACCGCTTTGATGCTAGCCAATTAGCGACGCCTCTATCGAACGCTAGACCATTTGAATGGTTCAGCCAGCCATACAAAGGCAGATGACAGCGGTATTGGGCCAGAGCAAATAGGCTGATGCATTGTTTTTCAGCTGAGCTTTGATGCGCCCTGCAAGGGACGATTCTAGACGGGCCGCCGATCTACGGCTGCAGTGCGGCAGTGCCCGTGCACTACGGGGTGGGTGCGCGTAACGAACTAGTTCACGTAGCGAGCCGCGTTAGCAAGTAGAAAGCTATGTGTCTAAGGTTCGTACGTTAGTAAGAAAGAAAAGAAGAATATAACGTAACGTATAATTAATTAAGTAGAAAGAGAACTTAATAAAAAGTATACTAAGTAAAACTCTTAAGCTTTATTATATAGTAAATTTTATACTTATTTAGAGTCTAAAAGCTATAAAAGTTAATAAACTTACTAGTAGTAAGATATAGATAGAACGCTACTTAGTTATAGTATAGTATACTAAAGTAGAAGTATATTTTTAGAAACTCTTTTAAGCTTCTTATATATACTAATATAAATATAATATTATATTCTTTTTAAATAAAAGCTTTTTATTAAATTTATTTACTTTTTTAAAGTAGCTCTTTAAGCTTATATAATACTTATAGCTTTTACTATAATTAATAAAGCTTTTTTAAAGTAAAGATATAGCTATATATAGTAAACTTAAGTATCTAAAAATCTACTTATACTAAAAATAATATATAAATAGTAAAAGTTATATATATAAATACTAGTATACTTCTATCTTATAAGTAGATATTTATACTAGTTATAATAAAGCTACTACCTTTTAATTATAAAAAGTATAAAATATATTAATATTTATAAGTTATATATATTTTATAAAAAAAATATACTTTTTAAGCTTTAGTAGTAGAGATTAGAGCTCTTTTATAGTATAATATACTATAGTATAATATTATTAAATAAAATTTTATTATAGTATTAATAGAAAGTTAAAAAGCTAAAATTAAATACTCTTATAAAAAGTATAGTAGTATACTAAGTAATAAGTATTTTCTCTACTATTAGAATTCTAGCTATACCTTATATTAGATAATAGTAAGGGTTTATAGACTTTAAACGCGTAAGTAGTTATATTAGAATATTATAACTATAACTACTAATATCTTAAGAAGGAATAGAGGCTAAAGCCTTTAGTGCGTCGTTACGTAGCTACAGTAATATCTAGGCCCTTGGCTGTTATGTAACTTTTCTAGTAGTCTGTAAGAATAATAAAACTCTCTTTTTATTTTCGTATAAGAGATAACTAGAGCATTGAGTGATCTGCAAAAATCTGCGCAATTTGTGGGCGGTGCCTCTTCTCATGGCAAGCTCATTCGGAGGACATACTGCGAAGTATCTGATCAGGCAACATCGTGACGGTGGACGAGCCAAGTGGCATGTGTTTGCATACAAGCATAAGCTTTTCCTCATCACGGGCAAAAACCAATCTCGTAACCCGGATATATGCAAGCTAAGCAGCCTCCACGTCAGTGGCTCTTACCGCACTTTCTTCCACCTCCATCATACTCCGTCTCGCAAGATATACTCACGCTGATTATCTAGTGCAGTCTGGTAAGAAAAGTAGAGACAAGGCAATAATAGTGCACGAAAGATTTATAATTAAGGTTTTGTATTACTGATATAGGGTGGTGGTATCTCCTGCATAATGTTGTGTCATGCAGAAGTGTTCACTACCATCTACGGCTGCGCCGGTGTTGAACCGACTGAAGCCATCTTATGTACCAACTGTACTAGAAAGATGAAGTCCAACAGCCTGATCCGTACCGTGCATGTTCGCTTAACCAGTGCACTGGTAGTCGAAGTTCATGCGCGAAGCCTCCGTGTCCTTAGGAACCCAAATAGTAACCCGACGTCCGTCTGACTCGAGAGTACCTTCATACTGGTCGAAGAAGGGGCGCCAGTAGACCTGACCGGTTCTACCGCCGCAGTCAATGTTGATAGTAACAGAGGTGCTGCTGGTCTGGGATGTCGAATAGCCAGCAGAAACGCCAATCTCGGCGCTGACTGCATCCCATGCACTTGCACCTAGGCTAGCACTTGCCGAGATGGAAAACGTCTGTGTCTTCGACTCGGAGACGGTGTATGAGCCACCTCCGGGGACTTGGGCTACGAAGACCGCGCTTCCTGGCTTGTATACGTTGTAGGACGTGATGACGTCTGAGAACCTGTCCGCTTGCTGCATAGTATACTTAGCTTTTGGAGAACCCGTAAGGGAGCTGTTGTACATACCCGGTTCTTCAATCCGTTGGCTTCAGACACCGCGGCGGGGCTATCGATCTCCGCCATCAGAGTTTGAAGCTCAGCCTTGTTCTCTTCGACAGTGATCTCTTTGTAGCTGGTTGCTGTGGCTGTAGACATGAGGCGCCAATTTGTGTTCAGCCTAATGGCGACCTCAGTCCAATCTGCGGGTGGAGCTGGCGACTGGTAACCGCCCGTGGACTCGTCGCAGCCGTCTTCAATGGCTCGGGCCCTGGATCCCCAGCTGGAAGCAGAATCACAGACTTCGTAATTCTCATTGTTGCAGAATGAGATACGGCAGTTTCCCTGTGTCCAGATACGGCATTCTCTTGGGATGACACAGACACTCATATCCGGGTTGCTGCCCTCGCCGAAATAGGCGTTGCCATTCATGATATTGCGACCTATTTATCGGAGAAGAAAACTTCAGTCTTGCTTGACAATGGTAAAGAGGTTGGAAGCAAGAGATGTCGGAGAACTCACAGTCACCCCAGTTGGGCATCAGTCTTTTTTCGCAAAAGATGCCACCGGTTTGAGTCCCGTCCCAGTCCTCTTGACGAGGAACAAGAGGGGAGGAAGCTCCCATAGCCGCAAGCATCGGTAAGAGAGTGAAAACGTAGTGCATCATGTCGATGATGGAATTTGGAGCTCGAGGATGAACCAGGTGATCTGAGAAGATGATGTTTGGCTGTGATGATGGAAACGAGAGCAGAAGCACACCTCTTTATACGTCTTTGCTCTCCCTTTTCCTCATGGTTTCCGTGTATCCAGCGTCATGGTTGGCCTTACTATGCACGATATCTACTATCGAACATGGGATATGGTATGCCTTGAACGAGAACCGCAGTTCTGAGCTCTACCGGTTGGTCCCCTCGCACACTGTTGTTGATGTGCATACCTCTGGGGGCCAGAAGTTATGCGCTACCGAGAGTATACGATACTTGGCTGCTGTCATCCAGTGTCTTAGAATGATTCTCTAAGATTAGTAGAGCTCCTTGCCAGGCAAAAGCATCCGAGTCTCCCGGTGCTGATAGAGTTGGAGGAGTGGAGAAGGGGCTGAAATGACGATCTCAGGTGTTAGGATCGCAGAACGATATCACGGTCCCAGTGACGTCTCGTGGTGCCTTGCTCTTCTAGGACTTCAATGCCTTCCATGTGTACGTCTTGCGAACTTGTGAGAGAAAACAGACGTAACCACTCTAATGCTTCACATCATTTCATGTGGTCTCAGAAAGGTCTTGACAAGACTCAGACAACTTCCTGTTTCAGCTTCACCACACGCTCGTCGAGACAACAGGCGATAGGGACATGCATCGGCTAACACGGCGCGGGAGTAAAATCCTCACGTTTCTCTTCCTAATGCTTTTTCTGGTCGAATGGTTCGTGAAGGAAACGGCATGTCCGACGTACGTGCGTAGGCAAGGTTTCGAGCCTCGAGGCGAAGAAGAGGTACCAAGACGACCGCCAAGCGCCAAGCATTCCGATCACCCCACTGCAACCACGACTGTACATTCCTTCTGAGTTGTTTCCCCACAGTATCTTGCTGAATGTAACATGATGACATGCGATTGTAGTCAATACGATGCAACCTGTTCCCGTTAGTTTGACAGTATTTACGCCCTGCAGGTGCGACGGAGGCGAATTACTACTGCATCTGCTCTAGCCCATACTGACTTGGATATCGGAGTATGAAAACTATCCGATTATCCGTCTTGACAGACAAGGCAACCTCTCACCTATCCCCAAAGCATTCTCAACAGCTATTCTGGCGGGGGGCCTGTCTGCGGTGCGAGCCGCACACCCGTCATTGCAGGTACCTTGATGTCCTCCGCGCTTGGCAAACTCCGCTGAAGGATTACTACGTCATGGCAGACCCACTGTGAGGCTGACTTATACAACAGTGTAGAGGCAGCTTGAACCTACATCAGAATACACTTGGTGCTTGACACTCGCACCCATTCCGGTCATGCTGAACATGATGGCCAATCTTGTCCTGCTACTTGCAGCGCTCCTTCTCACCTCGTGTTACGCGCAAAGCCTGAACGACACATCTTTGGAAGGCTGCCAGGGTCCCATCACCACTATCGCCAGGGGCAGCCAGTACTTCAACTCGACTGGGACCGTCCGCCTAGCCTCAAACCCCACACACGATGATGACTGGTATGTCAGCGTCACTATAACCGATAGACGCAATCCCCGTCAGATCTATGGCCCTAGCATGCCCTGGCAAGAGAGAGAAGCATTTCTTAGTGTTCCTGATTCTCTCGTTGGAAGTCAGGAAGGCAATCAGTCGGAGTACTGCGTCTACGAACTCCCGGGACAAGACGCCTCCTCGCAAGAAGAAGCTGGGAACTGCAGCGGCGTGCTGAGCGACGACTGCATTGACGCCTTGATGAAGAACACGCCGATCATGTCAGATGGCCAATGTCATAAGCCAGAGAATGTCGAAGACGCCTGTGGGATGGTTGCGTCGCAGCCAGTAGGTCAGTTTACCCCAATCTTACTTAGCAGCGACAGCATCTTTATGACCTTCTGGCCTGTTCATGCGTCGAACTTGTACTGATGTCGTGGAAAGGTACACCATCAAACTTCAACAGTACCGAGTGTAGTTTGTCCGGAATGCCGCATATCGATCTACCGGATAATTACCGCACCTACTACGCCCACCATGTGCCTGTATCAGAAGGCGGAGGTGGTTACGAGAATTTTGACCTTTATGATAGGCATGTTCGCGAAGCAGTGCCCATGGTATTCACCATCAAGTCTCCAGGTGGCACCATCGCCCACAAGGCCATTTGTGTAGTACCCAACAAGGTCGTAGAGGGAAGCCGTGTTCCAGAATCTGCTGCTACTCAACTAGCCTCCGGAAACTCACTGGCAGCAACATTGGTTGTCATGGCACTTGTATCTGTTTTCTCCATAGCCTGATAGAGGTTTGTGTTTCCGTGTCGTTTAATTGCGACTCACAATCTAGACATTCACACCCGGTGACTTGTACAATTAGCGCTGTCGTAGTAGTGCCCACAGAAATGTCATCTTAGCTAAGCATTTAGCATTAATCGAAAGTATGATGGGGTGACTTGTAATGTGTAAACGCGACGAAGCTTGGAATGACATGTTCACATGAGACGTGCGAGATTACGGCTAGGGTGGTACCTCAAGAAAAGGCAAAATGATAGACCTTCCGTTGCATCCCAAATACTAGACATAGCGACTGAAGATGGGACCCGCGTCTCGCTACACCCGATGGTAGTCTGTATATTAGAAGGAATACGCGATAACGATCGTCAAATCAGCAGAAGCAAAAGCTAAGATTATGTTATAAGAGTTTAAGCTAGAAGACACTTAAAAAGTATTAAAAATATTATAATAGAAGTTAATAGAAGTACTAATACTATTATAATTTAATTTAACTAAGCTAGTAATAATACTAACTAATACAACTAACTTTACTATAGTATTTATTTTTATTAAACTTAGGAATATTAATATTTTAAAAGATAAAACTAAAAAATAGTACTTTTCTAGAGTAAGAGCTTTACTAGCTTATTACTATAGTAGTATACTAATATTATATAAAGTTAAGCTATACTTCTTTTAACTTAGTCTATAGTAAAGTAAAGTAAACTAATATAGTAGTTTATAGAGTATTGTTATATAGAGTTAAGCTATACTTCTCTAGGCTTAGTCTGTACTAAGGCGAGGTAAATTTAAGCAGTAGTCTGTAAAGTATTATATAGAAGATTAAGTAGAAAAGAGTTATTATTATTAACTAAAAGGTAATAATACTAATTCTATAATTAATAGAATAACTAGTTAATAATCTATATAAGAGATAAACTATTTAAGTTAACTATAATAAGTATAATAATAAAATTTATTTATTTTATATACTTATTAAAATCTATTTCTACTATTTTAGCTATTTTAAGTATAAAAGATATTTATAATAGCTTTACTATTTTAAGTAGTTCTACTATTCTAAATAGTTAGCTTTAGTAAGATATTAGTTTTATAATTAGTACTTTATATTAATTATTACTTTTTAACGTAGACGTTAGTTAGCGCTCTTTACTAATTCCTTTATTAAGAGTAGAGTTCTTTTTATTACTTATAATATTATCTTCTCTTTTAGGCGTATTATCTTAATACTCTAGATTATTATTTTCTTATACTATATTTTAGTAAGTAGGTTATATATAAGGCTTTTATAAGTCTATTATATTATAACTATTTTTTTTTTACTTTACCTTCTTAACTATATCTAAGGTTCTATCTTTTTACTATTCTTATCTTTAGAGTTTAACTTTTAAATATTACGCCTATACTAATTATATAAAAAAGTAAAGTTTAGAAATAATTTTTTATTATAAACGCTATAAAGAGAAAAACTTTTATTACTTTATAAATACTATAATAAGTTACTATACTAGCTATATTTTAGTAAAGACTAAATATAGTCTATTTATATTTAAAGAAGAGTAAAAAAAAGTTTAGTAGAAAAAATAAAAGAAACGTCTTAAAGTTACGTATTTAAAAGCTTAGCTAGTCTAGAGTAAACTTAAGCTTCTAAAGGCTAAAGCGTAAAAGTAGTTATTTACTAATTAAGATCTTACTATTTTAAATTTTTAGAATTATATAAAAAAGTAAGCTAAAGAGAATTCTACTCTAAGTATAAACTTTCTAGTAACTAAACTATTACTACTTAGATTATTAACTAACTTAGGCTAGTTATAAGCTAACGCTTCTTTTAATCTTTTTTTAATTATTTTTTTTCTTTTAAGAACTTAGTCTTTACTTTTTTAAATATTTCTAGTAGTACTTAAGTATCTATAACTTATAGTTTATTAAATTTTCTTTTAGTTTTTAAGTATTCTAGCTTTTTAGCTATTTTTACTACTTAACTAAGTATTTCTACTAATAACTAATTTTTTATAGATTCTTAATTTCTTTAACTTTATACTTATTATCTTTAAGCTCTATATTTATTACTAGCTTAGTCTTTAGAAGTACTAGTTCTAGAAGTTTCTTATAAAAGATAGAGTAGATATATATATCTAGTAGTAGTTAGAGTTTATAGTTTACTATACTTATTTCTTCTAGAATTTTAAAAGGTCTTACTTAGAAGTTATCTAGTTTCTTATATAGTTATTTAGTTTTTAAGTTCTATTATAATAAAAAAACTTTATCTTCTCTCTTAAAAGTTAGTCTTTTAATTTTTTACTTATTTACTACTTTAGCTAATATAAGGTTCTTATAAGTAATATTTTTTCTTAATTCTTTATATAGCTCTTATATTAAGTAAGCTTTATTATTTATATTTACTATAATACTTTCTATATTCTTTAGATCTTAATAAGTAGTTAGCTTATATCTATAGGTTGCGTAGTATAATAAGTACTTTATTATTACTAACTTAGTACTGTTATAAGCTAATTATACTATTAATAAGAGTTTAACCTAGTTATCTTATAGCTTATTAGCGTATATCTTTAGATACTATTTTAGTATCTAGTTTATTCTTTCTATCTAGCTGTCTATTTTAGGGTAAAAGCTAGTTAATAGCTTCTTTTTTATACTTAATTTTACTAGAAATATATTTTAATATTTAGATATAAATAGCTTATTATAATTAGTAATAAATTCTTTAAGTATTCTATACTTTAATATTAAAGCTTTACTAACCTTATATATATATTTTTCTATAGTAATAGTCTCTTCTATAGATATAAATTTTACTTCTTTTATATATTAGTATATAATAATAAGAATTATATTATATAATCTTCTAAATTCTAGTTCTAATAATTTTAAGAGCTTTACTATAAAGTCTATTATTACGCTACTCTATAGTCTTATTAGTAGCTATAAGAGTTATAATAGGCTATAAAGTTTATATCTCTTTAGCTTATTTTAATAATATACTAAATAGTTACTTAAAATATTCTATACCTTTACTTATAGGTATAGTATTATAAATACTTTAGCTAGTTATCTAACTATTTCTTTAATTACTATATACCTAAACTTTAGAAATTTATATAGTTCTTAGATAAGACTTAATTTTATATATAAAAGTATATATATTTAATTCTCTTAAATTATATTTTAGTATTTTTACTTATTCTATAATAGTTTATTAAAGCTACTTTCTTTAGGCTTAAACTTCTAGCTAGCTACCTTCTACTACTATTATTATTATAGTAATTCTACTTACTTCGCTACTTTAGCTACTCTAGCTAGTTTTAGCTAGTTATATTATAATATACTATTAAGTACTTTCTTAAATATAGCTTTATATAGTTCTTTATAACCTTCTTTACGTAAGTTAGACTTTTTATTTAGTATATCTACTACTTTATTAAGCGTTTTAGCTTAATAAGTAATTTTAAAGTTAAACTAAGCTAATATCTTAGCCTATTAAGTTTACTATTTATTAAGTTTTTTAGTTATTATAAATATTACTAAGTTCTAATAATTAGAAAAAACTCTAATTTAGTATAGTAGTCTTAATAAGTAAACTTCCTATTATTTAAAAGTATTAACTATTTCTATTAGTTCCTTATTATAAATATTATAATTAAGTTCTACTCTAGAGAACTTTCTTAAATAGTAAAATACTAGTCTTTATTTCTTATCTAGGTATTACTATAATAATATAGCTCTTAGTGCGTAATCTAATATATTAGTCTTAATTTATATTTCTTATTTTAGGTTATATATTTTTAGTATAAGTACTTTAAGAAATATCTACTTAATTTAATTAAAAGCTTTCTAATATTTCTTATTCTATCTAAATCTTATCTTCTTTTTTATAATCTCTAAGAGAGGTATTATAATCTTTAAGTAATCTTTAATAAACTTCTAATAGTAGTTAGTAAATTTTAAAAAAAATTATATATCTTTAACTATTTTAGGTATTAGCTACTCTTATATAATTAAGATCTTTTTTAAGTTTATCTTAACTTTTTTTATAGATACTATAAAGCCTAAGAATTCTATCTCTTTAATATAGAATTTGCACTTCTTTAGCTATAAGTATAACTTATATTTTTTAAGCTTTCTAAGTACTTTCTTAATATACTTAATATATTCTTTAAGTGTTCTACTAGAGTATACTAGTATATTATCTAAGTACGCTGTAATAAAGATTCTAAAATATTTATAGAGTGCGTTATTAATAACTAATTAAAAAGTTACTAGCGCGTTTATTAACTTAAATAGTATAACTATAAATTTAAATAGCTTATATTTTATTTTAAACGCTATTATTTACTTATAACTTTTTTTAATCTTAATTTAGTAAAATCTTTCTTAAATATTAAACTTTATAAACTACTTAGTTCTTTAGAGCTAATCTATAAGCTCTATAATAAGTAGTAAGAGATATTAGTTCTTTTATATTATACTATTTAGCTTTCTAAAGTTAATATATAATTACTACTTTTTATTTACTTTTTTTATTAATAGAATAAGTAAAGCTATTAAGCCTAATCTTAGTTAGATAAATTTCTTTTTTAAATTCTTCTAGATATAATTCTTTAGCTTAGTATTATACTTAGACGCTATTAAGTATATTAGTTCTAAGCTAAGCTTTACTTTTTTTTCTAAGATAATTTTATAATTCTATTCTTAATAGTCTACTAAGTCTATAGCTTTATTTTTCTTAAAGAGTTCTTTAAACTTATTAGTCTAATACTCTCTTAGTATTTTTAGTAGTAAGAGTTCTTTTTTTATAGTTATAACTTATTTTATTTATATAACTCTTACTTTTTAAAAGTTTTTTTTATAGATTCTTCTAATCTTATAAAGTAAGATCTTACTAAACCTTCTATTTTAGATTAAGCTCTAGTTTATTAGGCTTACTCTATATACTCTAGTAACTTTATATATAGATTCTCTTCTAAGTATTATTCTTAGTTACTAATTAATAGTAGGGTTATAGGCGTTTAGCTAATTATAACTAATTAGTATATCTAGTTCTTCTAGATCTATAATATTAATCTTTATTTAGCACTCTATACTTACTATCTTTAGCTTAGTTAGTTTAGTTTCTAACCTTATTATACTATTTCTATATTCTATAGACTTTTTATTAGCTAGTACTACTAGTACTAAATTATTCTTAATTCTATAAAGTATTCTATATTTTTCTACTACTTAGGGTAAGATAATTATTTATATAGCTTTACTATTTATAAGCGCCTTAATTTCTTAACTTTATATAGATATAGTTATAAGTAACTACTTCTCTTAACTAATAGTATTTTATACTTTCTTTAGAGTTATTATAAGTGCGCCTTTACTAGTAAGACTCTATCTCTAGTAGCGTTCTAGCTTTTTAACTACTTCTTTCTTTTATACTTTAGAAAGTAGCCTATATTATTTTTAGAACTATAGTATATTAAATACTTATTATTAAAATAAAAGGTCTAATAGAGATTTATATATAGTATCTCTTTCTAATAAATTACTTTTCTTATTCTTACTTTTTTAGCTTAATAAATTAAGTAATCTATAACCTTATAGATATTTAATAATAGAGTATAATAGTAGTAATTATCTACTTAGCGTGCTTCCTTAAATTACTTTTAATAAAATTTATATCTATTTCTATATTATATCTATAAGAGTTTATTATAAATATCTTTATCTCTTAGGTTATAGATATAGTAATTATCTACTTAATATTTATTTTCTTTTAGACTAAAGTAATAGCACTAATTCTAGTCTATCTTATATTTTTCTTTATCTTTTTTATAGAATATATACTTAATCTTATAGTTATACTAATATAGTTTCTTATATTCTTTAGTATTTTTCTCTTTAGAGGTATTTTAGTCTAAAACTTTAGCTTCTTTATTATTAAAGTAAAGTTATTAGCTTATAGCTTTTTAGCTAATTTTCTTAGCGTCTTTACTAATAATTATAATTTATCTCTAAAATATATAGTTATTAGTATAGTATATAGTATCTCTATAAATCTAATACTACTAATTAGCTAGTTATACTTTTATAACTCTACTTTTAATTTTCTAGTCTATAGTTTTTAGTTCTACTAAAACTATAATCTTAGGTTATAATACTATTATAAACTCTTCTTTAGTTTCTAAGCACGCTTCTTTATATAAGTCTATATTACTTAGGTTATTATCTAGCTCTATCTAAGTTAAGTAAAGCGTACTCTACCTAATTATTCTAATCTTAATAGCTGCTTATTTTACTTATTCTTCTTTATAGTCTTAAGTAGAGTATCTAACTTTACTATAATATAGATATACTTTATTATTATAACGCTTTTAGCGTTCTTCTTTAGAGAGACTATTTTATCTCTATCTTTTAGACTTCTTATTCTTAGCCTTATCTTATATCTTACTAGTTATAATAGCGTCTCTATCTTTATTATATTTGCTATATTACTTCTTTATATTAGCTAAGTTAAGTCTAAAGTATTTCTTTTAGTTATTTTATTCTTAGAGCTTATTATTAATACGTATTACTAACTCTATTAAAGTATATAGTAACTTAGACCTATTATAGTATATAAGGCTGTCTTTAATATTTTTTTTAAGGCCTACTTTAAATATAGTTTAAAGTACTATATTATCTTAATTAATTTATACTTATAGTTACTTAAACTCTATAGTATATACTAATACTAACGTAGTTTATCTTAAGTAAGTAATCTTCTTCTTTACTTAGTTTTTAGCGTCTACTTCTTTAAAGATACGTCTTATTTTATTCTTAAATTCTATCTAACTAGTAAATAAAGCTTATATTTTAGCCTTAGTTCTTCTATACTCTACGTCTAGTAGGTAATTATTTATATAGAGTTATATCTAGTTAAAGGCCCTATTCTTTATATATATACTAGCTATAAAAATCTTTTCTTAATTATTAGGTATTTTATTATCTTTATAGTATAAGTTAATATTAGTAAAAAAGACTTATAATTTATCTCTTTCTCCTCTATACTTCTTAAGTAATACTATTTTAATTTTTCTAGTAGCTATAGGTTATTTATTAGAGATTATCTTTAGTTACTCTATAAGCTAATTAATTATTACTTATATCTTAGTAATTTACTAAGCTTACGCGTTTATATATTACCTAAGATTCTAAAGCTTAGTAATATTAAGATTCTCTTTCTTATTATTAGATACCTTAAGTATCTTATTATTCTCTAGAGTAGAGCGTACTAGCGTTAAAAGTCTTTAGCCCTAAGCTATATTACTTTAAGCATTTCCCTAATAAGCTATTACTAAATCTTAATTAAGTAATCTATTAGTTAAAATATATACTAATTTTTAAGGTAGTTAAAGTATTATATAAGATTAGGCTATACTTCTCTAAGCTTAGTCTATACTAAAGTAAGGTAGGTTTAAGTAGTAGTCTATAAAGTATTATATAAAAGATTAGGTAGAAAAGAGTTATTATTATTAACTAAAAAGTAATAATACTAATTCTATAATTAATAGAATAACTAGTTAATAATCTACGTAAGAGATAAACTATTTAAGTTAACTATAATAAGTATAATAATAAAATCTATCTATTCTATATACTTATTAAAATCTATCTCTACTATTCTAGCTATTTTAAGTATAAGAGATATTTATAATAGCTTTACTATCTTAAGTAGTTCTACTATTCTAAATAGTTAGCTTTAGTAAGATATTAGTTACGTAATTAGTACTTTACGTTAATTATTACCTTCTAACGTAGACGTTAGTTAGCGCTCCTCGCTAATTTCTTTATTAAGGGTAGAGTTCCTTTTATTACTTATAACAAGTATTATATAGAAACAATTTAGTAGAAAAAGGTTACTAATACTAACTAAGAAGTAGATAATACTAGTTTTATAAGTAATAAAATTACTAAATTATAATCTATATAAAAAATAAACTATTTAAGTTAACTATAAATAGTATATAAATTAGATTTATTTATATTATATACTTATTAAAATTATTTCTTACTTTTATAAGTTTTGCTTACTACTTCTTAGGCCTTATAGATAGAGCTAATAGTATTTCTATATTATATAGTATTATATAGTATTATATTAATATATTGTTATACAGTATTATATTAATATATTATTATATAGTATTATAGTACTATTAGAGAAATCTTAAGTAGCTAAGTATAGCCTATACGTCTCTTTTTACTAATACTAAAACACTAATTATTTATACTTATATAATACATTACCTTATATATTAGTAGTATAGACTTATTATAATATTTATTTCTAACACTACTTAGAGATTAAGTAATATTAGAAATACTACAGGTATTACTTTGTAATAAAAGTATATACTAGTACTATTATATCTAAAATTACTATTATAATTACTATTTATTATTGCTTTATCACTACTAATTTCTTTATAGAAGAATAATAACAATACTAAGTATAGCGTTAAGAGCTTAGGCCTTCTATATTATACTACTAAAATTATATATAATACTATATTACTTTATTACTAGTATAGCTATATCTATATCTATATTAATATCGTAAGTACTAGCTATCTCTTTTAGCTAACATGCCTTACTAAATAACTAAACTACACTAATAAATATTACTAAATCTACTCTTCTACTATCTACTTAGTTATATCTAACTTACTTATATTTATTTACTATTTCTAAAGTCTTCTTAATTTATCTATATATACGTAATTAGTTAATTTAATTAGTTCTTTTAAGAAGAGGAGAAGTAACTTAAAAATAAAAAAAAGCTATAATAATAATTATAGACTTTCGTAATTTAATTCTAAAGAGCTAAGAGATATACATATATATATATATATATATATATAGTTAGCTATAGAAATATAATATCTCTTACTTAAAAGAAATAAGTTCTTTTACTTTCCTTATTAAAAAATTATATTATTATATAGTAGTTTAAACTTTTTATTAATTAATATTTTAAAGTATAATACTAAGTTTAATTACTAGTATTAAGTATATATAGATCTAGTATATAGTAAATATAAACTTAAGGCTTATTCTAAACTTCTAAGTAAATAGCTACTTAATAAAGCTCTAGTATAAGCTAGTAGATATCTTCTTCTTTAATATACTAAAAGTAATAGATATTAGTTAGATAATTAGTTTTTTAGATAGCAGCTTACATAGGTTATAATAGTTAGATAAAATTGTAGATATAATTATAAATAATATTATAAATTTAATAATAAATATAGTTTGAGATATAATAGTAAATATGATACTAATATCTAGCGCTAAGAGTTATATAGGTATAGCTAAGTTATATTCTTTTAGGAATTTACTTAGTAAGTTTTGAGTTTTAAAGTTTTATAAGCTCTTAATAAGTATACTATAGTTTATACCTCTAATATAACCTAATACTAATTATATTATACTACTATAGTCTAATAAGAACTCTTCTCTTAATATTAATAAGTATACTAGAATTTACCTAAAAGTCTTATAGAGTCTTCGTCTAGACAGCTACAATAATAACTAATAATAAGATAATAAATATTAACACTCTACTACTTAAATATAAGATTACATATATATTATCTTATATTATGCTAATTATCTTTAAAATACTGTGTCCTATACTATTAGCTTAGGTACAATAGGTAGCTATACTATAAGTAATATAGCTAATTAAAATTAGTTAACAGTCTTTCTAAGTGTTTCCTACTTTATACTAGAATATTTCTTTATAATTAGAATCTAAATATAACTTTTGATATAAAATAGTACTATAAGATTTTAAAAGATATAATATAGTAGTTAAGTATAAATTACTATAACTATGTTCTACTAAAACAGAAAATAAAAAACTACTTTATAGTATTAATTTACTATTAATTATAAGTATAGAGTAAAGTGCTTAAGATAGCTAATATATTACAGTATTATAATAAAATATCAGTATACTTACAAAGGTAGCAGCCTCTAGACCTATAATAAAAGAAGAAAATATTACTATTACTAATATTAATATTATTACTGTTAGAACTACTAGTAAAAGATTCTAGACTGCTATACTTGTATTTAAACATTATTATTACTATTAAAGCATTAATCTCCTAATTTCTTTAGATATCCTATTAGTAATTATACTATTATTACGCTTCTATTAATACTGTTTTTGGGTTTTCTACTATTTAGCTCTAATAGCATTATTATTACTAAGACTCTATAATTAATCTCTTATCGTTCTATATTATAGTTAGAAGCTAGTAATTATATTTACATATCTTTCTGTTACAGGGTTTTATATATTAGCATTACTAAGCTATTTTCTCTATAACTTATAATCTATAATTAATAGAAACTTTAATGTAGTAATATTTTCTTTTCTAGTAGGATTTAAGTATAGTAATCTAGATAGAAGCTCTTAATATTATTTTTAACTCTATTGATAGCGTAAGCGCTATATTTAGAAGACTTTATCTAAGTATAAGATAGAGGATTTTTGGAAAAAGTCTTAAACCTATACTAATTAGTTAAATTATATATAGTATACTAAATATTATATAGTCAAATAATTATATCTAACCTAAGCTCTCTTTATGCTCTAGAGACAGGGTATACATTATTTCTACATTATATACAATTACGCTGTTATATTACTAGATTATTATTATACTAGGTTAGGCTTATATTTCCCTAGGCTTAGTCTATATTAAGGTAAAGTAGACTTAAGTAGTAGTCTACAAGATATTATAAAGAAATAATTAAGCAGAAAAGAGATACTAATATTAACAAGTAGGTAAATAATACTAATTCTATAAATAGTAGAATAAATAGCTTATATTTTATATAAGAGATAAGCTATTTAGGCTTACTTTAATAAGTATAATAATAAGATCTACCTATCTTCTATACTTATTATAATCTATCTCTATTATTATAGATTTAACTTACTATTACTAGTAGCTGTCTCTACCTCTAAAAGCTGCCTTTATACATAGGTCCTGCTACTACTAACAGCACTAGCTTAGTGTAATAGCACGTTACGTAACCTTAGCTCTACCTTAGGTTAGTAACCTATTATTCTTATTATTTTAATAGTCTCTCTTCTTGCGACCTGCATAATAAAAGGAAATAACTCCTTATTACCTTGTAATAATTATTGTATATTATAATAATTAAGAAACTCTTATTAGCTACTCCTTAACTTAGTATACTTAACTATTCTTTTTTATTAGCGCTTATAGACTAACATCTTATACTTATACTTAAAGTTCCTTATTAGAGTAATACAATATACGTTTTATTAAAGCTATTACTAAAATTACTTAAAGACTTTATAGTATTAATATATATACTTATTTAGATAGTTTCTAACTATAACTATAGTTTTAGAACCTTTATAGTTTTAGAGAGCTACTATAGAGCTCTTAGCTCTAAATATTTAAAATAAAGGTTAACGTAAGGCGAAGAGGATGTTTTAAAACTTTACAACATTATTAGATAAGTTAATTATTAGTACTTCTATTATAGAGAGATGTTAACAACTATAGTTAATACCAGGCAACTAGGGTTCTAAATTATAGATAATATTTTCTATAGTTTAAACTTTAGAATTAAGAAGCTTATATTACTTACTATTAAATATAGTTACTTCTAGTAAGATTAGACTTCTTTGCTAGTATAAAGCTTTATAGTAAGTACTTAGTGCTAAGTAGAAAGCTTTTTAGTAGCTCGCTAAAACTATCTAAATTCTTTAGCTTTACTTATTATTAATAAAACTTCTAAGATTATATATGTTTAGCTGTCTATAATATAGCTAAGTCTTAATAAGTATACATTAAGTATAAGATCAAAGAGTAGAACTTAAGAGTATTATGCGAACGTGTTTTTACTAGTACGTTAAATAGTTTATTATCTAAACTAAGACTATAATATCTAGTAGACTAAGCTTTTATATAAAAATTAGATCTTAATTCTCTATTAAGTAAGATAGTAAAGAGATTAGATTTTAGAATTTATTATTACCTATATTACTAGCTATATAGAGATAGTTATAAGAAGATTTACTTATTTCTTAATAGTTTAATTTTAAAGTATAGTTACTTCTCTAGGGTTTAGAGACAGAGCTTATAGTATTTATATCTTAGGTACATTAATATTATTACGTTATTAATAACTTATTAATTTACCCTGCTAGGAATAAAACGCAGGTATAATAGTATTAACTTATCCTAGATTATATTACAGGAGAAGTATACTTGTACATCTTTACTTAGCTTAAATTAATATAGCTAGATAAATCTATATCTAGAAACTTTATAAATTATAAATAAAACTATATTTCTTAGATAGTTTTTAAAAGCTACTATAAAGCTCTTAGCTTTAAGTAGTCACTCTAAAGCTTAATACTAAAGGAACAGTATAGGTTTATTAGAGAATGTTATAATTAATTACAAGTAACTTAAGTTAAGAGTATTGAACTTAAATTTTGAATATATTTTAATATACACTTAAATAATATTATATTATATTTTTAATTCTACTATTATCTTTAGTATACTTTAAGTTAATGTCTTTTAATTATATACTTAAAGTACTTATATAAAACTATATTAAAGAGATAGAGCGCTTAGTTATTCAAACAACAGACAGAATAATAATAAAATATAGATATAATACTATTTTAGTATACTATATTATATTATAGTTTAAGTATGTTTCTAAATAGATACTCAGCTTTACTAAATATAGCTATATATATATTTATTTAGAGGTTTTATAATTATAACCGCAGCTATAGATTATAACTCTACAGAGCTATTAAAGAGCTTAATAATAATAAAAAAAGAAGACTTTAACCTTAAAATACTTTATATTAATAAGTTAAAGCTTACTTATTTAACTATTAGTAATGTTAAAACTATATCTAATTATAATTAATTATAGTTTTAGATACTAAGCTTTTAATTTTAAAAATATATCTTAATAAGATCTTTAATATTTTACTTTTAGCTCTTATACTTTAAAAGTTAAAAACTTATTATAGTAAGACTTATTTTTAAACAAAGTAAATTCTTATATAAAATAGAATTATTCTTATTAAGCGTCTACTTATAAGAGATTTATTAATACTAATAACTTTTACTATAAATATAGATAAAGGTAGAAATAATTCTAGAAATCCCTTAGTTATTACTACTATAGAAAGCTTTAGGAGTAACTAAGAGTACTAATTCTAGAATTATATATACTCTTTTAGTTCTTTCTAAGTTTATACTAATAGTAAGTTTAATAGGAAATTTAGGAACTATAAACTTCTTTTTAATCTGTTTTTATTAGTACTTCTATTAATATAGCTAGTAAAGATATAAGTATAGTAGATAAGTCGTTTACTTGTAAATAGAAATATTAATTATAGTAGCTATATAACGTATGCTTAAGTTATATAATACTAACTAATAAATAGTGCAAAAACCTAAAGCTAATAAGTAACTAAAATTTTATAGCTAGCTAGATAATCTTATAAGGACTATCTAAGTGCTGTTATAAGTATATATAATAGAGTACTAGATAAATAGTTTTATAACTTAGCTAGCTTAGAATAGTATATAGAAGAGGGTAAGCGCGTAACTAATATATCTACTCTAGATAATAGAACTGCTACTAAGCTATAAGTACTAGTAGCTACTTAGTAGTAGTAGTAATTATAATTATAATAGTACTAGTGCTATATACATTTATAACAAGCTTAAAGCTACAATATATATTATACTTAAGTTCTAAGCTATATTAGTAAGAAATATTATAATAGATATATTCTGTTAAAGTTTAGTATAGTAGCTTACTAAGTAGGAGTAAAAGTTAATATTTAAGCAGTTATTAAAAGGGACGTTTAAGTACGCTAGATTTAGGCTTAGGTACTTAAAGCGTTTTAAATTATACTCTAGTATAATATAAAAACGTAATAACATAATAATACGTAGTATAGAAATACTATAGGCTCTATGTCTAAAGTATGAAAAGAAATACTTATATCTATAATAGTACTTATACTTTTTTATGTAGTAATTACTATTATAGACATACTACTACTACTACTACTACTACTACTACTACTACTACTACTACTACTACTTAATCCCTAAGTAGTACTAGTTATAAATATAATAATAATTATATACTTTTAAAGTCTAAAGTAGCTTACCAAGTAGAAGTAGATTGTAAGTTTTTTAACACTAGTAAAAAGAGATATAAAAGTTACGCTTAGCTACCTAAAATTTCATTACTATAGTATTATATATTAAAGTAATAACGTATTAACACGTAATATACAACTACTGTAGGCTCTGTGCTAAGAACCTAAGAAAAAATACTACTTTTCTATTAGAGTCCTATTATATATTAGCTTTATAGATACTTTTAGTTTATACTTATAAAATATAATTAATAAGTACTATAAATTAGTTCCTAATTATAAAACATAGTACTAAAAATAGACTAAACCTTTAATTTTTATTATTCTTATAAAGCGTTTAGAGACTTTTACTCTTATAAGTAGACTTCTATTCTATTATAATTCTATAATATATTATACTAGTGCAGAAAGTAATTAGTTAGTTTAGAGGAGTATATCCTTTAAGCTAAATACGCATCTGCAGAACATATCTAGATATTACTAATAATAAACACAATAGTTATTATTACTAATACACTTTATGTAATCTTTACTTCTAGACTTTAACTTATATACTAGTAGCTACTCTAAGATACTACTATACTTATTTAGCTTTTAAATACTACAGTATAACACCTATACTTCTTTCTTCTTCTTAGCTACGTAGTAAGAATACTTCTTTATTCTTATAATAGTGTCTTTATACACTCTAAAACCAATACAATATTAGCTATACTAAGTATATTCCTTAATAGTAATAACATATAAAAGATTAATAGTAGAAAACTTGTTCTTTTATAGTCTTTTAGTAGAACGTAGTTAGAGTATAATAACCTTAACATCTATACTATGTTTTTTCTAAATCTTTAAGTACTGTATTATATTCTAAGCTAGTAGCGCGTAAACACTATACGCAAAGAAGTCCTTTTAATAGTACTTATAATATTATATAAACGTTAACCTGTTAGAAAGATTAACTTACTTTAATTAGCTATATTATATATACTATAGTTATCTATTGTACCTAAGCTAGTAGAACTAAAGCTTTATATAGAGTAGCTTGCTTAACTTTAAAATAAAATACTAAACGCTAAAGCTCAAAGCACTAAGAGTTAAGTTTAATCTATTATCTCTCTTATATAAGAGTAGTATATTATGTTAGGATTTTGTTCCAAAAAAGAGTATCTTACTATATTACATAATAAGCTACTTTTATATAGGCTGTAGAACTAGAGCAGAGGGTATATTCTATTATATATTACTAGGTTATTACGTAATTCTCTAATACTCTAGTATAAGTTCTGTAAGTAGGTAAGCTTATCTTTAATATTTCCCTTACTACTACTATAATACAAAAAGAAATTAGGTAAGTAGGGTAATTACTATATATTCTCTTATATATAGGATATAGCATATAAAAGTAGATAAGCCTATAATAGAGATTTTTTTCTTTATTATTTATTATAAGTCTCTAAGCTAATACTCTTATAAATATATTACTATTTAGCTATTTTTCTATAGTATCTTAGCTATAGTTAGTACTTTGCTTTATACCTATAATTAATAGAATATTAATACTATAAAGTATCTTTATAAATAATATAATTATATAAAATTGCTTAATTAAGCTAGTAATAAGTCTTTAAATAGATAGTAAACTGTTATTATCTCTAAACTTATAATGTAATAAGACTTAAGTTTACTAATTAAACTAATCATTTATGAAGATAGAAAAAGAAGATTACTATCTATTTATAAAGATTATCTTTAGATAACCTAAGAGTTAGTTCTTAGAGATAAGTAAGTGTAAAAGACAGAGTTAGTGTACTAGTATAATTAGCAGATTAATATAATATTATAAGAAGTTATATAAGAATAAAGTAAAATTCTTATATTAGATACTAGAGTCTTGTATAAAGTTAAGCATACTAAGCTCTAAGAGTTTAGTATCTTAGCTATATACTAATAAGTATAGATATTACTTAGTATTACTTAGTTATGCTAAGACTACTAAGCACTAAGCAGCTCTACAGTGTAACTAGTGTTACTTAGTAGTAGTTCTTCTACCTAGCACTAAGCAGTTATATAACTAGTTACGTAGTACTTACTACTATTAATTTAGCGTTTTAAACTTAAAAATATAGTAAGTCTCTAATTCCTAAGTTCTCGCGGTTCTAGTTATAACACTATTCTTATATATTTATATATCTAGAACTTATAGTAAAGTACATACTATTACTAAGTCTAGTAAACAATTCTAGAGTAGTATTATATTTATAAAACTAGAATAATGTTTATATAAACTAAGCTGTTTTTGATTTAATACATATAAACAGTAGCTATAGTATAATTATAACACGGTGGTAACTTAGAAGGTAGTATAGTACTATAAGATTAAGAGATATAATACAAAGTTTAAGTTTTTATAACTATAACTATATTCTACTAGAAGAGAAAGAGAAACTACTCTATAGTATTACTTTATTATAAGTTACAAGTCTATAGTAAAGTACATAGTATAGCTAATATATTATAGAATTATAATAGAATAGTAATATAATTATAAAGGTAGAAGCCCCTAAATACTTAAAAGGAAAATCTTATTTTAAGAGTATTATGTTGTAGACTTAAAATATAAAATATAGATTAAGATTATTAAGTAAGTATATATTATAGAATAAGTAAAAGTAATATTATTTCTACTAAGTTTAAAAGTACTTTATAGTTTTAACTTATTATATACTATAAGTACAGAGTAAGGTGCTTACTATAGCTAATATATTATAGAACTATAATAGAATAGTAAAGTACTTTAGAGAGTATTAGCTTTTTAACTCTAAATAAAAAAGAAAAAATGTTAATACTAAATATAAATCTAAGTATAGTAGCTTACTATTTTTTTTGTTAATAAAAGATAAAGAGACAATTTTATTATTTTGACTTCATAATTTAAAATAATAATATTACTCTTCTAAGTCTTACTTAAGTACTAGACTATTAATTAATATTCGTTTATAAGTTTATTACTTATAGAACTAGATCTACTTTTAAATTATTAAGAAAAATCTAAGAATAAAGATTACATAATCATATATAAACTCTTAGAGCAGCTAAGCTTATATACCTTAACAGGTTTGCAAGGATTACTTAGTATAGTAGTTTAAATATAGCTATTAAAATTCAGATTATAGAAGTATTTAATTTCTAAAACAAAACATAGCTTATAGGTTAACTAGATATTCTAAACTTAATTATAATAATCTTTATATACTCTTTTAGCTAATAGTATAGATTTACTAACAATAAACTTAATATTACTGTAATTCCTAATTTTTTATTTCATAATCTTATTAGGAGACTTATCTCTATCTACTAAGATATATTATTAATTGCTAAATATCTTAAATTACAGCTTTAAAATCTACTTATTCATATATATAGATCTTTATTCTAAGTACTACTATATAAAGCCTAGATTCCCTTTAATTATAGTTTTAGGAGTTAAAGCCTAAACCCTATTATTATAAATAGGTATACTATTAATTCATATAGATAACGTGCTAGTAAGAACACAGAGATACAACGCTGTTAAGTTATACTATATTATATTATAGTAGAAGTGTACCTATAGATACTTACTTAACTTTACTATATATAGCTATAGTAATACTTATTAAGAACTTTAATAAATTATAACTAAAGCTTTAAATCCTATATAGCTCTAGAAAGGTACTAGAGAGCTAAATATTAGAAAGAAGAGTATTATCAAACCTTATAATATAATTAGATAGAGTAATAATTATTAGTCTTATTAGAGAGAGATATTAATAACTATACATAATAGTAGATAACTAGAGTTTAAAACTAGAATATTTAAATCTTAGAGAATATTTAGACTAGAACTTAGATAGTCTTTTTCTAACTTCTAAATTCTAATATTTAAAGCTTTTTATTATACTCAAGCTTACTATCTTTAATATAGAGTAAGTTATAGTATGTAATAAAACTAAACATATTAAGTATCTAGTCTTAAGAGATCAAGTAAGAACTATAAATATAATATAACTATAGAAGAAGCTAAGAATTTATATAGTAATTACTTAGTTATTACTAATCTAGATAGCTCTAAGAGTAACTAGAAGTACTAGTTCTTACGTTGTATACGCTATTTTAGTTTTCTATGTAAACTTATTAACAAACGGATTAACGAAAAGCTTAGAAACTATTAATTTATTATAAATCTTCTTCTTATTCGTACCCTTATTAAGATAGCTAGTAAGGATATAAGTATACTTAATAGATTACTTACTCTTAAACAGAACTATTAGGTATAGTAGTTATATAATAGATACCTAAGTTATATTATACTATTAAACAAGTAGTATAAATCCTTTAAGTTAATTATTAACTAAAAACTCAAGAGCAGACTGAATTATTATACTAAGGTTATTTAACTGCTATTGTAGGTGTAGGCATTAGATTAGTATATAAGAAGATAGCAGATACTTAATCTAATAATAAGATAGCTTATTTACTTACATAAAAGAGCGTAGGCGCGTAACTAATATAATTACCTTAGATAATAGACCTGCTAAGCTATAGGTATTTATAGCTGCTTAGTAGCAACAGTAGTTATAACTATATTTACACTAGTACTTACGTTTCTATCAAAGTAGTAGATATAATATATATAATAATCCTACTTAAATACTAGCTAGTGTGAGCGAAAGCTATATTAGTAATAATATTCTATTATAGTATAAACATAGTAGCTTACTAAGTAGAAGTAAAAAGTTAGTGTTTTAGTTTCAATAGAAAGAGACGTCTAAGTACGCTAGGTTTTAGGTCTAGCTATATAAACTTTCTTTAATAACACTATAATCTTATATAATAACGCGATAGCGTAATAATACGTAATATAGAAACGATTTAGGCCCTGTCCTTAAGGCCTAGGGAGAAGAAGTATACTATAATTTAACTATAATATAATTATAATTATTTGCTATAAATAGCGAGTTTAGCTTTACTAGACTTATTTCAATTTCAAAGTCTATAAATATCGGATACTTAGGAGATTTTCTTAGATTATTTACTAAGTTTGTAAAAGTATTATTATAAATTAAGTTTTTGCTATTATTAAGTAGCTTAACTCTACTTAAAGAAGAGTTTATTTATATATAGTTAGCCCTAGCATAAAGAATAAAGTTTTTAGCCACTCTTATAGCACTCGTTTTTAATTAAGTATCTCGCATCTTTTCCCCTTATTAGTATACTGCTATTGTATTAGAATTTTATAGTATTTTAGCTCTTTTAGGTATCCTACTCTATACTTATAATCTATAATAAATCTTTACTCTACGATACTTCTTTTTCCTCTTTAGTAGAGTATAGTTATAGTAATTAAAGTTAAAGCTCTATATTATTTCTTTTAGATATTATTGTACTATATTACGTTATAGAATACTAGCTCGTTACAATTGTACTACAGCCGCTATAAGTAGATATAGAGATAGTAGGTACTTAATAGATACTATAAAATAGTACTTACAATATTATTAGTATAATAACATAGACGTTAACTCCTTAAAAAAGCTTTAACTTAGGTAAGTCCTACTACATTACGTATAGTTATTTACTTATCCTACGTATCTTAATACTACAAGGCTCTTTATTATATTATTTATATCTTGTAGTACTTTATTATATAATAAGTAACTTGCGCGTATTATCTATACCTAAACTTGTACTTAGAATAGTATCCTATTAGGCTCTAATAATAGAGTATGTACTATCTCTATATTATATATTATCGCGTTATTATAATATATCTACGATTATAGTATAGAAATACTAAGAAGCTTAAACTAACTTCTTAGGGCCTTAAGATAGAGCTTATATTACTTCTATATTATATATAATTATAATTTTTTATAATATTATAGTATTGTTAAGGAGATTTTAAGTAGCTAAGCTTAAGCCTAGTATACTTATACGTCTCTGTTTATTAACGCTAATATACTAACTTTCTACTTCTACTTGTTTAGCTACTGTAGTTATAGTTTAAGACAATATACTTACTGTTATATATATTTACAACACTACTAAGAGATTAAGTAGTATTATATATATTTTAGCTAAGAATTTGTTATAAAGTATAGATTAGTACTATTATTATTATAATTATAATTACTAAAATGATTGCTATTTCTACTAAGTAGCTATAAATACTTATAGATTAGTTGTTTTATTATTTAAGGTAACTATATTAGTTACGCGTATACGCTCTGCTATATTATAATCTAAGTAATCTAAGTTATAATATTAATTATGTACTATAGAATTAGTATTTATAACTACTTCTTATCTTACAGAATCTAGTTCTTAGATAATTATATAGATAAAGTTTAGCTAGCTATAAAGTAGACTATTAATAAGAATATTCTTAAATACATTATTCTATTTATAAGTTAGTACTTTATAAGGTATAACTTTTTAGTATAACTCTATACTCTTATATTCTAGATATAAGTTAGAGCATTTTCTTCTAAACCTATTTCTATTATAGTGAGTATAAGAGTAGTACTACTAAAGAGAAGTTTAACTCTAAAGAGTTTTTTACTAAATTAACATTAAAGCTCTACTAAGCTCTATTTTAATAAGCTTACTAGCTCTTTATAAGCTTATAGTAGTTTATTAGAATTATTTCTAGAGAAGTATATTCTAAAACTAATTTTATTCTAACTATATTCATAAGTAGCTAGTATATAATAAGGTAATAAAGAAATTACTTCGTTTTAATATAAGTTGTATAAGGAAAGACTGTTAGGCGGATATAATAAATAGATAGAGATCTAGAGTAGGGTCTAGACTACGTTATAGAAATAGTAGACTACTAAGACCTAGCTTCTAGGAGGCTAGTAAGAAGTAGACAGCTATAGCCTTTTAGCTCTTCCTCTTAGAAAAGGAAATAAAATAGATGAAAATAAATAGTGATAGATATAGAATATAGATAGATTTTATTATTATATCTACTATAGTTTACTTTAATAGTTAATCTCTTTTGTAAATTATATCTAGTTACTCTATTATTTACTAAATCTATATAATCTTCTTTTTAGTTAATATTAATTATACTTTTCTACTTATCTATTTTAAGATAATATGTAATAAGCTACTACGTTAGTCTTCTTTGCCTTATTATAGACTAAGCTTAGAAGAGTAAAGCTTTACTTTATATAATGTAGTTGCGTAAGTCTATTATTGTTATTATTATAAAGAAGACATTAGGACCCTCTATAACTAAGCGCTCTATACAAATAATATATTTATATGTGATAGTTTAAGGTATATTACTATCTCTATTTACTTAAGGTAATTTAAGAATAATACTATAGTATAGGAGTAAACAGAAGAGTATCTTAGTATATATTAAAATACTTTTTTAGATTTATATTCTATAGTCTAGATCTCTACTTACTTACTTTCTGCTATAGTTCCTAATATCTATCTATAATAGAGCTAATAATAATTAATTTATTTAAATATATTATATGCTTTCAAAATACTATCTTATTCTCTAATTGTAAGCTTTATAGGAGATACTTATAGCAAAGAGCTCTTATTAGCTTACTTAGACCTTTTAAGATTTAAAGTCTTATTATAATTATAAAACTTCTATATAAGTATATATATAGCTATTTATAGTTAAGCTAAGTAAGTATATAAAGATACACTACTCTTATAATATAATATAGTATAACTTAAGAGTGTTATATATAAGTCTTATTACTCGAACGTTTTTTGTTTTAAGAAATATAACGTAAAGTACTTAATATAAAGCTTAGTAGTTAGACACTAAGCTTTAATTATAACTTTCTTACTTAAGAATTTAGAACCCTCTACTTCTATAGATAATGTCTTATTATAATAAAAATCCTTTTAATAGTAGCTATATTAAAGAGTTTACCTTATACTTATATACTTTAATATATTAATTCTATATATAGGTTATTATATAACAAGGAAGTAAAGCTACTATAGATAAATAAAAAACTCAAAAAGCTCGGCCTTGCACTTTACTAATATAAAAGCTTAATATAATTAGCTTACACTAAAGCAACCTATAAAATAATCTAAATAATAACTTACTAGAAAGATATCTCTAGTAGCTATCTATAATAACTCTAATAGGCGTTAAGGCGCCTGTTAAAGAATCTAAATTATAACTAAAGTTATAATCTAGTATACTTAGGTAGTAAGTAGTATTACTATACTATAAGCTTAGCTAAGTACGAAATACTAGGTTTAGAGCGTACATTCTATACTCTATACTATATTACTAAAACCTTATATAAGTACTCTTTCTTATCTTATTCTAGCTACTAACTCTAAAGCTTTCCTGCTAATATCCGCTTATATTAACGTTGCTAACAAAGCTATAGCTCTTAAGGCAGCTCCTTTAGCTCTAAATATAATCTAGCTTAGAGGTGCAATACTGTAATAAAAAGGTTAGCAAGATACATATACTCTACTTTAATCTAGATACCTTAAAGCAATTTTATAAATATAAAGTAGAATTTACTCTTAGTAGTTTAAGCTAAAGCTTTAGATAAGCTCTACTATATTCTATAGTATATTAAATATTTTAAGCTACTAGCGGGTTATCTTAATAAATATAAAAGATATATAAGTAAGTAATATCTTATAATACCTACGCTACTAATAGATTTAATAGATGTAAAATAGAGCTTAAGTTTTAATCGCTGTGCATACGTTCTACTAAAAGAAAGGAAAGAACTGCTTTGTAGCATTAATTTATACTAGACTATAAGTCTAGAGTGAAGTGCTTAATATAGCTAGAATATTATAGAATTATAATAGAATAGTAATATACTTATAAAAAGCATAAGCTTTTAGACTCTTAATAATAATAAAAAAAAAAGTAAGTAATAGCTATTAAGATGTTATTATATAAAGAAGAGCTAGTAACAATAAATAAGCTAATAGTATAGTGTAGCGTGATAATATATTATGTATATTCAAATAATAGGTAGCAAGATAGTTATATAGAATATAAGAAGGAAATGTTATTATATTACTGTTATATAGAGATAAGCTATAGTATCTTAATATATTCTTAAGAAAACTATAGCTAAAGAGATTAGAATATTCTTATTAACTTAATTACTTAATATTAGAATTTAATATTTCTAGATTATCTCTAATCCAAACTATATAACTAAGAATTAATAATAATTTAATGTACTTTTCTACTAATTCTACTTATAACTATATTAGAAGATAATAAGAATAAGAACTATTAATTTAATTAACGTGCTAGTAATAAGACACAGGCACAACGCTATTAAGTTATACTATATTATATTGCAGTTAAAGTATATTTCTAAATACTTACTTAGCTTTACTATATATAGCTATATATATTTTTATTTAGAACTTTTATTAATTGCTACTAAAGCTATAAATCTTATATAGTTTTAGAGAGCTACTATAGAGCTCTTAGCTCTAAATAGTTATTATAAAGCTTAACGTTAAAAGAAGAGTATAGTTTTATTAGAGAGAACTATAGTTAATAGTAAGTAACTAGAGTTTTAAACTATAGAATCTAAATCTTAAAAAAAATATTTAGATATAAACTTAAATATTCTTTTCTTAACTTCTATATCTTAATATCTTAAGCCTTATTATTATACTTAAGCTTACTATCTTTAATATATTACTATAAACTATTATATATAGCTGTATTATAGGTATAGAGTACCTAGTTATAGAGAGTTTTATAGTTCTTTTTAAAATAATAATAATATCTATAAATACTACGCTAATAGTAAATTATTAATATAGTAAAGATTAAGTTATCTTTAAAATATCCTATTTTAAGAGTAACTTTAATTACTAGATATAAGCTTATATATAGCTAGTTAGTTTATCTAACTTAAGTATAGAAAAGGTTAAGAGTAGGTTTAATAAAAAACTATTTAGAATTAAACTTCTTCTTATTAGTATTATTCTTATACTAGCTAAGAAAGATATAAGTTTATAAGATAAAGCCTTTACTTATACTTAGAATATAAGGTTATAGTAGTTATATAATATAGTTATAGCTAAGAGTATAAGAACTAATAAGTAGAATAAATACCTTTAAGATATTTATAAGAGTTAATTTAAAGGCTAGCTAAACTTTATCTATATTATTATCTATAAACTAGAATAGGTATAATATAGTAGATAATTAATTTAGTAACTTAGATAGCTTAGAAGGTAATAATAAAGAAATTCTAGGCGCGTAACTAATATAGTTACCTTAGATAATAGAACTGCTACTAAGCTATAAGTATTTGTAGCTGCTTAGTAGTAATTATAATTATAATAGCACTAGTACTTACTCTTATAATAAAGTAGTTGCTATAATACGCTTAAACATACTACTACTTAGTCTCTAGGTAGTGTTAGCAATAGCTATAATAATAAGTACATCCTATTATAGTGTAACTGTATAGCACCTTATTATATAGGAGTAAAAAGTTAGTATTTTAACACTAGCTTTAGGCTTAGCTGCTTAAAATTTTCTTAATACTACTATAATATTATGCGATAACGCGATAACGCGATAACGCGATAACACGTAATATAGAAACACTATAAGCTCTGTCCCTAAGGCCTAGGGGGGACTACTATTAGAATTATATATAATATAATATTACTTAATTACTAATATATCTAGATTTATATTATTAGTAGCACAGCTATCTCTTCTACTCTTTAACTTAACTATACTAGCTTATAACTACTTTTATTTTTATATCTATATCTTTTTTTTTAACTATTAATTAATTAGATTTAACTTACCTATATTTATAAGGCCTTTTTAAGCAACATACGCACGTAACTAGTTAGCTAATTTAATTAGTTACTTAATTATAAAGATTATAAACGCAAATCTAGAAAAAACTTATAATAGTAGAGTAGCTTTAGTATAGATTATAAAAGACGTACTAAGATCATTTCTATATAAATATAGAATACTAAAATTATAAGCTATTATTCTTAGCTATAGAAGTAATTTTATATAGCTAATAAGAGTTAGTTAATACTTTTTCTAAGAGGCTAATATCTATATAATACTATAAATAAAGTTATAGCTACTAGTTTACGTATAATTATAACGCGCTAGTAATTTCTAATATAATATAGTACTATAAGATCTTAAAGATAAAATATAAGGCTTAGGTTTAAACTACTATAACTACTTTCTACTAACAAAGAAAATAAAACTATATTATAGTATTAGTCTCTAATAGACTATAAGTATAGATGGAAGTACCTTTTATAGCTAATATATTATTTAATAAAAATAAAATTATAGTATGCTTATCAAGGTAGAACCCTCTAGACGCTGCAAAAATTTAGATAGTATTTTTAGGAGATTAAATCTTTTATAAGTATTAATAATAAGTATTAAACTCTATAAAATAATAGCTTAGTAACTTTTTTAGTACACTACTATATTTATACTACTTAGTATCTAATAAGATATAATTGTTTTATAGCTATAGCTAGCAGTAATAATAAAGAAGCTTATAGGCTAAGAGTTTTAATAGAATTATAAGTATTAAGCTTTTCTTTCTTATATCTAGAGTATAGTAAATATAGATATAAAGTATTTTCTTAGTATCCTATATTTCTTAGTATATAAAGTATTAGTAAAGTATTATTACTATATTAGATCTAGTATCAGAGTAGAAATTACTTAAGATAATAGCAGTTTCTAAAAAAGTAGACCTAAGTATAATAACTAATTTTTTTTTTATTTAGCGTCTAAAAGCTTCTACTTTTGTAAGTATACTGCTATCCTGTTATAACTCTATAATCTTAGCTGTATTAAGTAATCTACTATATACTTATAAGCTATAATAAATTAATACTATAAAGTGTTTTTTTTCTTCTAGTAGAATATAGTTACAGCTATTTAAACTTAAGCTCTATATTATATCTTTTAAATCTATTAGTAGCGTAGATATTATAATTATAAAACGTTATTTTAGTATATAGTAAGAAATACCTAAAAAAAACTATTAACCTACTCTAATTAGCTATATTACGTATAGTTTAGTTGCCTATCTTATTTAGGCTAATACTATAGAACTAGGTAGTTTAAAAATAATATTTACGTAATTCTATAGTTAAGTAGTAGAGAGTCTTTATATTTCTTAACCTATTATTAGTTACTATTATAGCTATCTAGAAAAGGACTTTAGAAGGCCTTTGAGTAACTCTTAGCTTTAAGAAGAAAGAGCTTATTAGTTTATAGTTATAATATTATTATTATTAGATTATATTAAAAAGATAGACTATAGCACTTAGAGAGACCTTAGAAGACCTTATAATATAAAAGTTAATAAGTAGACTCTTAAAAGTATATAACTTACTTATTCCTCTAGTAATATAACTCTAAATATTATAACTATATCTATAATTATGTCTATAAATATGTCTATAAATATATCTGTAAATATATCTATAAATATACTTATAACTATCTCTTCTATCTACTTCTAAGTTAAGCTTTTTAAGTAAACTACTTTCTATAGTAAGTTCTATAAAGACGCTATCTATAATATAGTACTAGAAACTTACTACTAGTTTATAAAGAATAGGATATAGACTACTTTTTAAGTTTATATTAATCTAATTCTAAAGCTATAGAGAAACGCGCTGCTAGTAATTACTACTAGTATTACTTATTATAAGCTTACTTATAGTTTACTATAAGCTAAGTCTAATAAAGAAGGCTATAGTTTATTACTTAAAGAGATAGTAGATAGTTATATTCTATAGAAAGATTTATTACGTCTCTATATAATAAAGTTGTAGGCTAACAACTTATAGCTATAAAAGATAGCGTATCTTATAGACGCCTATATAGCTAAGATTAATAGTACCTAGTTTTAGGCTTTTATAAACCTATAGAAGTAAGTTAAGAATTTTATTAATTACTTATAAATAAAGCTTTACTATTATAAGCGCTTTTTATCTTTACTCTTATTCTTCTCTTAAATAAACTAATTAAGTTAACTAATTACGCGCGTATATATAGATTAAAAAAGCTTTAAGAATAGCTTATATAGATAAGTTAGATATAACTAAGTAGATAGTAGATAAATAGAGACAGAAAGATAGAAAAGTATTAATAGATATTAGTATAGTTAAGTTATCTAGTAGGGCTTATTAGGCAGAAGAGATAGCTAGTACTTATAATATTAATATAGATATAGCTATAGCTATATTAGTAATAAAGTAATATAGTGTTGTATATAATTTAAATAGTGTAATATAATAGGCCTAAGCTCTAAACGCTATGCTTAGTATTGTTATTATTCTCCTACAAAGAAATTAATAGTAATAGAGCTGTAATAGTAAGTATAATAAATAATAACTATAAATATCACTAGATAAAGCTAATAGATTATACATAGATCTAATTATAATATCTACTATTATAAACTCTAAATATATAAGTATTCTCTATTTACTTAAGTATTAGCTTATTAAGTCCTATATTATATAGGTTCTTAAGCTTCTTTTAGATACTATAGTTTATCTCTCTAATCTAAGTTAGTAATAATAATATTATTATACTATAGTTTAGTAAGATCTTTTATTTAGTAGATTTTCTTAAATTTACTTTATAATCTCTTATAATCTCTTTCTAGATAGCTATAACTATAACTAATAATATATTATAAATATTAAGACTCCTAGATACCTAACTATAGAAGAGTTTAATTACTATCTTAAGTTCTTTACGTAATATAGTATTAGGTTAAGTAAGATAAATAGAAGGAATTAATAATATATAGCTAATTAAAGTAGGCTAATATTATTTTAGGTATTTATACTTTATACTCTAATAGTATTTCTTAATTATTAGACTTACGCTATAAATAAATATAAGAAATATAATATAGAGCCTAAGTTTTAATTACTATACTTACATTATTCTAAAAGAGTAAATAAAGATATTTTTATAGTCTTAGTCTATTATAAGATATAAGTAGAGTATAGAGTACTTAACTTAGCTGATGTATAATAGAATCTCTATAGAATAGAACTATATTTTAAGAGTATTAGTATTTAGTCTCTTAATAGAAAGAATATATATATATATATTTATATATATATATTATATTAGATATACTTAGTAAATCTTTTAAATATATCTACTAGAAATTAGTATAACGCTATTATATATTAAATAAAAGAGATTATTTATAAAATCTACTAATATTTGTCTTATTAAGTTATTCTTAACTTCTTTAAGTAAGCTTTCTTTAAGCTATTTATTATTACTATTTAGTATACTAAGCTTAGCTAGAACTAAATACTACTTAAGTAGCTTTTCTTAATATACTAAGAAACTCTTTAATTAGCTTACTTATACTAATATATAAACTATTCTTTATAATATTATATTTTATTATAATAACTTTACTACTTAAATAAAGACTAGTTAGAAAAACTTAATAAAATATTTTAAGATAGCTCTTATTATATATATCTTTTAACTTTTATAAAATTTCTTATATACTTTTTTTATACTTATAAATATTTTTCTCTAATATTTTTAATTATCTCCTTTCTTATTATTCTATTACTTTTCTGTTAGATAGCTATAATAAACTAGCTAATTTTACGCTAATTTATATAGCTCAAAAAAGAGATATATAAGTAACTATAAAAGAAGTAAATAGTAAAGAAATCTAAATTATTTTTAAACTTATATACTAAGTTTTTTTTTTAGGTATATTAATCTAAAAGAAAATAAAGTAGATTCTTATTATAAAGTTAATAGTAATATCTTTATAATACTATAATATAGTAGTATCTAGATATAGAAAATCTAATATTAAAGGTCTAAGCTTTAGTCGCTTAGAGTTAAGTATTCTACTTAGTACTTTTCTTATTATTATCCTTATTAAAAGAGATTAGTAGTACTTAAGCTTTAATTTTTAAGTAGAACTATATACTAAGCTTTTAAGCGTACCTTTATAAATAATATACTTAATATTTATTTTCTAGTGTACAAGTATATATACTATAGATGCTAATTCTAATATAAGTAGTCCTAAGCATTTCCCTAACTGTTGGGGTAACTGTGTAGGTCGAAGTCTACCTTCGCTCGATCCTTCGGCGCTGTGTTTGTAAGCTCGCTCTTGTAGATAGCCAAGACACGACAAGACCGCGAAAGGATTGGTCACGACACGCTAAGTCCGGCAAGTAGAAGCAGCATGGCAGATACAATATCTGGTCAGTGTTAACACCGCGCAAAGTAAAATAAATCATCCTGATACGCACAGTGTTCGTCAACATTAATCATTTCCGTACCTACTTTGACAATCTTCAGCTGTTCAGAACCGCTTCAAGATAGCCTACCATGTCATCATCGGATACCGAACCCGTCCTGGTAGTTGAAAGCACAGGCAACATCGGCGTAGCAGCCGTGAAAGGCGCTCTCAACTCAAACGCAACGTTCTAGCTATTGTCCGAAACCAAGCTTCCGCCGACAAGCTCATCAGACATGTCGGATCATCGCAGGGAATCACCTTCGCAGAAACCGACATCTCGTCCGACATGGGTGTTCAAAGAGTCGTCGAAAAGGTGCGAGAAGGGCAACTACCAGCCTTCCAGCACGTGTACTCTTGCGGTCAGTCTCGATCGACTCATTTCCATCCTTACATGTCCACTAATCAATCCCTCTCCCCTTTCAGTCGGCGGCGAATACGTTTCCACTCCCCTTACGGAAATCACGACGGAACAACTACGCTACAACTTCAACATTGCCTTTGAGATGAATTTCTGTAAGCCGCAGTCCTCCCAATGACAAGAGGAATGGTGGACCTCTGTTTAGCAATCACTTGCAGTCGCCTACCGCGCCACTATTCCCTATCTCCTTGCTCAGAAGCATCCCACCAGCACGTGGACTCTCTGTAATGGCGCGCAGGGCGAAACCGCTTTCTTTCCAGTACCAGGCATGACGCAAGGCGCCCTGTTTACCATGAGCACGGCCGCAGCCCGCGAAAACGAGAAGACGAATGTACGGTTCAACGAAGTGTATCTTTGCTTTCGGGTCGAGGTAGATGAGCAGGCGGAGAAGCATGGGGTTACGTGCGCATAGGAGTTTGCAAATGTGTACGAGAATCTTTTGGGCGATGAGGAGGTGAGGGGGGCGAGGGTCACCGTGCGGGAGGTGGTCGATATTGGAAGGTTGGTGTGACAGAGGAAGGTTTGAGCTGGATAGACAGAGGACTTGCGGTTGCAGGATGATGGATATGGGCAGAGTGTAGGTGATCTGCTAGCGTAGGCACGGGTGGGAAGTCTACGTAGCGAATAAAGATCGACTATAACGTGATTTCTCTTACATCAATTACGGGCTTAGAGTTCTGACGGCATGTAACATAGAGAGTGAGATTCTATTCACCGACACTGATGTCTGGTAGAAGGTCAGACAACAGGCATATCTACCACTACTGTCCAGATGGAGAGATCGAATGTAGGAGCAATCCTCCTCATACCTCGTATCGCTCAACTGATTGCTAGACAAATCTTTATCGTAGTTCTACCTCAGCTCTGCTGCGCACTCGAACACTTTAGGTCCTGGAATATCGTACGGCAGTTGGTTGTAGATGCTGTATACGAGACCAGCATCCTTACTGTCATATGCGCCTGGGAAGCTTACCAGGTCCGCTGTCGGCACTGTCGCGCCATCGCCAGTAACCTCTAGCTGGTGACATCCTGGATAGAACTGCGCTCCCCCTTCGCTATACGCGCTGTGCAGCGCAATGATTTCATGACGCACAAGGTAGAAGCCTGGCCTCAGGCATGCTGGAATCGTGTAGTTGACACCGGCATTTGGTGCGTTGATGAGCGATGTCATACCCCATTGGTTCTTAAGCCAATCTGGGTCGGTGGAATGCAAGCCATCCTCGGCGATCTTGAACCAAGTTGGGGCCAAAGAAGAAGAGGGAACGTAGTCGTTGCAGCCTTGAGTAACCGTCAGTGTAAGTCGCTCTTTGCGTCGTCGATCGACAAGACATGCTCACCAGTGTCAGGGCATCTCGCCATGTACGTTATCACCGGACCCTGATGACTCTCTGGCCACGCTGTCCAGCGTAGATTAACAGTCGACCCAGCTGCCGCGGGAGCGTGCAAAGGAGCGGGGCGTGATCCGACAACTCCGCCAGTCGTATTGCCACCACATTCAAGGTCTATGAGCTTCACATTTTCGATAGGGAAGTTGCCTTGGATCTCGCGAGAGATGCGAGGTGGCTGTTCATCATCAGCAGGTTGTTTACTCATGATGTCAAGAAAGACCGACAGCAGGGTTCATGTAAGGATCCTGATAAGGCTTTGGATATCGGTCAGCGACTATGATGTCTTCTCTAGGATGGCGGACTGATTACGTGATAGAACTGAAGTTGATGTTAGTGGCAATAGCTCCCCTTTGTGACACATCCAGCTACATACATCATACTCCTTCCCTCCGATTGTTGCATTCTGCACGAAGCCATGGCCAACTACAAGAGTTGGGATAGAAAGGAAAAACAAGTACTGCCTCATGATGCAAGATTTCATTGCACGACAATGCGAGTGCTCTCATACTTCGTGCAGTACTTATGCGCAGGTCACAATCGTGCATGAACGCAATCAACCGAGCTTTGCATCCGTAGACTGTGCTTTACGATTGGTGGCGTAATATACACGGAACTCCTACTGTGATCGCGTTTCCAGCAGATAGTGCTGCTGTTTAATCAGAATGCTGTTCAAATTGATTTCTGGGAGTTTAGCCGTCCGGTGTACAGCCAATTTACCGGCGTAAGTCAACATCAGCCGCCGTAGCGATCATCAAGCTTTATCCACTGCATACTGTCATCAACACAGTTAATCGATGGATGGAAGTCCACTGGCATAAAAAGGTCTGCATGCCATAGGTGGAGTAATTCAATACCGATGCGAGTCGAGGGAACTTTTGTTGCTTGGCTTACACTTTACAAAGAGACGATCATATCGCTGATCGGAAAGCTATACGATAGTATCGGCCGACTACTATCCGAATGGCATTAGCAACCGTGATCAAAACGTTCAAGACTCGCTCCAACGCACCCAGATCGTGTTTGACCTGCGAAGCAACAGTGCTGCCCTTGCGCTGACCAAGCCTAGACCTGGTATTATCAGCTTAGTAACCTTCTCTTGTTGTTGAGATCTCGTCTGCTATCTTCTCCGCAAACATGTATACTGAAGCCTGCCAATGCTCAGGCAGACTCAAAAAAAAATGGAGATATGAGCTACTCTTAGCCGTTGTACACCGAGCACATTTGCCTGGGTATCCACCACAGCTCCTCTTCCTGGTGTCTTACCACTCGAGCATGTAGAGCTTGCATGCCATATGGGTTGAGCGTATTGCTCGATGAAGTTCAAGATGTCCGCAGTTGTAGTGATGTTAAGACCGGGCGCGATCTCTGGACCGGCAATTATCCCAACAAGTGCAGGACTGTCCCAAGCTTCCCTCACTCGCTTCAATGCAGCGACCATGACTTCTTCATCTGCTGGATCATTAAGCCAGCCCAAGTCGATGATGGATTGATCCACAATCGATGCGCTACGAATCGAGACATTACCTCGCGAGCATGGTGTAAGAGGTGTGTCGCTGATCGCGTCGATGGCGGAGAAGTCGGGATCCCCGCTAGGGAAGCCTGACGCGATATATTCTGTCTCTCGCCAATCAGGCGGAAACCCTGATAGGGCTGCCTCCGTTCGAGACCAAAAGTTCGCACGATAGTCCAGCGGTAATTTCTCAAAAGAGAGATAACCACCAGCCGAGCTGTATGGACCCGAAACATTTGATGAATACTTCCGGAGAGCTATTGCCTGTCGGATGGCCGTACTGAGGTATGCTCCCGTACTTGGGACGGTGATACTGCGAAGCACACTGAAGAAGATCTGATCGCAAAGATTCTGGCCTACACCGGGGAGATCGGCTACGACCGGTATAGCGTGTTCTGAGAGAGTTGCTGCAAAACCAACACCTGCACTAATCAGCACATAAACAATCGAAAGGTCATAGAGTTTCTCTCACCGGATAGCATAAGGAGCTGCGGAGAGTGAAACACACCAGCCGGAAGAACAGCCTCTTTCCTTGCTAATATCACGTACTCGTCTCTTTCTGATAGCAGTGCGACACCGATGGCGTTCTTGTCCTTGTCAAATGTCACTCTGCTGGCTTGGGAATGCAGATAAATGGTCAGTTGCAATATACTTTTGACTTCCTTTTCGTCAAGATAGCTGCTTTTAGAAGTACCCTTTGTCACATGTTTTGGGTCGAGGGTCGTGGGCACCCAAGCTCCACCGTTCAAGCTACCGCTGCTGAAACCATCAGCCCTCAGCTTCTGCCCGACTGCTTGCAATGCTCTTACGAGCCAACTCTAGGCTGGATCAACCCTATTAGTCCACGATACTTGAAGAGCGCCTTGAAGAGCGTTGTCGACTACTGAGTCGTTGTATCGCACAGTCACATTCGGCGCATTACGTTTTGCGAGGTCAGGGGGTGTGACAGTGGCAGACTTCTCGAAGTACGGCAAGACCTTGTCGTGTGTATAACTTTGGTCACCTACCAAATTTGCCCAGCGCTGGTATGAACCAGCGGTGCCCCTATGATAAGCCATTGTGTTGATCGCCGAACTTCCTCCAAGCGTTTTGCCCTGTGCACAGTGTATGCGACGATTACCAGCGGCGGATTGCGCAGTCGACAACGAGTCCCAGTCTATGAGCGACTGGGGAGGATATGCTTCGTTTGTGCCAAGCACAGGCATGACGAGGCCATAATATGGAACCACAGATTGATTACCATTGTCCTGCTCATATCGGCCACCAGCTTCCAGAACGGCTACTGATGCAAATTCGGACAGGCGAGAAGCTATCACCAGGCCAGCCGTACCGCCACCGACAACTGCAAAATTTTGCGTTTGTTAGCTAGTGATCGTTGAGCAACATAGTGAGAAGTTGTAGAATGTGACTAGCATACCAACATAATCATAAGTAGCATTTGCAGAAACACCTTCAAATATCTTCCGCTTCTGCGCAAATGTTCCAATAACGAGGCTACAGAAAGCTCTCCCTATGAACGGCAGTCGCTTCGCCATAGCTCCTTCATACAAAACGAGGAAGAAGTAAACACAGCAAGGCAAGGCGAGACAGAGATTGAAGGGGAGAGTACGGTCAGCGCCCACCAACATGGGCCGATTGCGATGCTGGGGAGAACGTACCCCACCGACGGCGCGTACGATGCATAACACACAAACACAAGCTACCTGACCCTATTGAAAGATCATCAAGACCTCGATAGTTCAGATTGGCGCTGTAGTTGGTTTGTATGGCGCAAGCTCCTGAGGATGAGCGGCGAGAACCGTGAGCGGACTGTGATCTTGTAGAAGCGCATTTGCCGCAATCAATTCCTGCCCGCAAGTCACACAATTCGTAAACGGGGCGGAATAGAAGAGGTTAGAATAGGGTAGGGATTGGATGCTTGTCACTGTAGGTGGATACAATCGATTGGCCAATGGAAGGATGGCTGGTTGGGATCTAGAATTAGCTTGTTGCTCACCTTGAACCGACCTTCGCAGCCTGTTATTTTCACCTCTTTTACGATTTCAGTGGCGCTCCATTTCTCAAGGTCTGGTTTACCATCGATGACGTGATCCTGCCTTGTCCTTGAGATTCAAAAGTCACCGAAAGAACTTTCTTTTAGGGAAAACTTTTTCGGCCGCCTCTAAACGCTATTTGGCCGCCCCCAAAAGATCAGATGAGATGGAAGCAATCCGCTACCTAGAAAGATTAGATAGAAGCAATCCTTTACTAAGAACTTGCCTAATTAGGCGATAATATTTTAATATTCTCACTACGTTTTAGTGGCTTAGAAACCTTCCATCTCGTCTAGTTTCCTTTCATCTCATCTGATCTTTTGGGGGCGGCCGAGTAGCGTTTAGGGGCGGCCGAAAAAGTTTCCCCTTCTTTTATAGTCGCTTTGCTGGTACATTGCGTGGGATCCGGCATATGTCGGGGCTGATTCTGCCCTCAGCTCGTCGAATCAGTTCTGGCTCACACCTTTTTGGAAACCAAATGGCTTGTTTCCAAGGCATGCAGTTCATCGTCAACGATGTGTAGGTAGGGATGCACTCGGATTTACTCGGATGGCGAGTGCGAAAGGTCATAGTATGAGTACAATTGGTGATGGTAGGAAGCCGTTGGCATTGTGCAGTACACGATGTTTGGAACACCGCCGACTGTGGTAGTGCTAGCGGATGATGAGGGGTTGCCTTCAATCTAAGGTCCTTGGCAATGGAAGCGGGACACATCTGGGGATCACCCCCGAAAGTTGGTCGTCGCGCAAAGCTTGGCTCTCAGAACAACAATCCGGGGCCACCCTTATGTGTCTACGTAGATATCCCAGATCTTGACTCAAGAACGAAAGATTAAGAATATGCTAAGTAGAAGTTTTGCCTTCCTTCTATACATCCTTGTTGAAGTTGCGCCGCTCGAGGAGAGGTATATGCGGCGTTTAGGTCTAACTGCTACCTGACGGGCTGTGTCTTGAGACGATAAGATGCTATCGTGTGCGCTGACATGCAGCTACGCGATGCCGCTCGGCTCCTACGCGCTTCACTCGTCCGTAGCGATTTTCGTGCATGTATGTCACATGTATATGGCGTCGCTGAGGAAGAAGTCCTGGGGTTTCCGGCCGATTCGTCCGCTCGTTGCAGCTGCGCCTTGTTGGCATACGCCCTGCATCAACATCTTCATCATACGGGCAATGCTTCTACGGCTACGGCCGTACATAGGACATAGGACAAACTCCTTGCCGTGTCTAACTTTATAGCATTTAAGACTCATATTCTCCGTCAACACAGTCTTTCATTCAACATCTTCTCGAACATGACGTTCCACCCTAAATCCCTACCAAATCTCAAAGGCAAAGTCTTCATCGTGACAGGAGGAAACTCAGGCATGTAAGTCTCCCCCGTGGATGTCGCGACAATCGCGTTTGTCTAATCCGCTTAAAAACAGTGGCTACTATACCGTCGCACATCTGGCAGAACATGGCGCGCATGTGTACATGTGTGCTCGGAACTCGAAAAAGGGTACAGAAGCCATAAGCGAAATCAAGAAGATGCATCCCGCAGCTCATGTCGACCTTCTACAAATGGACCTTAAGGATCTTAAGAGCGTTGTTGCGGCAGCGCAACGCTTTCTCACACTCGAGACAGCGCTGCACGGTCTTGTCAACAATGCAGGCATCATGGCGACACCATTCGAGCTCACAAAAGACGGCTACGAGGCGCAATGGCAGACAAACTATCTGGCGCACTGGGTGTTCACACACCACCTCAAGCAGATGATGTTGGACACCTCCAAGACTCTGCCCCCCGGAAGCGTGCGCATCGTCAACATCACCTCATCAGGGCACTTGAGCGCCCCAAATGGTGGCATCAACTTCGAAGACCTGACACTGAAGGATGCTACTCCGATGATCCGTTATGGGCAAAGCAAGCTCGCCAATATCCTGCACACTAAGTACCTGCATAAGGCGTACGGTGCAGGTTCCCCCAGTGCCCACAACAACGATGGTGAAATCTGGACGTCTTGTGTACATCCAGGCCTGGTAGAAACAAATATCGCAGACGGAGTGGATAAGGCAGGCTTCTTTATGACTAGTTTTATATCTGTCTTACGGATGACTGGCATGTTTTGGTCGGCAGACAAAGGCTCGTACAACAGCTTGTTCTGCGCTGCAAGTGAAGACATGAAAGCGGATCAGAGTGGTGCGTATCTAGACATCTTTAACCGCTTTGGCGAACCATGGTGGGAGAGTGGTCCAGCAAAAGACGTAGAGCTTGCGGATAAATTGGAACAGCACACTCAGCAGATGATGGAAGCGAACAAAGGACTCTAAACCAGTATATTTGGACTGCTTTACCTAATGTAATTCTTTAGTTGTTGAGTTGATTTCAAAACATATAAGACACTGCCAACCTTCGAGATGCCGCTTGGATGTGGCAATCAGAATCAAAGTAAAGGAAATCAAGCAAACCAAGCCATGAGCCCAGATACAAAACAACAGTAGTACAATCCCAGACACTAAACCCCTTCACAATACTTCAACAAGCGGTGTCAGAAGGTGCAGCCATCAAAATCAATCAAAACGAGGTATAGATGACTGGTAATACAACTTTACGATGTGTCGCTCCTTCGCCTTACCTTCAATGATCTGGCTCCTGTGTTGTCCTCATGACCCCTTCCTTCAGCATATTCATCACTCTCATAGACCTGTTTTCGCTTGTTACTCTCTTTTTGATGCACTGCTTTATAGTGCTCATTTCGTTTGTCCTTCCTCCCTTTGAAACCTCGTCCCTTCTTGCCCCCTTCTGGATTCCTTGAGCGTGGACACCCAGGCTCTTGACAGAAGTATTCAACACAGCGACCTGCATGCGTGTTGTCATAGTGACGTTTGAAGTCAGCATGTCGGTTGAATGTCATGTCTTCCCCATTATTGAGACAGGTTTCCTTAAGACACTTGAACTTCCCTGCCAGGGTTACTTGACCAATAATTGGATCAGTTCTATTAGATGGTGGGTCGGATTTGTGGCGCCGACGTCGATTAGCATGTGGTGGGCTGGTTGGTGAAGATGGTGTCGGAGAAAGTGAGCTTTGAGGTGAGAGAATATCCCTGACGACGTGCTGAGGCGATATCATACGACTGATTATGATGAGTACATGGATAAATCTGCAGTCTCCTGGTCCAACTTACAGTTGGTTCTGATATGGGACGTGTGTACCGAATGGTTCTTCTGGAGCACGGGAACTAGACCCAAATGTGGTCAAAAGGTTCGAGCTTCTGAGACATAGATGTTAGAACAAACTCTGATGAAACTATGACCATACGACCAAGAAAGCAGGATTTCCTCGCCGGTAGGAACAACAGATAAAGACAGTCTAATTGGGTGGAGTATGGATCCACTATGTGCGTTGACCATGGAGGCGATTGACGATTGTTTTGGATACCCCGGGCTTGTATCAACGTCAATGAAGGATGGACCAGATGTTTTGTCATGAGTATCCTGTCTTGTGACTAAGTGTTAAGTAGTAAGACAGCTGAAGTTGGTGGCTGGCTGACAGGTCGTCATCTCATGATTGATCAGCCACATCTCGTGCCGGCCAAGGGTTTGGACAGAGACTTCTGATGATCGAGCCTTCCATTAGATCTTCCGCGCTTACTGAGCTTTGCTGTGTACTCATTTGACAAGAACTGTGCAGCGGAGCCTTGGGCTATGGAAAGATGGCAGAATGAACTAAATAAAAACTGGACGGACTGTACCTTTAGTATGATTTAGTCGATGGATTTATTTGCGCGTCATGGTGGCATAATCCTGTCCAGTCCGGGAGGGCTGAGCATATGGACTTGGAGCAGATGCGTAAGGAAGCGATGTGCAATCTTGCCAGGACTGGGTAGATCCTCTCGCATTACACCTGGGTCTCGAAGAACCGACGTTGGTGTCCTGAGTTGGCGATCCTGAAGGTGTACAATATGACCGGAAACCCCGATGATTGTCGTAACCACTTGCTGAACTGGTCTGACGGCCGAGTATCTAAAATCGCCCATGGTCTGGAGACGAGCGGCTGAGAGGTGCTTCCAAGCAGAGTGTTTGCGTTCGTGGAGGATGGTGCCGCTTCTGAACTGATGGAGCAGATTAACCCGACGATCATGCAACGATCCTTGGGCTTGTTCGATTCACGGGGAGTTCACATAGTCGTTAGACTAATGAAATAGAACTCCGACAGATTCGAATGCAATTCGGCCGTTGGAAAAAATTGAGACGTAATCATGGCTCAGATTTCAAGCTCCTGAGTTTATGTATAAAGTTCCCATGCGTGGATGTGTTTCCGTACGACGACCATGGGATCCAGAATCCAGGAAGTGGACATCACCAGGGTTCTGATTGATTACAAGAGAATCCTGTGGCTTATCGATCACACGTTGGATAGGTTAAAGAGGACTTACTCGTTGTCGTAACCAATCTGACCAAAAGCTCTATCTTCGTCCTCATCTCCAAGCATATTTTCGCCAGGGGTGGCGTTGATCGTGAAGTCAAATGGACTTATCGCAGTGGTTGAAAAATGATCGTAATTCATATTTGGCGAAAGCTCGGATGACCGCCTTGTGTGGAAGCGGCCGGCCTGAGGGTGAGATTGTAACGGGTAAGGCTGGAGCGTCGTACGCTGGCCCGCTGACGTGCTCGAGATGGAGCGAGACATTTCCGACCCATTCGTGACGAAAGTGCTACCAAATGATCCGCGTGACGATCGCTGTAGGCTGTGAGGGTGTGGCTGCTGACCTGAAGATGTGGAAGAGTATTGAGATGCAGAGCGGGACATTCCGTTATTGACCGGATGCTGTGAATAAATATTGGGGCTGTGTAGATTTTGGTGTAGGTTTGCGTAAGGCTGAGGCTCAGCCTGGTGCTGTGAGATCGAATGCCGTGGGGTGTTTAGCGATGAGCATGAGAAGAATGAATCATGTCGTTGATGTATCGCGGGCGAAAGCACTTGCTGGCTATCTTGTCGTTGCAAGGACAGTTCAGCAGCGTTCGGATCGCTGAGGTCGATGTAGACTCCTTGACCGTTCATCAGGTCGCGCAGGTTTTCTACCCCGCTGAGGTATGTGTTGTTGGCCATGTGGATTCGGCCGGCAACTATGATAAGTCGATGAGACGACACTAAAGACTAGTGCACGGTTTGGAAGGTAATAGTCGCAGGTACTGTGCTGGGCTTGGATGGAAGAGCGCGAAACCTTCATGGAGACTTGGGAGACCAAGCTGCCATATACAAAGTAGTGAAGCTTGCTAGGGCGAGCGCCCTAATCATATTCCTTTTTGAAGGACCTCTGCAGCAGGCTTGCATAACATTAGCTTTGATGTGGCTGTTCGCGCTGAGGCATACCAGGACTTTTAGGCAAACAAGGCAGCGCGGCTTACGCATGTGTTGTCGTTAAGAGGGCTGCATTTAGAGCAAGACGGTAACCAATAGCCACCTCGCTATACCATGTCATACTCTCCGCAACATACGGGACTTATCTGCGAAGTGAGGTTCTTGAGCTTAGGAAGTTGCAGTCGTTTACAGTGAAGGCTGTGCATGGCAATCTTTCCCCAGTCGAAGGCATAACAAATGAGACAAAGAGTATCCGGTCAGAATAAGACAAGCTGATCTTGAGTGAGATAGTAAAGATGCCACGTTGTTGATGTTGTGCATGTATCATGACGCAGGTCCGATATGGGTTGTGATTTGGTGAGGCATACCTCGAAAAGTGAGAGAGCCGCATCATCACATGCAAGCGGAAAACGGCAGGAGCATCCGACGTGCGCCTCCATGCGCCCCCGTTCGCCTCACCTTTCCTCGACGTCCTTCAAAAGCTAGCCGTTACACTCTAATCCGGTCTCGCCATCGGCTTTCAGTTTAGTTTTCACGATTCGCCATCCAGACCATGATCGATCATTGCATTTCTTTTGCTCAGCTTCTCACTACGTTGGTGGCGTTTCACGCCTTCACACTCCAGACCTTGATACTAGCATCACCGCCCGCCGAAATCACCTTGTTCGCCTTTTCCCACGCAACACCGTTGACCCCATCTTTGTGCGCATTGAGAGCCTTGATACGCTTACCAGGGTCTTCAGTGCTCCAGACCATGACATTCGTATCCAGACTACCACTTGCGGCATAGTTCTCACTCTCATCCCAGGCCAGACAAGTGATGCGAGCGGTATGTGCACTCCATCTGTCTGTAATGATTTTCCAGTCTGCATCTGCCTCGTATGCGTAGATCTTGCCGTTGCCAGCACCTACTGCTAGTTTCTTTCCTGAAGCGGAAAAGGCAAGTGCAGAGATGGGTGCTGTCGCGCGGCGGAGCACTGTCTCTGTGTCTTTGAGCTCGGTGCCCGAGAGTGTGTATATGTGTACAAGCTTATCGTCTCCGCCAACAGCGACAGTAGAGCCATGGGCCGCGATTGAGGTTGGCGAATATTTGACTGATAGCGAGCCAACCTTTTCGCCCTTGGAGTATATTGCTATCGCATCAGCCGATGGGATCAGTACAGTGCTCGATGTTGCAGCAACGCCCTTAGGTTGGAACTTGAGATCATGGGCCTCCCCAGTGAAGATCTTGTCTGGGACTGACATGGAACGCAACGTGTCATCCCAGCCAACACTGTACAGCTCCGTCTCAGTCTTACTATCAGAAGTTGTGATGCCGGCGACGTAGCTGGAGTGTGCTGCGCCTTCGACCTTGTCGGCCAATCCGGTGGTAGTGTCCCATGCTAAGACGCGGCCCTCGTAGCTTCCTGTGGTGAAAGTGGATCCAGCAATGGCTGCTGCTGTGATGTTCTTCGCATGGCCGCGAACGACGCGCGTAGGCTTTGGGTTGCCGTCGACGAGGTAGTTCAAGTTTCCCTCGAGGTCTACGCTGACGATCAAACCGTCGCTACGGCCTGTGGGCCATACCACACCGACTTGCTGGTCGGGTATACTAGCGACGCCTTCTTCGCCCATCCTCCAGGTCTGAATGTTCTTGCCCGCTTCAGGGTCCCATATACGGACGGTTTGATCCGCGCTGGCTGTAACAAACTTGCTCGAGTCCTTGGACCATGAGATGCCGAAGATGCTGCCGGTGTGTATTCCTTCGCCAATTTGTCCCTTGGCCTCTCCAGTCTTGCCATCGTATAGCCATATGCGCTTGTCAGCGCCAACACTAGCGAAGACAGAGCCGTCAGGTGAGAAGGCGGTGCCGAAGACGAAGCGGTTGTGCTGCCCTCTGAGACTGGTGTTGAACTTGAAAGGAGCGCCGTGGTAGAAGACCAGACTGGTGTCGTCGGAACCCGTGGCGGCGCGAAGCGGTCGTTGCTGGCGGATGGAGACGCAGTTGATCTGTGAAGAGTGTCCCGAGATCTCACCCACGCTGTTGCCGCTGTCTGCTGTGATGCAGTGTCCGAAACGCTCTTTGCCATCGCCGACTGCTATGATACGCTGCGAGTCGCCGTCCCATGCCAAGTCATTGATGCGGCCAGCGATGATGTGGTAGTCACCTGCATGGTCATCAGTTCTCACCCTTGATCAACCGCTTTTGTCCGCCCACCTTTTGTAGCCCCTTCACCTGCACAGTCCCACACCTTCACAGTACCCGACACATCTCCACTGGCAATATAGAAGCCCGAAGGGGAGAAACGGGCGACGGTCGTCTGTGTTGTGTGTTGCGTGTATTGTTTACTAACAGCCGGATCGTCGATGGAGCGAAGGAAGACGGATTTGCCCGACTACAATGCTTCAATTAACTCAAGAACAGCTGCCGTTTGTTGACAGACTCACGGCATAGGCGATACGTTCGCCCTTGGGGTCCGAGGACAGAGGTGTTGCTTGTCCACGCGTCGTGGAAGGGGACGCTGCCCAGATGGCCTCTATTTACGCTTAGTTGCTGCTATAGGAAGCCATCTTGGAACTCATACCGGATACTAGAGACATAATGCGCGCAAAACAAAAGGGTCAGTAGGCGGAATAGGGTATGGGCGATGCACAATGGAGGTGGTGCCTGCCTGGTAGCTTTGGCGGTGGCCTCTGCTTCGTCACCGCCTACGTTTCAGCGACAAGCCACGAGTCGCGGGGCATGTGGGGGTGGCTCTAACATGACAGCTCAATCCTAGGGTGACTACTTCGCAGCTTTCACTGTTATGAAGACTCGGTCCCACGCATCACCAAATGTGAATCATCTGAGTATCGTCTTCTTCTCTACATGCTTCCAATCAAAGCTGCCTGTCGTCATCAGAGCTAGGTTCAAAGGAGGGTGCTGCTGGGGCTGCATCACTAGCCAGAAGTCTGTAACAAGAGGACCCCAGGATTATATGCATAGGTCTGGACTTCACCGCCGCCTGCATATAGACATTTGGTGGTAAAATAACGAGGTTGGTAAGTTGAGATACAACCTTGGAACAACCTGGTAGATCTTGGCGCACGTCATTTCCGACGCGTCCCATCTACGTCGTATTAGTTTAGGAATCAATAAATCTACAACTCTGTGATACTCCAAATTCCGGTACATCAATTGGTCCTTCCGCACCTGTCCGCCTCTTTCGCTTGTTACTATCGTGTCGTTCGCTATTAAACGTCATCATACCGGGAACCCGGCAGCCGGAAACCACGAGCCTCAACAACTTCGGCGTATCATCAACATCATCATCAAAGAAGAGCAGGAATACCAAACATCATCACTATGTGTATTATGAAGACTTACGAAACACGCGGCCGTGGCGTCGTCGACCCGCCACCACGACGAGGAAACTTTACCTCCCATCCACCAGCTGGCGTCATGCGTCTACCACGCGACTGGCAGCGAACATCTGTCGAGAGCTTCAGCGATAATGGCCGCTACGTCGAGTACAGGTTTGTGGTTCATTACGTCAAAAGCGCCAACGTCTCATGCTCATACCCTCTAGACGATCCCGATCCCGACCCCGTGCAATTGAGTACATCGAAGAGCCTCGTACGCGCGCGAGGAGTCGCGCGAGGAGTGTGTCCCGGCGACGCGTTAGCGATGTTGAGATTGTCAGGCCAGGAAGAACGAGCTATGTTGATCCACGTGGAAGTTACGTGGACGAGAGGGTTACGAGGCGAAGTGTCAGCCGTGTCAGGCATTGATCGTATTCGATAATCGCACACAAAACTGAGAGTATACGTATGTATGGTGCATGATTAGAGCGAGGATCTGAGTTGAGTGCTGACTCAGTAGTGCGAGGACTAACTTTGTACAAACGGGATACATTGGACATTTGGTAATTACGAATGACATGATGTTATGATTTTAAATACAAGCCGCCCTTCTGACATATATCCCATCTATCATGCGTAGTGCAAAGTACCAGAAGCTCTCATCCGGAGATAGAGGCTAGCTTGCGTCTTAGGGTACCATGATCCTTGTCGCTTTGTGGGGCAACGCTCATCAGACTCATACCTCAGCATCACCTTGAATCGTTGCATAAATAGAACGATTTCTTCGTCCTGCAATCAAATAAAGAACTTTGAAGTATCATTTCCGTAATCTTGACCACTGCCTCAACGCCATGGCATCGCACCCCATGCAACGATGCTGCGTCGTCGGCGTAAAGCACGAGGGGAAACCTCAGGGAGTGATCAAACAAATCGATAGTATCCGCACATATTTCGCCTACCCAGAGGATAAGAACCCAGAACAAGCGATAGTTCTCATGACCGACGTCCTCGGCATGGACTTCCCCAATACCCAGCTCATCGCCGACCAATTCGCACAAAACGGCTATCTAACACTCATACCCGACGTTTTCAACGGCCATCAAGTGTCCTTTCCCATCGACCCATCTTTTGACCTGCAAGAGTATGTTGAAACCACGATGCCAAAACCGGAGACCGTTGATCCAATGTATGAGCGCGTAATCGAATATTTGAGGAATGAGTTGAGAATCAAGAGGTTAGGAGGCGTGGGATATTGCTTTGGGGGCAAATATGTGTGTAGATGGTTGAAGGAAGGCGGCCTAGACGCAGGTTTTATAGCTCATCCGAGTTTCGTCACTTCAGTCGAAATCCGCAACATCAAAGGACCGCTAAGCATCGCTGCTGCAGGTACGTTTTTTTCCTCGAAACAAATTTCGCCATTACTAAAAGAGAAGAAGAGAAAGAATAACAAGAACGACGCGTGCTAACATTGACCCCAGAAACCGATGACATCTTCCCCGCTTCAAAACGCCGCGAGACAGAAGACGTTCTCAAAGAACATACCGTCCCATACCAGCTGTTTCTCTACTCGGATGTCGAGCACGGGTTTGCGACAAAGGGCGATTTGTCGCATGAAAAGGCGAGATTTGCAAAAGAACAAGCGTTTCTGCAGGCGGTGTACTGGTTAGGCGAGTACGTAAAGAAGAGGCCAGGAGTGTAAACGATAAATCAGAGTTGTATAGAAACAGCGAGGCGATCGAGACCAGGAAAGGCGTTGGAGGTATTAGGGATAGTGTCCACCATGACCACATCGCCAGAAGATGTGTGATGAATAGGATCATCGATGGAATTACCGACAATGCGAAGTTTCAGAGATTCTTCTGATCCCTTCTCTTCTAGCACTATGTCTCTCTCTGTGCGCGAGGTTGCATGCTCCAGGCCCTTATCGGTCTTGTCACATCGCCACATCTGCATATCGTCCTCGCTCAATGAGAAGATCCGTTCCGGATATGCAGTCTTGTACGTCTTGAACAAGGAGGATGCCATCAATACAGCATCCGTATGGGCGTCCGGGTGAACATCGCGTGGTCGAAGGCAGTCAACTACCGTATCGATAGTAGTCAGCGCCGCCCCAATCGCCCAGGCACAGAAGCTGATGGCGAAGTATACGACGAGAAACAAAGCCACAAGGAGACAGCCCCATAGATAGCCTGTGAGAAGACTGTCTAGTATCTCATTGGCTGGCGGAGAGGTTGATAGTGGTGTGTGGTCTCCGGTTCGATCGATCTGTGGTCGGAGCATGGTGGCTTGGTAGAGGAAGAGAGGTGGCATATTTGGTTGGTATGGCGGTAGAATAGGTCCGAATAAAGTTCCGATTTGTTGTCGAGTATAGTTTACCAGCGGTATTGATACTTGTGCTCAAAAGTACTCGTTGCACCACCTTGGTTAGAGTCTGCAAACGTTGCAAGGGGACTACGAGACGATTTGCAGATTACGTCTGCGTTTGACTCACTGGAAGTTGCGCCTAACGATCACCGAGAGGGCGCCACTCATCTCCAGAGGGATGTGTAGGCTCATCACTCTTTCCTACCATGTTCAACACCAGCCTTTCCTTCTTCCCCACTCCTTCGTTCCTCCTTCTTCATCTTTCCAGCCCATGGCGGCTCCCCATCCTCATCAAACTCTGCCCATTGGAAAAACCCGCAGCTCTCCCTTCCCGGCACGTAACCTGCATGACACATCCACATGTACCTGCCTCTACTCTCCTTCTTCCTTGTCGCGCACCTCAACACAGTCGGAACATCACACTTGCACTTTGGTGTATACCTCGGATGCAAACTGTCCTTGTAAAAGCGATACGTGATATTCAGCCGTTTATTCTTTGCAAGTGGGTGAGGATCGATAGCTTGAGCCGGAGCTATGGAGTGTTTCCATTCCTCCTGCATCTCTGCGTGCATAACCAGGAGCGAATTATGCGGCAGATGGATGCTAATCTGGCCCTGCGCATCGGCCAGTGAGCCGTCTTGTTTGGGGTGCACAGAGTCGTCTTCGGCGAGGATCTTGCGAACGCGGAATTCACGCGCTACTCCCAGGCTCAGACTGCCAATGATGGCTCTTGGGCCAAGGTAGGTCAATTGATCCGCGTGGTAGCCGACGCTTTCTTGAGGTCCATCGTAGCAGTTCACAAAGGCTGTGTTGGCCTTCCATGGGTGAGGAGATTGGTATTTGAGTTTCTTGCCGGAGGGGTAGAAGTCGCGAATCCTGCGTTGGATTTCGCGGTTGACGGCCTCTTCCACCTGAGGACATGCGTTTAGCATTTCTGATGTACTTTGCCGGACATCCTGGGCGATGTTAACATTATGATGCTGACTCTTCTGGGCTTTCTCACCTCGAGCTCGCCACCATTGTAAATGTACTCCGTCTTCTGTTTTTCTGCCTCTTCTAGGCTGTTGACGTAGAAGGAATACGTGTGAGGGCTCAACACGACTCTTTCGAACAGCTTGAACTTATACCTATTATACGAGGACGCTTCTTCCAACAATTGAGACAGCAATGCTTCCGCTTGCTTTGCCGGTAGGAAGTTATGGATGATGGAGCAAGGCGTGTGTGCTTCAACATCCTCTGGGCTGTATAAGAACAGTGTCTTCCCTTTCTTCACCAGTGGCCTTTTGGTGGATGTCCCGTTGGCCGGAGTAATGCGATACGAGCTCAACGATGATTGATAACCGACTGTAGATGATACAGGCCGCTTCCTCGGCTGCGATAACGACTCCGAGGCTTGTTCCACATGTCCATCAGCGGCGAGCAATGCTTCAAGCAGGGTGCTTTCGTCGAGTTTGGGGTGTAGAGATGCCAGTAGAGCCAGCTTAAAGTCGGTAGAGTCTTCTTCTTGCTGCATGCTTATATTCTCTACCGACTTTGGGGGTTGTTCAGCCCACTTCCTCTTTCGCGATACGAACGCGTCCATGTCGATTGCAGTTGATCACGAAGGCACTCATAGTGTCGTGATCATTCGCTAACGCATGCGGAGCTCCTGTCGGTGGCGACCAGTACAGCCAGACGCGTTGTCACGGGACAGCCCGAGTCCCGATGCAGCCCCGCCATATCCAAAGCGCCAGGCCTCGGTCTCATCCACATCGTCATCTGCAACCATGCAGCAGCACAACACCAGCATTTCATCCCAGCGCGACATGACGCGCCGACCCCTACATATACTTCACGCGCCATAGTCTGCTACTATTATCCTCGTGGATTCTTCGTCATGCTCGAGTTTCGAACACAGGGCTTCAACGGCTACTCGGTCAAATACAGCCCATTCTTCGATTCCCGCATCGCAGTCGCAACCTCTGCCAACTTCGGGCTCGTCGGAAATGGACGACTGTACATACTAGGTCTTACAGCAAATGGCATAGTAGCCGAGAAGTGGTGCGTGGGACTCTTAGCACCCAGCTACTTTTCCCACATCTTTCACATGCTAACATGCCCAACCTTAGGTTCGACACCCAAGATTCCCTCTTCGACAGCACCTGGTCCGAATCCCACGAGAACCAGCTCCTGACCGCCTGCGGCGACGGCTCCGTGAAGCTCTTCGACATCAATGTGCCCACGTACCCCATCGCCTCATGGCAAGAGCACGCCCGCGAAGTCTTCGCCGTGCACTGGAACCTCGTGGCCAAAGACACATTCCTCTCCTCCTCCTGGGACGGCTGCATCAAGATCTGGAACCCCAACTCAGACGCGAGTATCACGACGCTACCAACACATTCCTGCACCTACTCCGCATCTTTCAGTCCGCACAACGCCAGTGTATTGAGTAGTGTGTCGTCAGACAGCCATCTCCGTGTCTTCGATTTGCGCACACCAGCGAGTGCGTCCAACCACCTCACCATGAACGTCCCGATACACCAACCGCCCAAAGCGCGCATGGGCCAAGCAGCCAGTATTGGAATTGCGCCCGCAGAGGCCTTGACACACGACTGGAATAAATACCGCGATACCATTGTTGCAACAGCTGGCGTGGACCGCGTGATACGTACTTTTGACATTAGAATGCCGCAGGCTGGACCCGTTGCTGTTCTCCCAGGGCACGAATATGCGGTAAGGAAGTTGAGCTGGAGTCCGCATTTATCTGATATTCTACTATCTGCGAGTTACGATATGACGTGTCGGGTGTGGACGGATGGCAGTGCCATGGGCGTAGGGTCTGTGAAGCAGGAGAATATGCTGGAGGATCCGATGTTTTATGGCGGAGGGAGGGAGATGGGGAGGATGGGGAGGCATACAGAGTTTGTGACGGGTGTGGATTGGTGTCTGTTCGGGGCGGAAGGGTGGTGTGCCAGTACGGGTTGGGATGAAAGGGTTCTGGTGTGGGATGCGAGGGCTGTTATGCAATGAGACGACCAAACCCTATGCGCAACATGAGAGACGTTTGTGGGATATAGACTGTTCTTCATTCGACTACGTAGGCGAAACAATAGTACTCGGCGATATACACACTGCGAGCTATGCTACCGAAAACAAAGATCCCCAATAAGAAACAAATAGATAGGGTATCGTCCCATGATCGCGCCTTATCAACCCCTCAACACCGTTGCCATGCAGGAAAATAGCCCCAAACAATCTCGAAACGCCCACCAATGCTCAAGCGGTGCAAGCAATCTCTCCTCCTCAACAAGTCTAGTAACGCCTCAATGCATCAGCCACGTCCTTCTACAAATATTTTGTCCCTCATCTTCTCCACCTTCATTCCGTGACTGTACCTCTGGCCCATGCTAAAGATCTCCAAGGTTCAAAACATCATCGAGCGCATCGTTCATCTCGGCCATGTCCTGCACACTACCACCTTGCCAATGCATACCCACTTCGTCATCGATCTGCATGGGGTCCCCGAAATCGATCGTCCATGTCTCACCGTTAAGATCAAGTTTCCCTGCATTGCCGATACCATTGATGCCATTTGCGGTGCCGGTACCGTTGATACCAACGCCATTTGTCAGCACTGGTTTCCGGGGCGGATTGTAAATGTCCTCGATGCCTTCGGTGTCGAGAAAGCGCGAGTTCATAACTGAACCTGCGATGAAGGGTGTTTGTCCTAGATACGAGTCTCCCAAGGCAAGCGCTAGACGCAAGTCTTCCATGCATAATAACTTTCTCTTCCGTCGCTCTTCGGCTTCGACGGGTAGCTCGCCTGCCGTGCCCCTTGCCAATTCACCCCGTTCGACGAGGCGTTCTTCTCTGGCAAGCTTCTTCTTGAATTCGCCCGTTCGGACGTACCCGGGGCCGTTGTTGGCGACCTTTCCGAGTAAATTTGCTAGCGCTTCTTTGATGTAGGTTTCGGTTGCGATGTTGAGGTAGTCAGGACAATCAGATGTGTGACCCTGGGGCAGGCCAAACTCGTAGCATATAGGTAAGAGCCGGTAGGAAATGGTTGTTGCCGTAGGGAATTCGTGGGTTTCGACAGACAGGGCTGAAGTGTAGCGTTTGCGAATTTCGAGTTCCCAGTCTATTCGTCATGTTAGTTTGCCTCAGTCTCTGCTGTGGAGAGGATAGAAATGAAGGTATACACGTACTGGTCTTTCCAAACCCACCCCCTTGATTACTGCTTGGACCAACATCCAACTGCTTCGCCCGTCTCGCATCAACATACTCCTGCGCAGGCCCATTGGCACCGCTGCCCGCGCCCTCCAGCCCCGTACCCAGCGGGCTTTCTCCAGCCGGTATGCCCTTGAGCCTCTTTCTTTCCCTACGGCTCAACTGCATGATCTCATGCTTGAGCCTCTTCTCGCTCTCATCCCCCGTCCCCTTGACCGTCCCGCTTGTCGGCTTATCACTACTCGACACCCAGCTCGCGATGCCTGCTTCGGGCGGATCGCGCCATATGTTGGCGTAGATGGCTGTGAAGAGGGCATTGTGGGCATGTTCGAGGGCGGGCGTGGTCAGGATCTTGCCGAGCTTGTGGGACAGCTCTTCTTGATTGAGGTTGCCGAGGAGGAAAAAGGAGAGAGTCTTCTTGTACGTGGTCCAGTCGACATCGCTTATCGAGCCCTTGACTGCCGAGTATAGGGGCTCGACGTCTATGCGGGGGGCGCGCGGCGCGTTGGGCTTCTTGGTGAGGTCGGTGTTGAGGGATGTGAGGTTGGGCAGGGTGCTCGAGGAGAGTGTCGGCGTGGTCGAGACATTCATGTCATTGGGCCGTATCGTGCCTGCCATGATGGCCGTGGATGCGCGCCGTCGTGGCGCTCAATGCGTGGGAATGGTTGCGCGTTGCGAGATGGTCGCGCAGCTGGACGGGTGCGCGTGCGGATTGCGGAGACGGCCACAAGCGGCGAGAGAGCGACGGTGGGGCGTGGACGACTCGACAAAGGCGTCAGGAGAGTCGCGCGAGGGTTTGCAAGTGTTCCCCGATGACGGGCAGATGCAGGAGGCGTTGTGCGGGGCCTACGCTGATGGACTGGCATACAGGCGTGGAGAGCGTGAGGTCAGAGCTCGGGGGTCTTGCGGAGTTGCTGCTGGGGGCAGGCTAACGAGTCCCATGAAACCTCCAGCCTTTGCACTTCTCACACATCACTCCAAGGTTACAGTCAGCTTGTTAAACTTTGAATCCATTCGCTATGCAGTTGCACAATAACATGTAACCGCCTCTTATACACTACCGTCCAAATGCCAGTGCAGTCGCTTTTGTACCACAAACACCATCCTGTTTACCATACGGCTTCACCAGTTTTCATCAAGCACATCCCCCGTCTACCACAGAACATCCCTAGTTTTCACCAAACACATCCCCCAACTCCACCTTGCCCACACTCCAGATCTCCCTCTCGTCCTCCATCTCATCACTCGACAAGCCCAAACCACCCGCTCCACCCTCAGCTTCTTTCCTCTCCCTAGCCTGCCCAGCCAGCCTCATAGCCACCCTCTTGAAGTAGTCTCCCATGCTGCGTTGTTGACCGGCCGACAGCGTCTTCCCAGGTCCAGCCATGTACTTATCAAACACAGCAGCTTCCTCGTCCACAACCGAGAAAATGGCCAGGAACGCTGCCTCGGCAGATAACTTGACTGGAATAACAGGGTCACGAACTGATGCGAAGACCACCGGGATGAGTAAGGGAATATGCGGACGGACAAGCTCGTTGTGCTCACGCGCAACTGTGCGCAGCACCACGAGTGCCAATCGCCTTGTATCCACAGGATGTCCAGGCTCAACCACCGGCGCCAAAGCCTCAAATATAGGCTTGGTGTGGTCGAAGCTCTTGTTGCTCTTTTCCGAGAGCAGGTATTTACCAGCAGCGAGAATAGAGTTGTCCGAGATGAACGGCTGTGTGTGACTGATTCCTTGGCAGATTACGGATACGGTGTCGTCTGCAAAGGATTCTGTCAAGGCTTCTGGGGCATCTAGCAGGATGGCGTTGAGTGCCAGAACAGAAGCTTTGTTGTAGTGAGTAGTAAGTACTCTGGCCTTGAGCAGGCTGGATGCGATTTCCTCGGGGAGACAGCTGATAAGAGCGCCCAGAAGTCGGGCGTTTGTAATTGCCATTGCATCTGTATTGTGTCAGTAACTGTACAAAGGGTCAAGTCTCTACTGGACTTACCATTGGAGTCGTCGCTCTCGTTGTCGATGAGACCTAGGATGGCATTCCTGCTTGCTTCGCTCATGTTCTTGCCTGCCTTGCTCACCACCTCGAACAGAGCCTTCAACATAGCCGTCCTGACATTTTCGTCGGCTGTCTTGGATCCAGTCACCAACTCAGCGATAAGCGGATCAACCCTCGGTGTAAGCTCGATCAAGGTACCAAGAGCCTTTGCCGCACGCGCTCGCAAGATATCCGAAGAAGTATCCGCAAGCGACTTGGCGAACGTGCGTTGAAGTTGGGGCAAGAAAGGCTTGAGGAAGGTTGGAATCTTCTCAAGCAAGTTGTTGAGTGTGAGCAGGATAGCTGCCTTGACTTCGACAGAACGCTCGGTAACCACACGAATGAGAGGTCCGGTAATCTGAGTGACAAATGGCTGCAGTGACTTTGCGCTGGTGCGATCGATGACATCGGAAATGGCCAGAGCACCTTGGACTCGCTGATCTACTGAACCATTCATGAGACCCTGCAAGAAGATAGGCAGGATAGCGTTGATGCCCTTGGGAAGCGAGAATCCAGGGAGATCGGCACCAGCAACACCAACTTGGTTGAGTGTCTGGCGAGTCGATATAACAAGCGACTCCATTTCTTCCTTCCGCAGACGCTTGCTCGTAAGAGTGCTGAGCGCAGTCCATGCAGCCTTGACAACCTCTGTATCGCTGTCGCCAAAGGAGATGAGGAGTGCGCGGATGAGGTCGGGGTAGTATCTTGAAAAGTCGACGTCGGCTTCTGCGAAGAACTTGGCCAGGTGCATGTCGGCACGCGCACGTCTCCGCTCGTCATCATGTTTCGACAAGGCCAACATGACGCTCATGGCAGTGTTAAGACCGTCAAACTCATCTACAGACAGCAGTACCTTGTCGAAAGCTGTCTCGAGCTCTGACCTGAGCTCCTCGTCCTTGGACGCGATGACGTTGTCCATGATGGTGTTGAGGATGTTCGGCAGTCTTCGTGTCATAGCGGAGCTTGCGACCTCAGCCAACGACGCAATAGCGCGGGCATTGAAGGCAGACATAGGCGAAGTAAGCAGCGTAGGTAGAAGGTTTGGTAAGATAATGTTGGACCGCGCTTGATCTGTGAGGAGGGTGAGAAGCGCGGAGAGCGCGTTCTGCGCATCGTCATCCGAACGCAGGAGGTTGAGTAGGTAAGGCAGAACTTGGTCGACAGCCGTCTTGCCGAAGATCTGTTGCAGAGCATCGAAGGCTTCGGCAGCTGCTTCCCGCACGTCCGCGTTGGGATCCACCAAAGCAGTTCGAACAACCTGGATAAGAGTCTTCTCGTAGTCTTCCAGCTGCTCTGGCGAGGCGGCTGCGATGAGCTCGCGAAGGGCGATACAAATACCCTGCTTGGCGTCTGTATCGGTGGTGTGTAGACCTTCTTCGAGCGTAGGCAGTAGAGTGGCGAGTACACCATCTCCTGCCTTTCGAATGAGCTCTCCAAGCGCGTTTCCGGCAATGACCTTCTGCTCCATGTTTGAGCTTGCCAAACGACGGATGAGAAGTTGAGTGAGTGTAGGGATAAGCTCGCGTAGAGTACGTGGGCTGGCCACCAATGCCTTCCAGACGTTGATAGATGCTGTCCGCACCAAACCGGACGTGTCGCACCTGCAAATGTACAGTGCAGACAAGACCTTGTTGCGCTTCTCTTCTCCGAGAACTTCGAGCAAAGATTGTCCGGCCTCCTTGGCGCCCTCTTCGACTTCCTCCTCTTCCACCTTGCCACTGATACCAGTGAGGTTGAAAAGTAGGTCTCCAACAAGCTCGACGGAGCTGAGACGAATCCTGTAGCTGTCGTCTGCAAGACCTCTCTCCAGCTCAGGTAGCAGCAAGTCGATAGCTTTGGTAGCAAAGTTCTTGACCAAGAGACGACCAGCGCGCAGGGCAGTCTCTCGAATCGATTCCACATCGTCTGCAAGACCGCCAAGGATGGGAGGAATGATCTTGCTGAGGTAGTTGGCGAAACTGTTTCCGAAGCAGACCGGCAAGAAGATGAACAAGGACATGAAGCCTTCGCGGACAGAAGCCCTGTTGCTGGCCACGTTCTGCAAGATACTGGGCAGTGTCTCCTCCAGGCGTCCAGTTCCGAGACCGGCGAGGACCTCTGAGAGAGCTTGGGCAGAACCAAGTCGGTCTCCAGCACCGGTGTCGGACTTGAGTGTAGACATAAGACTTGGAATGAGATCTGGAAGGGCATCCTCTCCAAGCTTCTCTACTAGGGATCCGAGTGCCTTCGAAGCAGTAGCACGCGTAGCCGGTACAGGGTCCACAATCGCGACCCTCAGTCCAGCGACCAAGATGGGCAGATGAGATGTGAGGTCCTTCCTTTCCGAAAGGTATGCTAGACTGCCAATGATTTGTGAGGACTTTCGCTTGGTTCCAGATCGATCGCCCAGACCTCGTTCCAGAATACGAACCACGAGAGCAAGAGAAGGCGCGTCGAGGAAATGTGCGAACTGAATCTTGATGAGAGCATCGAGGGCATCGTCTGTGTATTTTGTTGGGTCGCTGAGAGCCTTCAAGATGATGTTGACCACGCTCTTGATCTCGGGGTTGTTAATGACTTCACCAAATCGCTGCAAGCTTCGGTTGGCTGAAGCTCGTACTTCCTTGTGACTGTCTGTCAATACGACGGTAAGGGGCGGGATGATTTCTGGCAAGCTCAGGGCTAGTTGGTTGGGGTCTAGGTAGGCCATGGCTCCTAGAGAGTCGCAAGCACCCTTCTTACTACGCCACTGATCTTCGTCGAGACCTTCCAAGAGTATCGGCAGAACCTGTCTGACACCAAAGGAACTAAGCGTGGAGAAGCAGGTCTTGGCAGCATCCAAGCAGGCTTCGCGAACGTCTGTACTGGTATCGCCAAAGCCCACGAGCAGTTGCGGTACTAATTGGATAACGTAGGGCTCGAACAGGCGACCGAGGATCAGAGAGAAAAGCTCATATGCCAGATACACTCCCTGCCTTTGGTTGGGATCTTTCTTGTTCTCGCTAGCTCCTTTGAGCGTAGACATGATGCGATGTTCTTTGAGCAGACCCAAACCCTTACCGCGTACAATACCCGCAAGACCATAAGCAGCACCGCGACGCGAGGCGTATTTCTTCGACGTGAGAAGTTGATCCATCATTTGGTTGATGTAGTTCGAAACCTCTTGTTCTGAGGTTCGTACTAGAGGTGGCAAACATTGAGCAACGGCGTATTGCACAGTTTCCGAAGGTGTACTGAGAGTCGCCAGCAGTCTTTGCACGACCTTTGGGACTCGCTCGTCGCCGGCAGCCAAGTGACGACCCAATGCACCATACAGGATAATGACTGCTTCGTTGACTTGATCGTACATCTCTGACTTGCGATCAGGAGCTTCGAGAGCGTTCTCGAAAAGCTCCATGAGAGGTTCGACCTTGGTTTGGGCTTTGACGGTGATCACCGAGGTTGCTGCTTCAATCAATTCTTCTCTCACAGCTGGGCTTCTGTCTCCCAAGGGGCCCTCGTAGATCAAGAAGTTCAAGAAATCCACAAGATCGTCAGGCTTGAAACCTGGTGTCATTTCCTTGAAGGTAAGCGCAATACCATCTCTGCTCTCCCAGGGGTCGCGTAGATCAACCTTTCGCGGCATGCCATATTCGTCACGCTCTGGAACGCGTGGCTTCGCCTTTTCTGCGTATGTCTCCCGAAGCCTACGTAGAATGTCGTCAAATGTGTCAGGATACTTGGTGATAACCTCGCCAATAGCTCGTGCAGTCGCCCTCCTGAGCGGTTTGTCGAGAGAGTCCAGGTAGGGGAGCAGCTGGACACCAGCATCTGCTTTAAGCTCCAGGTCGTTTTCTTCCCAGATTGTCCGGGCAAGCTCGGCATTCTCAGGCTCGTCATCGTGGCATGCGATGAAAATCTCCTCACTGAACTTCAAATCGTTCATGTCCAGTTCAGCATCGATGGCTTGCAAGATCGCAGTTCGGACACCAGTCTCGGGTGCGATGGTACCGCGCAGCAGGGCGCTCAGTTCATCGTTGTCAATGTTGGGGGCTAGGCCGCTAGCCAGGTTGGTAATGCAGTCCTTGATGATCTTGTAGTGCTGCTGGTACTTCTGCAACGACCATACCAGAATCTCCAACAAGGCTTTTCGTGGCAGACGTGGGTCAGTGCCTATCGGATATTAGCAAAACGATCTCTCTGTGTGCCTTCAGGAGCTTACAGGAGTTGGTGTGGAAGGTCAACACTTCGATGGCTAGGATGAGTTGCTCATCGGCTTCCTCAGCTGCAGATTTACCTATGCCACCCTTCTCTAAAACAAGGAACAATAGAGGGAAACAATATGCCAGAGACACTGCATCAAGAGGCCTTTGCTCGCTCAAGAAGCGAAGACGGTATAGGACACGCGTTACCAGATCTAGCATGGTTAGGATGATTTTACTGTCAATCCGCAATCGATATGGACTTACCACCCAGGTCTTCATCTTCGTACTCGCTAGCAAGCTGTATGGACCCAATTGTTCGTAGTACTGCTACGCCGACAAATGGTCGCATCATGCCCAGACGGCTGGATATCCGCTCGGAACAGGATATCAAAGCGGTCGCAGGAATATCTCCCAGCAGAAGACCAGCGCCAGCGCGAATAGCTTGAATCAAGAGATCCACGGCCGGTCCCATCCATTGCTCTGCCTCGGTAGGAGGTCCAGTAGCAAGACTGCGGATGATGCCCACACCTCGCCTCATCCTGTGCTCTGTGGCCGCCACTTCTTTCCTTATGGCAGCCTCTTTCGCCAGCTGAGCGTTAACCTTGGCCTGGTCATCCGTGCTGAGTTTCTTAGCTTGGCCCTTCTTCTGTGCAAGCTGAGCTCGTAGCTCCTCCTCCCACTTTAGCGTATCGTAGTCTTTTGTGTTCTTGTCGATGACTACAGGAGCCTTTTTCGACAGAACGTCAATGTAGGGAGTTCCCTCTGGTGTGCGGAAGATGGCAGCTTCGGTTGGTCCTACAGATTCCATCTGCTTCGGGTCAAGATCTTGGCTGAACTGTTTGACCACGGCTGGCAAGGCAGCTTCTGGAGCCACGAAAGCCATGTCGGTATAAGCACTGTAAGCCGCTGCGTTGATAGTGGGCAACGTCTCATTGTCCTTGTTCTGTATTGCGCGTTAGCAACAAACTGTTAGGCAGAGTGGAACGAAAGTCGTACCTCAGTTGCTTCGTTGATAGTGTTCACAAACTCTTGCAGATTATCTCGCACAAGCTGACCTGGATCTACACCCATACGAAGACACTGGTCGATCCAAGAAACCCTTGGGATAATTTCTTTCCTTGCTAATACGACAAGGTTCATGGCCTGCTTTTGAAGGCTTACATCGTCCACGCTTGCATTGTGATGCTTTACTGTCTCTGGAGAGAGGCATATGCAGCCCAATATGGCCCCAAGTTCAACAGAGCTTGCCTTGGATGCGAATGCCGCACTATCCTTGTCTTCTTTTTCACTGGACCTGTACCATGACCATAAACCTTCTACGATGATGTTGCTGATCTTATCTGGAGAGGTCTGGAGATATGATTGCGTTAGGGCTTGTTTAGCAGCGGATTTGGCTTTAGCAGAGACGCTGGGAGCAACAATCAGGAAGATGAATGCCTGCGCCCATGCATCTGCGACTTCTTTTGAAGCTTGAGTGACCTCGGGGGCAAGTGCTTTTAGGGCGCGAAGCGCAATCGAGACATCCTCTTCGGAAGACAGCTTCGAATATACTTTAGGGTTGAGATGAATGGAAGGCTTTGGTTGCGTGGCCAGCGATTGGGAGATGACATCGGATTTCTTATGGATAGATCCAAGCTTCTCGTCCTTCATGTTCTGTACCCTATCGATGAGAAGGGCGGTCGCATAGTGTCCTACCGCGACCAATCCACTTTGCGTTGCAGGCAAGGGGTTCGCGTTGACTTCCTGCCAGATCTCAATGAGTTTTGGTAGGGTGGTTTGGCAGAATGCAAGTACGTCTGGTTGGGATTGTTGCTCGTCGGAAAGACCCCACCAGATATCCGCAGCACGAATAGCCCAGAGGCGCTTGACGGGCACACGCTTATCACCCATACCTTTGATAAATGCATCCGAGACAGTTTTGTCGAGGGATACTCCATTAGCTAAGCCAAAGTTCAAGTGGGTTGTCATTGCGGACACTTCGGCTACGACAGCTGGCTCGCTTGGCTCCTTCAAAGCGACTGGAGCGATACCTGCTGGTATCTTCTTTGACAAGGATATCGATTCAGGTAGTGCTGAAAGCATCTGAGCATGCAGAACTTTCTGGTCGACACCGGATACTTTGCCTTGTTTCAATGGGGTAAGCACTTCATCTGCCACCTTGTCAATTTTGGCATCATCTTTTGATCGCGAAGCCAAGGCTTTGAAAGTTCGCAAGGCGCCTGCTCGGATTGCGGCATTGCTCGATTTGACATTTGAAAGCAGCGGCTTCAGCATGTTTCCCAGCAGGATGTCAGAGAGGTCCATGGTTTCCGGAAGGGCCAGGAACATGGGTGAGACAATATCGTTAAGCACCACTTCCGGCGCTCTCAGCAAGGCCTTTTCGATGGGTGGTATGACATCCTTGCGCAGCTCTTCCAGTGTAGGGAAGCTGTCAAAGAAGTCGTGCAGCGCATTGGAAATGTGATCAGGCAGCTGGCTCCTTGATCCCACAATCTCCCTCGTATAATATGTGTAGTAGTCTTGTTTGTGGGCTTCGAGGAGCGGCTTAACGGTCTCGAGACGGGACGAGACGCCGGCAATGACGCCAAGGAAGACAGCGTTTCCAGCCGTGGGCGCGCTGCCCTTTGCTGTGAGGGTCGTGATGAGTTTGGAATGAGCGTCCTTGCCAATGGCCTCGGAGCGGAATATGGCGCGCAGGGCGCGGCGCGTCGAAACGAGGGCCGCTATTGAGATGCGGCCAGCTCGCCGGTCGCCGCCAGCACCCACACACGTCTCTAGCACACGCGCATTCGCCAGAGCCACATCCAGTCCATGCTTGGCCCACCGCTCAGGCGATTTTGCAAATTGCAGCAGCAACACCGAACACCAGTCGTTCAGCACAAATGCGTTGGCGTGTGCGATTGCCTTTTTGGAACATTCGTTTGTCAGAAACTTGACAATCGGAGGCAGCACCTTGTCGCCATGTGGCCCGTTGACCAGCGACTTAAGGACGCCTTCGACCGCTCGTCGTGATTCGCGGTCGTCGTACAGCGGGTATGTTTCAAAGAGTAGTTCGAGGAGCGCCTGGAGGTCGGCTGTGACGAGCGCTATGTGGAAGGTCTCTGGTCAGCTGATATCGCCCTCTGCGTAGTCGTCAAAGGCACTCACAGTCGTCCGCCACCTGGTGTTGCAGTCCCGAGAGCTCGTTGACTCGGCGCTTGGTGGAGCTTGTGATGAGCTTCGGCCGCAGCTCGTCGCGGCTTATGGCCCGCGACTCAGCGTCCCCATTCACAGCAGCCATGTCGTCCAGTCCACATGTGAAAGCGGATTGCGGGGTGTTATGGCGGGGTGCTTGCCGGCGAAAGTATCGCGAAGTTGCCAAGAGTTCTCGTTTATTTGCTAGGGCGATGACATCGGAGAGTGGAGCACCATTCATCACCCAACCCAACCCCCACTGGCACTTCCGCCCTCGACAACCACTTGACTGCCTCTCCTGGAACACTGCGCCCTTATGCGTCCCACCAGCTACGACCATCCACCCAACCTTGATCTCGCCCGGGATCAAGCTCCGATATACTCCATACGGAAGCCCGCCTGAGACCCCTGCACTCACATTACAACCACTCAACCAAACTCCGAGTTTTAGCCATGGCGAAGAAAAAGAAGCCCGCCGGCAACCCCGCTCGTGGCTTCGCGACCACGTCGGTTGCGAGCAAGCCCAAGCCAGAAAAGATTGCTGCAGACGCCCCAGCCAAGCAAGTCGTTCAGGCACCGGATAAGAAAAGCGCGACTGCACCAGAGCCTACGCATGCGCCGACCACGTCCCAGACGGCTGAAGCGCCCAAGCCAGACGTCGCACCCACTCCCGAGGAACTCGAGGCCCAGCTAGAGCGTGATGAACTCCAACTGCTTGTTGAGAAGCACGCACCAAAGGTCCGCCGTGAATCTAGTCGATATGTCTCTAAATTCCAGACGGACCGTAGGCTCCTCCGCAGCCAGTCGCACGCCATGACGGTCCACGATTGGCTTCCCAGTGAGATCTTGGATAGCATTATTCTCCTAGCCCAGGCAGAGTCGAACGACTCGAACAGGAGGCAGGGACAGCAGTCCCTTCTCAAGACCCTGACTGAAGAGGATGCCATGTCCAAGCTTTGGACCCTTGATCTTACCCTGCGCGAGCTAGGTTTCTCTCAGGATCACATCCAGCCCGTCTTGAGATGGCTTTGTGCCAATGCTGCAAGCATTGATGCGTCTTCTGGTATCTGGGGTCTTCAAGAAGCGCTGGAGTGGCTTGCTTTGGACCAATGCGAGGACCACTCTTTCTCATATGAAGAATCGCAACCCAGACGGTCAGGACTCGAGTCCCTTAATATTTCTCGACCTCCGACACCGCCGCCTCAGCCGTCCACCAACGGAAACACCGTTTCTGGAGCCTCACCTTCCGCACCCGTAAAAGCCCCAGCACCGGAAGAGTTTAGTCAATCGGATGTCTACGTCAGTGACCTCGATAGCGACCTTGAATCCGACGAACTTATTCCCGGGTATCTGAAGATCAAGGGCAAGCTGTTTGAAATTGATCCACAGCTCGTCGATGCGTCCACACGGAAGCCAAAGGGATCTAAATCTAAGAAATCCGCGCCTGTGCCTACGCAGACTCCAGCTGTTCGAAAACTGCTCTCCCAGTTGCAGCAAATTACGTCTGATCCTCTCTTTGACGAATACCAAGCTGAAGCGCAGTGGCCTGCAAAGCGTAATCAAATTGCACAGAGTCAAGCTGAGAAGAGACAACAAAATGGCTCACAGTCTAGTAATACTCGAGTGCAAGATAATGACACTACTCTAGATCTTCCAGTATCTGCAAAAGTTGAAGCCAATCCCGCACCAGCAGCGTCTCCAACTGAGCGCGATCATGAAGAGGACGCTGACCTACTAGGAGGCATGTTTGCAGTACCCGATGCAACGTCCGCTCCCGAGGCTACGCCCAACGGCACAGATTCCGACAATATAGCACTACGTGACTTTGGCAAAATGAGTGGAGTGTCTCCTCGCAAAGTGCTTGAAGAGGCCATGAGATCCAGGTTGGTTTTCTCACTACCCTGCAGACATGGACTAACAACCGCAGGGATGCTGGAGCGCGACTATCTTACAAAATGGTCTCACCCACAACGTATACTTGTCGGCACTCGGTGACCATCACCTGGTCGAAGGAACAAGACATCGAGTACGACATCGATATCGTTGGGGTTCTTTGTACTCCGTACCGGAAGCAAATCATCCTCGAGGCGACTGAAATTGCTGCTGTATCGGTTGAGCAGAGTGAAAGCTTCATCTCTGTCGCTGCACTCTTCTCAATCTCTGCTGCTCTACCGAAAGAAGAGAAGGTTTACATCCGGCTTCCGTCTAACTGGAGAGACGTCTACAAGGAGTTCTTAGAGCGCCGCAAGACGCGCTTGGACGCGGAAGATCGTGATGCTATCAAACACTACCGTTCGATCATCGAGGATCAGATCGAGAACGAAGAGTCAGATGGTGTTGTGCTTACAAATCGCTTTAAGATGCGCGCTCAGGCAGCTACAAGCTCGAGCGCATCGAACTCTGGCTATAGCACACCGGTGCGACATCACGACGGTCTGAGAGAGTTGTGGGTTGCAAAAGCTTCAACTTCATCATACCAGCGTATGCTTGTTGGACGAATGAACCTCCCAGTCTTTAATTTCAGGGACTCTATTTTGTCAACAATCGACAAAAATCAGGTTACAATCATCTGCGGTGAGACTGGCTGTGGAAAGAGTACACAAATTCCGGCTTTCGTCCTCGAGCACGAGCTCTCGCAAGGCAGGTCATGCAAGGTCTATTGTACGGAGCCAAGACGTATATCCGCAATTTCGCTTGCGCAACGTGTGAGCGAGGAACTTGGCGAAGGACCCAAGGACCTTGGATCAATGCGCTCACTTGTAGGATATGCAATTCGCCTTGAATCAAAGACTTCTTCACAGACTCGCTTGATATACGCGACTGTTGGTGTGGTATTGCGAATGCTAGAATCATCTGGAGGTCTACAAGAGGTCACACATCTGGTCATCGATGAAGTCCACGAAAGATCCATCGACACAGATTTCCTTCTTGTTATCCTTCGGTCACTCATGGAACGCCGACCTGAACTCAAGGTCATATTAATGAGCGCTACGGTAGATGCCGCAAAGTTCTCAAGGTATCTTAACGACGCGCCAATCCTCACAGTACCAGGTCGGACCTTCCCAGTTCAGACTCGATACCTGGAGGATGCGGTTGAGTTGACCAATTATACTGGAGCATCTGATGTAACCAAAAACACCGCCACAAGCGATGAGGACGAGGGTGACGATATCACGAGCGATAAATCCGGTATCCCCAGCAAACTACCAGGTTACAGTCCGGCCACACGTAGTGTGCTCTCTGCGTACGACGAGTACGCCATTGATTACGATCTGATCACTCGTCTGGTTGAGACAGTCGCGTATGATTCGCAGTTGAGCCGCTTCAGCAGTGCCATCTTGGTATTCCTTCCAGGTATCGCTGAGATCCGCCAGCTCAATGACATATTGGTCAGCCATCCCTCATTCAAGGCCGATTGGTATGTGTATCCGCTACACTCCACCATCTCAAGCGAAGACCAACAGGCCGCGTTCCTTGTTCCACCTCCGGGCGTACGCAAGATTGTGCTTGCTACGAACATCGCTGAAACCGGAGTCACAATTCCGGACATCACCTGCGTCATTGACACAGGTAAACACAAGGAGATGAGGTTTGACGAACGCAGACAGCTATCACGCTTGACACAATCATTCATATCTAGAGCCAATGCGAAGCAGCGACGCGGTCGTGCTGGCCGTGTACAGGAAGGTCTATGCTTCCATCTCTTCACAAAATATCGCCACGATAACCTTATGGCGGAACAGCAAACGCCTGAGATGCTGAGGCTATCGCTCCAAGATTTGGTCATGCGCGTGAAGATCTGCAAGCTGGGTGATATCGAGGCTACCCTTGCTCAAGCACTCGATCCACCCACTTCAAGGAACATTCGCCGTGCTATTGATGCACTTGTAGAGGTCGATGCGTTGACGCCGAGCGAAGAGCTGACACCTCTTGGTCGTCAAATCGCAAAGCTCCCATTGGATGCACACTTGGGCAAGCTTGTACTTCTTGCAAGCACATTTGGTTGTGTTGACGTTGCTATCACCATTGCTGCCATTGTGTCTTCCAAGTCACCTTTCTTGACACCGTTTGGAGCAAAGCAACGAGCTGACATCGCCCGCCTCGCGTTCAAGAAGGGCGACTCCGACCTCCTTACCACATACAACGCCTATAAAGCCTGGAAAGCAGTCTGTACCACCCCGGGACGGTCTGAAATGCAATTCTGCCACAGAAACTTCCTGAGCCCGCAAAATCTTGGGAACATCGAGGACCTCAAAGCCCAACTCTTCTCCTCACTAGTCGACGCAGGCTTCATCCAACTCACGCCCGACGAGCGCCACGCTTCGAACCGCTACCGCAACACATCCCGCCACCGTGTCTTCGTCGACATACCACCCCAATACGACATCCATACGGACAACGACGTCCTGGTAAACTCCGTCATCGCAACGGCCTTCTACCCCAAGATCCTGACCCGCGAAGGAAAAGGCTGGCGTAACATTTCCAACAACCAAACCGTTTCCTTGGGCCCAACTTCCGTTAACAAGGGCAGCCAAACCGCACACTTCCTTTCGTACTACAACATCATGCAATCCAGCAACAAGTTCTACAACGCGCACTCTACCTCCATTGCATACCCGCTTCCCATGGTCCTCATGGTCGCTGCGGACAACGCCATGGATTTTAAACTACACGCCGGTGTCATCAGTCTGCCTGGCAACGTCCTCCGTTTTGCAGTGAGGGAATGGAGGGCAGCTGTTGCGCTCAAGGTGTTGAGACGCCGCGTCAAGGAGATTTTGGCAAATAGCTGGAAGAACCCGAGTCGGCAGCTGAGTGATCGGGAGAAGGAGTGGTTGGGCTTGTTTTATAAGATGTTTGAGGAGAGGTTTGAGAAGGATGAGAGGATTCGGGAGAGGGGTGGGGGGAAGGCGAAGTAAGTTGATGAATAAATGGATGGATGGATGGAGATGGAGGCTAGGTTGGTGTGGCTGTGTTATAGTAGGATGTAATAGCATGACTTGCTATGAAGACATCATCATTCTCAATAAGTTCAGTCATTTATTTCGCCCAAACCGTATTCTCCGAATCTGAACCCTTGAATACACACCGACGTACTCTAGATCTAAGCAAAACTCCTAAACCCAATATGCAGCAACTCAGAAAGCTCACACTTGCCTGAAAGCCTCAACGAAACCTCCTTCGTCCGAACGTCGACGCATTCGATACTTCACTATGATCCTCCTCACCGAACACCACCGAGGACATTGGACGGAGCGAGAACCACCTGCGCCTTTCACGCGGTGGTGTATTTTCCCGATCATAAACCTCAGATAAGGGAGACGTTGTTTGCACGCTTGGCGCAGTCTCCGTCATAGAAAGACCTGGAGACGGTGTGAGGGGAGGTCGCTCCAGGGCAATGGGAAGACTGAGAGAAGATAACGGATGTTCCATGGACATTTGTTGTCGTTGTATTGCTGCATAGCTGGGATGCGATGGTCCTTGGTAGGAAGTTTGCCTGTGGCCGTGGTTGGGTGCTGGTCGTGTTCTGTCGATATTGTTTAGAGTCGGCGCGTTGCTGTCACTTGCAGCTCTTTGAGTAGGTGATCTTGCAATGTTTGAAGGTGTAGTGATTCCGGTACGTGTGTTGGTACTGCTGCGACCGAGTGCTTCCAGTTCGGGGTACCGTTGTCTGGTCCTACTATATGCTGATTGACTTGGAAAGTCAGCAGATGAGCCGGACCGTCTACTTGATCGCAAAGTCGGATGATCGCTCACCAGTCTAGTAGCTGGTTCACGAGTAGCGTCGCTCGACGGTTGGGAATTTTGATTGTTTCGTTTGGTGCGACCCTCAGTAACCTGTGCAGAACCAGTCTTCGTCGTACCATGCAAACCCATGGTTTGCTGAGAGTCATTCGTTTGAGTGGTTCCATCCCAGGGAGAAGAATTGGTTTCGGTACGAGCCATGTTATCGCTGCAGTGCTGCTGCAATGGCCTGTTGAGTGCAGGTGTATCGTTGCTAGGTAATTCTACTGGAATACTTCTACGAGGGATACCTTGACCACGCTGGGTAAGGTCTTGAGGCATAAGATGGCCCCTTGTTCGCTCTGGTATCGACTCGTGCGGCTGCTGCTCTCGATTAGCATACTGATTGTTCGAGGTATATGTCGACCGCTGCCTCGATTTTCTACCGGTCAGTACCTGCTCAGCGTCTGCTAGCGTACTTTGTTCTGGAATACTTCTGGAAGAAGCTGAGGGTAATCTCAGTGAAGCGCTCAACTCCGATATGCCATCCGAAGTGGGTAGCTCATGAGGTTCACGAAGCGAATCTCTCCTTGCATTCGATGGAGTCGTGGTATCAGAACCTTGATAACGTCAGCATCTTCTCATAGTCAGTTTCTTGCTACTGCCTACTTTTAGGTTCATTGTCTCTCATGACAGCTCGAGGAAATCCACTTATGTGGTACTTGGCAGGGGCCAGGTCGCGGCTTCGAATGTGCAGTGAGATATCGATTTGTGAGTCCTTTCTCTTCGCCCTTATGTTGCAGATGGGCAACCGAAACGACAGCAATTGCCGCATTTCAGATATAGTCTCCAATGACAGAGGAATCTAAAACGCTTAGCGTAGCAACGGTGCTATGATTGGAAAGCTTACCTGAGTGAAAGGACTATCTAGATCAGACTGAATCTCAAAGTAAGACTGAAAAGTACCTGTCTGGCGCTTTGCGAAGAACTCTCCCAGGCCTGTGAGTAAGGGCGAGTCGTTCTCGAACCTACAACGGATATGACCTTCATGGCCAAGTCAGCTGCAACCTCTTTGCTTCACTTGTGATGATCGCCTACCTAAACAAGAGACGGTCCCATCATTAATTGATATCGGGCTATCAAGTAATTCGAAGTAGAACGTACTAGCCACAAGTAAATGTGTGACCCTTGCAATCTGAGCACGGCTTGCGGATGTTTTCAGTGCCCTCCGAGTATCCCGAATCAACTCTCCAATCTTTTTGACTTCGTCCAGTTTCGGCGGCTGACGCTCGATGTCTGGGTTGATACGAACGTATCGCAATGCATCATCTCTTGTTGGGGCCATGTCGGAGCAAAACTTATCCCACGCCTGCTCGGCGTCCAGAATGTTATCCATGAGGTTTCGCTACTGATTTGTCAAAAGAGTGCTCCCGAAAGTCTTAAGCAAACGATTATCCCAAGCATCGAATAAACATACCATTTGAGTGATGATTTGAGGCATCATATGGAACGTTGGTCGTCGAGTCCTATCCTCGTCTGTCGTTGTCACATCAGGCTGCTCGACTCGCGGGTCTGCCTTGTTTTGACTTGTACCTATCGATAAGAAGAGATCCGGCGCTCGATCAGCAACATCAGGCCATATCAGCTTCCTCTCATGGTTCATGAGCCGAACGGGATTGTTATGATAAATCGCACCGTCGAGATATGTCCGATGGGTATCAGCGTGTTCAAATGACTTGAAAAAGGTCGGCGCGGCTGATGTGGCAGCCGCAGCATCAGCGATGGAAAGGCCAATCTCTAACCGGTCAGGTCGTAGAAATTCGTACTCCGCTGGTCGTAGTGAGCTTTTTCCATCCTCTTTTCGGCTGTAATTTGCAATGATGATCGCTTTAGATCCGGTTTTATCTGTGGCTGTCACAGCGACCTTGGTATTTACATAAGAACTTCGTTCTCCATAATTTCCGAAGAGATGATCTTCTCCGAAGTTGTGTATCAGCGTCTCTCTGAAGGGACCTGTCGAATACTTTGAAGTGAGCTTCAAAGTTATCAGGTGTCTCAGGAAAGGAATGCTGTGCAAAGTCCGCGGTGTGAACGCAGTACCACACAATGATCTGAACTTATCAGAGCAACGCCTTAGGCTCCAGTTTTTGGCGACCATTGCTAGCGCAATGATACCACCGGTGCTTCAAGATGTGAGTATTGTGGTGCCCAAGAATAATTAAAACTTACCTTGTTCCCATGATTAGGTCGAAGAACGCCTGGATAGGAATTTGGTCTCCGATTTGGTTTTGTATGGCGCGAAGTACTTCCAGCTCAACGATACCACGCACACCACCTCTTTTTAGATGTTAGTGTTTAGCATATTGGGAGGTTAGAATAGTAAGAAAGAACTACAAAAACTATTGGCAAGCAGATCTGTGCTCCAACTGCACAGAACTTTCAGTACGAAAAGCTTCCGGATTTAGCTGGAAATGACTCACCCGTCGAGGCATAGTAGACGAATCCCTGCATGCTCAGGCTTGAACCTGAGGAGACATGGTACTTCCCATTGTGTTTCCTTAGGGTGTAGGGGGCAGCATTTTAGATTGACCAGACATCGTGTATCAGTAGCATTCTGCGAATGCTGTCCATGAGCCCGCACGCACTGTGTGCAAAGCACATGTCCACACCGAAGGACGTGCTCAGGTGATTGCATGAGACAGCAGAAACATGTAGCATGACTGAGAATCCCACTTGCGGAACCCAAAGTATCAAAAAACCTGATAGTGGTGTCATGGTGAATCTCCATCATGTAAGCCTCTCTGGAATATCCTGGTGCTCGTCGTGAAGCGTTTCCTAATTCGCGATCAATGTCGCGCATCTGCGATCGAATACTATCTTCCCAAACCGGAAGATAACTTTCTGGTTGGAAACAGGACTCGAAGTCGCCGGGTATCACTTTGCCTTTAGCGTTTTGGTGCCCTTTTGGATCGTGGTTGACGCCAACGTTGACGCATTGATATGAGCCGTTGGAGAATTCGCAAGTGAGATGCTGACTCCAGAAGGTCTCTACTGAAAACTTGCAGTAGTTCATATAGTAAACGAAGTGATCCAAAGCAGAACCTATGACATGTCAGAGAGTTCAATAGTGAAGGTTTGGGGAACGTTCAAGATGCCCAGAACCCAAGGCCTCTTGGTATGACTCGAGGTGCAGAGGAATGTTGTGTCAAGATAATGTCTGACACCACGTACCTTTGCGATTGCGAACGCAATCAAGAGAGATGCTGGTAGCTACAAGTCTAGACATCCGATCAAAGATGGAAGTAGCCTTGTGTATCTTTCTAAAAGCACTTTTGGAAAGCACTGATCTCTTGTTATGAGCTTGTATAGCAAGCGCGAGTTGAAGCATATGCCCCCCAAAGTCATTGGGTATTGGGTTATTGATTAGAGCCATGGCAATGAAGTCAAATGGCATGGTGAGCGTACGCGAAAAGTGGCTGAATACTGCCTGGAAATGCATGTCCAGCTCAAGGGATTTGAAGAGCATGTTCGCTCGTTTCCGGGAACCGAACGACTTTGCGCACGAAGAATGGATCACCTGGTAAAAGCGATTGACTTGGTTGTGTAACAGCTGATATCTGCCTTCACGTGGTATGCGTACGACCTGGAATGTGGAATAGTAGCAGTGTATCAGATCAAGGATGGATCTTATGCGTCGTCCTCTTTCCCTCCAACTTTCGGCTAGGCCGATGAAGAAGGGATGTCCATGCCTGGGGCTTATGCAGTGTTGATTGGCCGCTAGCAAGCTTTCCGTTGCCGATACACTTTCCCATTCATTCGGATCGGCACTTGGTTCACATCTGTTAAGTGCAATGATGGCATGTGGAAGTGTCGGTTGATTTACGGATGTCTCCAAGGACGCCTCAGCCCATTGCAATAAGGGTTGCAGGGTTGCTACCTCGAATGTTCTTGTAAAAGCGTAAGTGAGGAGATTCCTGGAGGAGATGTTGCACGTACTTGGAATTTGCGCCGTGCATAACAAAGACTACTACGTCCGAGAGAGTGTAAAGGATACGTGGGTATAACTCTTTCACGATATAACTTCTTTTTTCCCTTTCCGTATCGGCAGTTGCCCATGCCAATGATCGCTTACGACCTGGAGTCAGCCGTGCGGAGACTGAATCAGGGTTTGACCGCGACTTGCGGTTCTCTCGTGCACCTATTGGTGGGCTCTCACCGCCCTCTAGGCCTTCACAATCTGCATACAGCAAGGGCGTTCGTGTATCGATGCTTCTGGAGTCTGCATATAGATGTACATCGGCGGATGTTGGAGTGTGCTCGATAGGATCATTGTTGGGCCTTTCATTTCCAGCTTGCGCCTCTAGCCGTCTCAAACCAACGACAGGAGAAGGATATCCTTCCGCTAGGACACCAGCTGCTTGTAGTTGAATGAGCATGTTGATCAGAGTACTTTTCCCGGCATCTGATGCGTAGTTAGTGTCATCGAGACGTTCAGAATATCAACTGACGGAATGATTACTGGTTTGTCCAATGAAAGACACAATTTGCGGGTATTTCTCTTTGCCGCTTCTGAGCGGACTGCCCAATAGTTCGGAGTACACATCGTAATCGAGGAATTGTTGACGATTTGACTGATCACCTGTTCTCTGGAAACTGTCGTGACGCTCTGGATCATCGTCTCTTTTTACACCTTCGATGATGTCAGTGTTGACCTACGCACCCAATGGATCAATCATACCGAACCAGGTAGTAGCCAGATCACGCTCGTGGAGTTCTTCCACTTTCTCTTTGCTGTGCTTGGGCTCCAATATGCTCATAAGTTTGGTGTACACATAATACTTGACTTTCTCATGCGGTCCATCTCTGCCTTCCCTGCCATCGCGATGCGCCAGAAATTGCTCCCAGCACGGCTCGCAGAACTCACTCGCGCAGTCCACACAGTACCAAATAGAAGCATTACCCCTCGTACAACCTTGCATGCGAGCATCGCAATCGTCGAATGGTCGTGACATACCAGTGGAAAGATCCTGAATAATTGCTATCGGGCTGAGGATGCGGCAGAGTTGCGGGGAAGTCGTTGAGGCAATGATCTCTATGCTAATACTCAGCCTCATGCAGGCGCTCTGCTGAGCTGCATGCGCATCCAATCGATATCATCGCGATAAGTGCATGCTAGCAAAGCCACTCTCGCGTGTCTGCTCAACGCCAAACGAATTGGAGTATATACCGTCAGCCACTCGACTGTTCATCACGGCAAATCCGTAACTTGGGCTGACCGGTCGCAATCGTGAAGCGAACGCCGATTGCGCCGCGAAATCGCGTCGCATTTACCGCCATATCATGTTGAGAGCAGTGGTTCTAGGCGCCAGCCTCGGATGCCACAGCGTCAAATGTGTTCGGAATGGATGATGTTGAACGGATACCTAAGTAGAGTTGGGCGGTAATAGGCGATAGCGCACAGACCGATCATCCGCCAGGAACGATCGTCAGTTCTCCTGTGGCTATTCTTTCGCCATGCGTATCAGCAGATCGATCCAGACTTCTAGATAATCAGGCTGCATGCTATGAAATCTAGCAAACGTTATGAATGATGTACCACGACGTGCATTTCGCGGTCTTTGTTGCACCACGGCCCTCATGAGGAAGATAGAACACTTATTAGCAAAGATAGCTTTCTTACCTCTAGAACGTTACGACAGCAATCAAAAATGAACAAAAGCTTATAAAAGTACTCTTCTATAGAGATTCGATAGGCCAGCACCCTTTAAAAAATTCTTTGTTTCTACCTAGGTAGATGCGACTAACTTACGTGGCGACGAAAGAGTTACATGGATAACAGCCTGAAATATTAGTCCGCCGCTTTATAGTTTATACGCGTGTGATTTTCTCGAGAACTTGTCCGGTAAGTCTGCTGTAACGAAGATTGAGAATGTTGGTGTCAATGTGACAACAAGTCCGAGATGAAACTTGGGCGGGGGTCGCGCCAGCTAATCACGCCCCAGACCGCCAGACCGCCGAACGAGGTTGGAAGGTTTTGTTTTTATCTAATTTTCTTACAGCCACAAACACATCTCGTCTCTTTTACTAATTCATTGATAAATACTCGAGCCGAGTAACAAACACAACACAGAAACACATCATGCCACCCATGGCGAGCTCTATACACCCCGACTTCCGGGACGATGTCACTGTAGCGCAAGCTCGTGCGGCGGACGAGAAAACGGAACGCCTATTCTTCGAACAACAGGTTGCGAAAAGAGCTGGAGATATGGATCGCTATTTGCAGCTTGCCCAAGAGATGTTACAAACTCGACTAGGCGTTTACAAACCTGACTCGATGCCAGTTGGCGATGCCTGGTAGGAAGAGCCAAGGTGCAAACCCCATGCGAGATATCCGCTGACTTTGTACACTTAAATTCCAGGTGCTTGATCGGGTCAGCCTATCGAAGAGAGTCTAAACTACAAGAGGCAATAGAAGCTACTGAGAAGAGCATCGAAATACACGCTGCAGGAGATAATGAAGACAACTTTGTACTAGCCAGAGAACAATTTTGTTTGATCTTGGAGGACATGGAAAAGCTCTCCGATGCTAAGGAAATTCGATTACGAGGCGCAAGTACAGGGAGGATGGTTTGTTCAAGCCCACAGGTATGCTGAGCGAAATGTGACCTGAAGCGATGTTCCTAACGTGCTCGGCGCAGTGTCACTTTCAATCATACGACTTTCGCCTGCTGAATCAAGGCATTCGTCTATTCAACTTGACTGAATTGCACGGATGCGGTGGGTGCAGATCAGCGTTCTACTGCTCCCAGACATGTCAAAAACAAGAGTGGAAGAGACATAAATCTCCATGTAAGAAACATGTGGCTAGTAAAACTGGGACATGATTGGTTACATCATCCTGTACGTGCTCTCTGTTTGAGTATCATACAAGCTTACCGAATAGAACTTGTTTGCTACCATGTCCTTTAGCATCCGCCTGCGCAAAGCCAATACGAATCGGACTACTCTCTTAAATGTATGTAGAAGTGGAGGCGGCAGGCAGCTAAAAGTCACACTTGTGCGACTTACTAAGACGAAATCTTGTTGTGTCTCATGGAATGCGCCGAATATTTTCAATACGTCAGAAACAACCCTCTATTGTGGCTACGTTGGTGGTATGCGACTTGTGCAGGGCGGGGTATTTTAGCGCTTGTATGTGCTTCAGAACAATGTACCCCACCGACCTAAGTTGCGTCCCGGTTAGTTGCGATGCGCTTCGACGCCACCAGTTACAATTACGCCACCTGCTGCGCATGACAGATGGTGTCCAATCTGTGACATCCACGTATCTGTTTTTCAGCCTTATCATGGTTGCCTAGAATCCGATCGCAATGGATGCAAGGACTCTCGTTCCTCTGATATCGCGATTACCTCTCCTCGTGTGACATCCAGACGATGGGCTCCGATAGCCTTTGCACTCGTATGTGTATGCGCATGGTCTCTCAGCCTACCGACTATTCTCTCTAGTCCGCTTTCCACTGAGCAACGGCTCAGCTACCCTCCGTAATGAGTGAGCATTCTCTGCAAGAGGAGTCGCAAGCCCTTATACCTCATAACCCACACCATCCGGCTTACTCAAGCATCGAATCCGAGAATGGGGAGATCCGATTGTTAGAACTACTGCCTGGAAAGTACGACGATTCTCTCTCAATGCGCCTGCTACCGAAGAAGTCAAACGAAGACATCGAATACGAAGCTCTCTCATATGCGTGGGGAACGACCGATAGCCCGCACGAAGCTCTTCTTGACGGTACCCCAATTATTATGAGGATAAGCCTTGATCTTGGCCTCAGACGCCTCCGGTATGCTGAGAAGTCCCGCATCCTATGGGTCGACGCCTTGTGTATCAACCAGAACGATGTTCAGGAGCGATCGCATCAGGTTCAACAAATGGCGAAAATATACAGTTCAGCGATGAAGGTACTGATATGGCTTGGCGAATGGCCATCATCCCACCGGTGCCAGGACCAAGAGCGCTGCGAAACGGCCTTTGCTGAACTCTTCGCTGAGACGCGTCGAATCAACACGTTGCACGATCCTACACTTTCGAATCCACAACGTTCCTCCATGGTGTTCAGTTTTCTAGAGCGAAGTGAGATGATATTTGGTTTAAGCCATTTCAAAGATCATGCTACGAACATTACTTCTCAACCCTGGTTCAATCGTTTATGGATCATTCAGGAGTTCATTCTGGCCCAAACAGATCCGGTCGTACACATAGGATGTCACGTTGTTATGTGGGCAGACTTCTTCAGCGCTATGGAAGAGACTTTTGCACAATACGAAGATTCCCATATGCCTTTCTATGGACATCTCTATCCGAGTAGAATGAGAAGTTTGAACGAATTGAGATATGGTGACGAGCAAAACCGCAATCTCTCCTGGTTGCTATCTTACTCCTGGGGTTCCGTTGCTAATGACAGCCGAGATCAGGTCTATGGGCTACTTGGAATCTGTGATTTCCAAGTAGCCGATCCGATTATACCAGACTACTCGAAGAGTTTCGAACAAGTCCTTGCTAGCGTTACTGTGGTTGAGATATTAGAAAGCTCCCCAGAATGCTATCTTGACTTGCGGGACAATAACTTCGTGCCTGATGTAGCATTCGATGAAAACTTTTCAATACCCTCATGGTCGTTGGACATAGACTATTTTCATCATCCTGTAAAGGATGAACAAAAACCCAAACGTCTACCTCGAAAAGAGCGGAAGCGGCGAAACGGCTTGCTGCGTCTGTCAGAGGATGGACTTACTCTTTTCACGCAAGGTCGTTATATTGGTACAATCTCCGCTGTTTTTTCTTGCGGAGGTATCAGGAGCGAGACGAACTATGAGACGACTTGTCGAGCCTCTGAGCTGTACAACTTTTATCACAGGGTCCTGAACCCGATCGGTATTGAACCTCAACGTCTTTATGAGCTACTACGACGCGATCGCCATGTCTTCGCCTATATGGATGATTTCACCAGTGCTTTGCTGGGACCCGAGAACGATTTCAATCTCGTGGTTGGTTCCTTGAACATTGCACATACAGCAATTATCACTGAGCGTCCTTTGACTCTTATATTCACGCAGGAAGGAGACCTTGCAATACCATGGTACTATGACCAGATCGGGATACAAGCCGGAGATATCATTGTCAACCTGTTTGGATATAACGTACCTTTTATCCTGAGACCTTCTAGAGGTGCTCGGGAGTATGCTATAATTAATGTCGCTCAGTTTGAAGTTGAGTGGAAGGATCGTCCTCGTAATTGGATCCAGTTCGAGGGTGAAGGCGGAGAAGAGTATGCACTCGTCTGAAATATCTTGTATGGAGAGGAATGTGATCCATATTATCAAATTCGCAAGATTATGTGCGAGAAAGCCCACATGTCTTCGTGACAAAGACTTCAATCACATTACCTATACTCTTTTTCTGTAATAATGGCAAAGCATCCGGCCTCGACTTTGGACTCACCAATTCACCTCCCTCCACACCCATTCCCCTAAAACCTACTAACATCCCTCCCAAACACCCAATTAACCGCCCAATAAACCGGCACAAGAACCTTATTCCTCCAACTAACCGTCCTCGTCAAATACGCCCCCCGCCAAATAATCCACGCCACATACCCCTGCAATCTTCCACCCCACTTGCCTCCTCCCTGGAACAAGGCATTCCAATTACCAATATATGCCAGCGTACCGAGATCTTTGTATGTAAATCCCTTGGACTCTGAACGCGAGGACGGGGATAAATCGCCCTTGTTTAGCCGTTTGGCGAGCCAAAAGGCCTTTTGAGATGCGACTTGTGCGGTGGCGGGGTAGGTCGTGTCTTGAATGATGCCGCAGTCGCCGAGGGCGAAGACGGAGGGATGTATTGCTTCGGTTGTTGTGGAGCTGCTATGTTCGGATGAGAATGAGGAAGAGGAAGGGATTAGCTTAACGCGGAGGTGATCGTCGGTGATGATAGAGCCGGATTTCGGGTCTTTCTTGACTATCCATTTTACGTCTTTGTTGAGTGCGGAAGAGGAGGAGGAGGATGAGGATGGGAGATGTAGGTCGGTGGGTGCCTCGCGGACGGAGGAAAGTGCGTGGTCGACGAAGGGATTCTGCATGAGTCCTGTACCTGTTGGTGGAAGTCAATACTTGTGTATCTAGGTGATGAGAGTCGTAAGACATACTCCAGACGCACATGCCTACACCAATCTCACCCTCCTCCTTGACCTTGAGCGTATACAAATGGTAATTGTCGATATCATCCGACATACCCCTCTCAGCCGGCGCTCCCGGCCTCAGCTCCTCCACATGGTGACTCGTCTTGATATCAATACCTCTACGCTTAAACTTCTGCATCGCATACCCCGCGAGTTTCTTGTCAAACATCGGCAGAACCTTCTCCGCAACATCGTAAACAGTAATCTTATGGTACTGAATGAGTTCCGGGTACAACTTCTTCATATCTTCATTAATCAAGTCGTGCAGCTCGGCACTGAACTCGATTCCCGTAGGCCCACCCCCCACAACAGCAAAGTTGAGCAACTGCTTCTTCATCTCAACAGAAGTGGTAGGTAGCGCCGCGCCTTCAAAGCATGCTAAGATGCGATTCCGGATCCTACGCGCATCGCCCACGTCCTTGAGGAAGAAAGCGTGTTCCTTGACACCTGGGGTACCAAATGTCTGGCTATAACATCCTACCGTCACAATCAACTTGTCATACTGAACATCGAACAATTTCCCCACTTTAGCCTCCTTCTTCCTCTCCACCTCCCTCTCTTCCTTGGTCTCGCCTGCGTGCCGATCTGTAGTCAACGCAACACCTTGCTTTGGATCATCAACCGCCTCTTCAATTGTAATCGTCCTATTCTTGAAATCCACATCGTCGGCCCATCCTTGGAAGAATTCGACTTTTGTTCGTCGGCTGCGCACGGGTTCGAGGGCAGTGCGGAATTCCAAGGTGCCGACTGCGGTAGAGGCCAGGAGGGGCGTGAAGGCGAAGTAGGAACGGGGAGATACAACGAGGGTTTGGAATTTCGAGGCGTCGAGAGAGCGGGCGACTGTGAAGCCTGCCCATCCGGATCCTAGGATGACTACGCGCTCGCGGTCTAGAAGGGAGGGTTGTTAGGGTCACGAATACAATTATCTCGCGGGAGGAAGGTAACAATTGAAAAACGTACTGCCTCTCCCTTCATCCAACTTGTCAATCGTTATTCCCCTTCTCTGTTCCAAGCTCTTTCCATACCTTCCGTTTATCAAAGCACTCGTTCGAGACAGCGATCCCAGGCGCGAGCTGGCCGCAAGCTCCCTAACACCACCCGGCAACACAGACATGCGAGCCAGCGAAAACATGCTTCAATGCTTCACAGTCTCAGCTGATTCCTTATATCGCAGCAGTCCCGAAAGATCATTGAACTGACAGGAACCACACTTTTTTTTTTAGTTATTTATCAACAACCCGGGTGCTTGCGGGACGACACGACGGAAAGTCGGCGTTGACGCCATGACGTATAGCTTTTGCAAGCTTGACGCGCCGAGCGCTGCCGAACTAGTTCCCACGTGTGATTGCCGTTGCGATTGAAGATTCATTGCGCGGAGGATGAGATGGGTTTATTTGGTCATACGAATACAGGTCAAGAAATGTTTGCGGACTGGCATGGTATATCTAGGTAGTTACATGGCAGGGTTGAGAACGCGGTTCGGTAAGCGCGGGAGGAAAAGGGCCGTAAGATGGCGTCCGTGTCACGATGCGTCGCAGTCGATAATGCGTATGGGACGTAGGAGGTGGAAAGTAGGAGCTCGGAGAGGGTAAATGCTGTGCCCGGGTGGAAGGAAATCTAATGTTAGTTGAGAAACGCTCAGGCGACACAGACATCGTACGATCAGCCATTCGCCAACAAAATCACCTTGATGTCACCTATCCATGATTTCTCTATCGCATTGAGCGCTGTCGTCACCTTCCTCTTGACCTGGGATATGGCCTTTCAATAGATATAATCCACAGTTGGTGAGAGAACCGTCTAGGACAAGACGGTCCTTTCGAAATTATGTTTTCGTGAATAGGTAGCAATACACATAGCTATAGTACCCACTCTCAAAAACCTATCTTACATACAACACGTACTGTATCTACGAGAAGCACAAACGAGCTACTATCTCGTCAATGCTTTACAAGCAATATCAATGCTAGTGGGTATCCTATATCCCCTCCGGCCCCGCTAGAAAAACGCCTTTACACCCATATGCACTCAACGCCTTCAATACTCAAATCCCAAAAAAAGAAGAATGCCCTTCACTTCTTGCTCTTCCCACCCCCCAAGTACCCCACCACGTCCCCCGCCCTCTCCAACCTCGCCCTCGTCTCGGGTAACCCCTTGTTCAACTTGTGCAACGCCAACACCGCCTTCTCCCAATTCCTCTCCACCTCTTCCTGCCTCTCCAACGCATCCACACCAGCCAATACTCCATCACCATTATCATCACCTCCTTGCCGCTCATGCGCCGCTTGCTGCATCTCCCTCCACGTTTTACTCTCCGCCTCGAAGCTCCTGATCCACTCTTCGGCCGCAACCTTGGGCGTCGTCCGCCGCTGCTGACTGATCTTTGCAATCAGCGCATCGCGTCTAGCCACCGTAGAGGAAAGCTGCGTTCGTAGTTTATCGTCAAAGGCTTCGTATTCGACGGTTTCTACTAGTGACTCGGCCCCTCTGCCATTGTTCAATCCACCACTCCCCCCATCGATATCCATCCTGTCCCTGTCCCCATTTGCTACCCCGTCTTCTGAATCGCTCTGGACAACGTCGATGCCGTTGATACTGATGTTTTGCCGCATTCCTTGTAACACTTGCGCAACAAAAATCTCGACCAAGTCTTCTACGCTCCGTCGTAGTTCATCCGGCGCGTTTGCGGTCTCATCTGTAGAGGGGACTGGGGGCAGGTGGAGATCGAGTTTCTGTCGCGCGGCGGTGCGGATCTGGTTGGTGAGATAGGTGAGATCGCTTGGGGACTGGAGTTCGATTTTGCGGTGTTCCATTGCGGGGGTGGGTGAGTGATTGTTGGGTTCTTGGTGTTTGCAGCGTGCGCGCTGTGCGGGTGGGGTTCTTTTTCCTTTTTGTTGGAGAGATTGTGGATTTCTTGTATTTGATGGATGGTATGCGCAAGTTGCTGAGAGGCGGATATGCGAGCTTCTTGGTTGTGGTGGGGTGTGTATCTCGTGTGGTGCAATGGCCGTCGTCGTGAGTTGGGTCAGGTTTGTTTTGGCTGTTTGTTTGTGAACGCGGAACGTGGACCGCGCGCGACGCTTGATCGCCTTATCAGCCCGCCTTATCGGGGCCGAGGCTGTGGGGTCGCTGCACCACCTCGAAGCATGCGCTGATAGCACAACAGTCTTGCACGGTTGAATACATGGCCTGATGTGCCATGATAGCTATGTAGCTTGTGTATTGTTCCATCAGGGCTGCAGAAACAAAAAGAGCACAAAAGCTTCTTGAGCAGCATATAGACACCTCCCGAACACCTGATCCCATCCAATCCAGTCTCCAGCATGCAGCCATCCAAACCACACGCCCATGACCATGTACCAAAACGCCTATCCCAACCCATATAAACATGAATCCAGTGTCGCATCATCCGTTGAAATGCCAAAGCATATGCACATCCATTGTCCAACCACAGCCTCCCCATGCATCCGTGCTTGTATACATCTATAGCCGAGTATCAGAAGGAAACATATTCCTGACCTCCTCATCTGTCAGAATGATATCCTGCACCGGATCCTGTCGGCGTTCGAGGTCGTCGAAGTGGTAATCGATGTACGAAGGGAGGAACATCTCTGTCAACATTGTCAACACACACCGTTATAGAGCCAACACGCACGTCCCCCAACTGGCCATCCTCTGTAGCCAGAACAGCGAAAGGAGGGAACAGTAGGGATAGCAACAAGAGCATAGAATGAGACATACCTTGATTCCAATCAAATCCTTGACTAGCCTTGACACAAGTGATCAGCCTCAATCCCCCTTCACCCTCTTCATCCCCACCGACATTGACAACGGTATGTTCTTGTCGGGAAAACGTTTCGCTCATCAGAGACTCTCTGCGACGCATGCTACTTGCACTGGTCTGTGTAGAAGAGCCCGATGGCAATGATGACGACGACGAAGGCGTGGAAGAACCATAACTACGCGGGCTACCCCCGCTACCGTACGAGAAGCGGTTCGGCGAAGGTGTGAAGTTGTAATTGTAGTTGTTAGGCGTCGAGGGCCCTGTGGAAGCCGCGAATGACGACGAAGACGACGAGTTCCGATGGTCGTGGGCAGGGCCTTTGCCCTTGCGCTTTGGTATCGCGATGGAGGATGACATGTTGTCGTTGCTGCTGCTACAGCGTCGATTGATGGACAGATAGATAGATAGTGATAGTGAAACCGAGATAAGACAAAACAGCCCAAGTCCAGCAAAGCAGCAGAATAAAACACCAACCGTCCGTTCAATATCACCAGTTAAATCACAAAATCATACAACAAGTGAGAGAGAGAGAGGGAAGTGAGCAAGTCCGAAACGGAGAAACACAGTCATAGCCCATGATCATCGGACAACCGCTGTCCGCTCCGTTGTCATAGATCCACCACCCCCGTTCACGGCGTAGCCTCGTCTGACTCCTCTCTGTCCCCTCTCCACACGTCCCCCTCGGACTGCGGCGATCGACAGGCGGAAGCAAGGTGTGTCACTGTGATTGGCTGTTTGGCGCTTGCTTTCCGTCAACACCGCCTCACTTATAGTACACATGGCGTGCGCACGTGTAACAGGCACCCGCCTCTGCTAGTTGCATTCGCGGGCTATGTGTTGCGTGCGCGGGCGCACATCTTGCATGATGCATGCATTCGATAGCCGTAGCGTCATGTATAGCTGTTATCTCTTATCTCCATGGCAGCTAGATATATTCGAGCTTGCTAGGAACTGATGATAGTAGTAGAGCCGACGACTTCCGATGCACATGATTTATTGGTGGTGGGGATCAATCAGGTCATCTGGGTACTATAATAGTATGTGACGTAGCAATAGCGTGTCGAGAGACCGAGGGACCGAAGGCACGTTATCACCCAGTTCCTGAATCGACCTGCATGTACACCGGAACAACGCACGCCATGGCATGCATCGTCCGCTGAGCTGTCCATCAAGGTAGAGAACAGAGTAATGTGTCAACATCACTTTGAAAACATTCGCAAATTATTAGAATGAAGGAGCCATGCTCATTTCCATTGCAATAGAGAGATCCATAGTTCAGAGTATTTCGGATCAACCGCAACTAAAAAGGCATTGCTATGTTCCATAAAACACCATCGCGCTCGCGTTCGCATACGCATTCCCATATATCATACAAATGTCAAAAAACTTCTGGATATCGTTCCTTTGCTCGCAGGAGAAAAACTCAAACTCATAAAGAGTTCCCTCAAAAATGGAAAACAGGATGGCGAGGCTCGGTTCCTGCCGACAAACTCGTATTAGTGAGAGACGTGAAGAAAGGGGACAAGTAAAAAGCAGTCGCATAACTTCCATAAACAGAACAAACGCTAGCAAACAACTCAACTGGCTTTGACAGCAAAAGGAAAAGACAGCAAAAGCAAACCACCACAAACAGGGGGTAGAGCATTGCGAGGGAAAACGGAAATTAAAAACTTCCGCCATATCCATGTCCATAGACAGCAACTCCTGCTGTGTACTAGCTCCAGCAAACCAATCCAGACCTATCCGTCACACCAGGGGTATCCTCAAAGAAGTTGAGAGAAAGAGCGCGCCAATATACGCCTATACTCCGGCGCCGAGATGCTTATGGACGGATTCGTAGAAAAAGATGTCCTGTTGTGTAGTAATAAGAAAGATGGTATGTTGGGTTGAATAAATGAGAGTCGGATCAGTGTCTGTGTGGCGTTTGTAGTCCTCAGATAGCAGGAAAGACGTAGTAATAATCGGGGGTATCGTATCTTCTTCGTGACTTGTCCGTCAGATCGCGCGCAGGAAGTATCAGGAAACGGCCCTACCACCCCTTCTTCCTCGCGAACCGCTTGTTGAGAAGGACAAGGACCTTCGAAACGTTGAACTGGACGTATTCCAAATCAAGATCTTCCTGGTTGTCCTTTTGCATCTCAAGCAAATCGTCTAGCTTGAGGTCCAGTTCTAGAAGCCCGCGGTTCCGTCCCTTGTAATGCAGGGATATGACAAAAGTACCAGGTAAGGGGCTCGTGAAGTTGAAGTATATGTTCGCACGCCGATTCTCGGGTACGTTGCTTTTCTGGATCACGCCTTCGCGCTCAAGCTGCTGATGAGTGAATTTGTAAGGGCCGAGGACCTGGTGTTTTTGCTGTTTCCTTGTCTTGCCTTCGGATTGACTGCGCACGTTGTGGAGATAGGATTTGTATGTGTCAAGTTGGCTGACAAGGAAGCCGTTGTGGTCGCGGATTGTGCGGAAGACTTCCTCTAGCTTGCGTGTCTCCTCAATGACCTTTTCTTTCATGGAACCCAAGTGCACCAGCTCTTGTTCGACTTCATCTCGCAGTAGAGAGAAACCGTCTTCCTTGTCAATGACACCAAGATCTTGCAATTGAGAGAGCAACTCCATGCTGCGAATGCCCTTCTTGACCATGACAGAGTCATTCTTTGTTGTGGCGGCTGCTTCGGCGATGCGATCGAGTCGGAGTGGTCGTCGTGTGATGGAGGTGTTGGAAGGGAGCGAGCGGAGGATCATGACGAACGTCGACTTGGCCTCCATGAAGAAGATCTCCTCTTGCGTAATGTCGAGTGCTGCTGTGAGGTCATCGAGGGGTGTTTCCCATTTGCTGAATAGTGGGAGGTTAATGGCCCTATTTTCTTTGCGCGGAAGCTGTGCTGGCGCGGTGCCAAGTTCCTGTAGAATGACACCAAGATGCGAACTGTCTTCTTTGGCCTGGTAATGTCAGCACGGAAACGTGTGGGAGTCCTTCAATCCACTCACAAGCTCAGCGGCATGTCGCTCTAACAGCGAGTGTGTCGCATACACTTCATTCAGCGTGATAGAAAGCTCCAGGTCTTTCTTGGACAAAGCAACGTAGTTGTCCATTTCGAGGGTATCGTAAAAGTCTTGTACTTCGCAGAGATCCAACAGAAACTTGTTGATCCTCTCCTTGTTTTGGTGGATGAAAGGCTGCAACTTGACCATGTACGGCTCCTTCGCATACGATGGCTTGTTGGCGAGATTCTGCAGCATCTTGGCAATATATGTTAGTGTCCGCTTGGGGTTCTCCGCGGGTAGCACATCGATCAGCATATATGACCTTGGTGTGACAATGGCGGGGTTGATGAAGCGCAGGAAGAAGAAGCCTCCGATGAGGGTGCATATAGTCTGATCTTGGGCATCAGGGTACTTTCGTCTCGTCAAACTTCGAATCTGCTTGCAAATCCATCGGATGCCGTAGGGTGTTTCCTCGAGGCCTTTGATGATGGTCGTGAGGAAGTTGTTGGCAATCTCCATGAGCATGTTGACGCGTGGTGTGATGATGTTCTGTACAGTCTCATTCTCGGCCGCCTGCTCTGCGGTGACGCCTTTGGGCAGGTTTGGGGGAAGTTTTCCCTGGATCTCAAGCTCAGTAACCATCTTCTCGTACACCTTGAGCGGGTTGATCTCAAGGTCGAGATCCTTGAGCTCGATGAGGGAGTTGATGCTGTCCTGCAAGACAACCTTGAGGTAACTCTGACCGGGTCCTCGCCGGGTATATGTAGTCATCATGCGAGAGACTGGAGTGTTGGCGCGCAGAAGCGAGCTGTAGTCTGGGGTACTGTCGAATTGATACGTAAGTACTGACTGTAGTGGGGTTAGCATAATTCTTGGGCATTGAGATGACAGCATACCTGGAACATGGTCAAGAGCAAGTGTTCTTCGCGACTCTCGTATTGGTTTCCGTAGATTGTGAACATGACAGTTTGTAGCAAGGCATCAATCTCAGCCATGGAGACGAGTCGGCAAAGATGGGCAATGTGACGTGGTTCGGACTGGAGGAGGAACAGCAGGTTGCCGTATTTCTGCGTCTTCTCGTCGTTGGGAAAGAAGCCTTCCTGGAGTTCGAGGCCGTCTGCAAGGTGGTCGGCGACTTCATTTTGCTGCAATGGTCAGTACAGCGTGGTAGATAAGACTGGTCAACGCACCTCCTCCAAAGCCATGCGGTTCTGAATCAGCAGGGCTATCCGCGAGTCGAGATAGCGCACATCCTTTTCCAGGACGAAGTTCTTCTTGGACTGCGATGAGATCTTGGCCTTGAGTTCGCGGAGTATCTTCTGAGCTGCCAACAATTAGCCTACTAGGCGCATTACACACGCGTCGTCGCATACCTCTAGCCAGGTCATCCTCAATCTCGAGCTCCTTGTCCTTGGCAGACATGGACAGATACAGGGCGGTAACGGAGTAGCGCTTCGACTGGCGCACCGAGCGCGAGCCATCGTGGGACGACATTGTGTTCTGGCGCGATACGGGGACAAAAGAGGACGAGGACGACGTCGAAGCCCGCGAGGGAGCGTGCAGCATGGAGACTGCCATGTTTGGGGGTCAGGTGTCGCGAAGAGGGCGACGGGCAGGAGGCGGTGACTTTGTTTGTGCGCGCGGTCGCGACAGGCAGGCACTGCGGAATTGCAGCGGTCGGGGCCGTCCAGCGAGAAGAGATGGGCGCGGGTTTGGTGGTTAGGAAACTAGGCGGTGTCTCGGTGGCCGGAGAGGGCGATGGCAGCTGCGAGTTGGTGAATGGTCGAGAGGGGGCCGCGGGGGAGAGCTCAGACGGTGAGTGGACAATGGGCAAGCTGCGACATTCCCGACTGACGGCTCACGTTACTTGTCAGGTTGGGAGTCTTGTGATTAGTGGTGACTTGAGTGACTTGGGACTTTGTTCTTGGGCTGGAGGGACGAAGGGGCGCGTGTGTGGAGTAGTCTTGTCTACAGATTCACGGGTGTTTCAGTCCGTCGTGGAAGAGTGGGCCGGGCGTGGAGGCTGCGAGCTGCACCAAGGTGGGACGTCAAACGAGGCAGGGGCAAACGGGCACCCACAACAACACAATCGACTACCTCGATGCGTGCATGCAGACGATGGGAGCGAGACGATACCCTGCAACTCACTACCTCCAGCTATCCATACCAACAGGGTCTGCAACCCCGTCTGAAACTCTGGTCAGCTGCCCGTTCGCCTCCCCCTGAAAAAACCCCGATCCTCTCGCGCCTCATGTGCTTGAAGCAGAACGTGGCCCGCGCCCAAGCGACCGCTGGTTCCTGGCTAAGGCCGACTAGCCAACGTCAAGCCCGACACCAGAGCAACAACACTATTTGACTTTCCGGCCCGCTATCGCAGCAAGAAAAACATGTAAAACTATCGTGCATCTACCGGAGCCCTGAGCTGCCAAGCGCAGAAGGAAGACGCGCCGGTGCCTTGTTTGGCTTGTACCACGGTAGATGAATGGCGGCGGGCTGGCACCAAAGATGTGGAGGTGGGCCTGTAAACAGACTTGGGTCTCCGTTATCAAGTACCTCATCACTGATTCGGTTTTCCATATCCGTCGTCGACGATCATTGCACTGCATTTCCCATCATCGTCATCTTCGCTCGTCGGTCCGATGATCCTACCCATCTCTCCGTCCTGCTCCATCAAGTAGAAACAACCACGACTATCGCAATGTTGCCAAAACGCAGCTGATAATCCTCGTCCGCGCGCACGCCCGCTAGCGATCGGCAATTTATCGACTATCAAATACCGCGCCCAGGTGTGATTACCATACCAATACACACTTGCGCCACAGGATCGTCTCGCACGGAATAATTGCCAAAAAAGAAGAAAAAGCTTCTGCTTCGGTATGCACATACATTGTACATATACGAGCGTGAACGAATATGCGACTAGCATCAATAGATACAATCACCTTGCAGGGCCCCGAGTCGCTTGCAAATCCCATCACGCCATACAAGGCCCCGCTCCGCTTCCTTCCAAGCAGGAACTGGAGATTGAACAGAGTGATCCTGCAAGCGATTTTAGCGATTCATGTGCTGTGCCTTGGATAGAGTGAACTCTGGTAGCCGCCCACACGCACCCGGCCCGTCTGCAGGATGGAAGACAACACATCCGAGCCTCGTTTATTACCATCACCATAAAGAAAGCAAAAGCCGAGCCGGGAAGGGGATGAATACCAGTTGAGAGGTTATCAATACATCTAGTCGCTGCACCCCCTTCATCCTTAATTCCCAAAGCAGATGATCCCCATCATTATGCGCCGCGCCGTGCCGAACGAATAGAGTAAACGCGAACGCCTGCGAACCTATATAGTAGTACACACATTACATACATACATATATATATACATATACATATGCATACACGATCTTGGCTGCAAGCAAACCAAACAAAGTACCGCAAGAAACCAGGGCAAACGGCAACTCCACACTCTGCTCGCGATCTCTTCGGTCAGACTTTTTCGTGTGTGCGGGTTGGCCTGCTTCGGACTCTGACACCCTGATGCGCCTTGCGCAGTTTGGCGGCGCAATGATCGCCGTCAGTTTTCGGGGCGCACGGGCTTCCAGGCACAAACTGCTCCTCCATCCTCTTTGCGCAGGCCTGCATAGCGCGGCCTGCATGCATGTGTTTGTCCTTGTCTTTTTCTTTTGCGAGTCATGGACCCTTCTTTTCCCTTGCCATTCCACACAAGTTCAGAACCGAGCCAAGAACCGTCAGCGCACCAGCGCCGCGAGGAGCACGTTTACCCCGAAATAGCTGGTTCGTCTTGCGTTAGCTCAAATCTTCATCCAAGCGCACCGCCTCAGGAAACGGTTCGGTCGAGCAAGTAGGGTCTCCACCGGATAATACATGTGGGTTGAATAGAGAGAAAAAAAGACGTTTTTGGAACCCATTTATTTCCGCGCCGAGCGAGGAAGCTTTCACATGGGGCTGCAAATCTCCGTCATGAGAGGTGAGGTGAGGCATCTACCCATGCCGTCTGTTGTGGCCCCCACGCGCTCCTTCCCTTGTCCGCTTGGAGCTTGGGTTCAATGACAGACGTCACGACAATGCATTGGGCTGGAATCCTAACAGAAAGGAAGGAAGGAAACTTACACGGCAGCAGCTACGCTCCAATTACGCAAAGACAGCAATCTCATGAGCTGAGGCGTCTCCCTGACAATCTTCCCCTCCATGCCAACGGCCAGCCCGATAACAATGATCCGTCCGAGCACACTAGGCACTATCGCAAACGCCACGAGGGGTAGTATGAGGAGTAGTGGGAAGGTAATTGCTGGTGGCGCTGACTGAGGGGCCTCTTGCCCGGCTGCCGGCATTGCCGTACTAGTAGCAGCAGCAGTAGCAGTAGTAGCAGGCGTAGACACTGCTGACTTACGGGGACCAATAGTGACCAAGTCCTCATCTTGCTCTAAGAAGCTTGATTCCGTCTCATCGACCGGATCGTGCTCGTCCATCCACTCGCGGTAGTCCTGGATAGCCTGCGCAGGAGCCTGCTCGAGACTTTTCGATACCTTGCTAAAGGATAATAATGCTTTGTCTATAGGTACCCGAGTCAGCGGGAACGACACTTGATCGGTGGCAGCGACGATCGCATGCCACCCATTCTAATCAAGCCACAACTTACTATACTGCTCTAGCTTCTGGTAAATCCTTCCCAAGAGTTCGGTCCTCTTGAAGTGCATCTCACCCCCGAACCGCGCGTCACCCCGCCTGGAAGCAGGATACGCATACCCGTCCTCATCTCTCGGTGTGATCTGGGCAATGCATTCATCTAGGTTCCGTAGTTCTTCTTCTAGTTCACTAGTCTCGTCTTGCAAATGCAACAAAACTCGATGATTCAAATGCTCAAACTTTCTATACATGGGCACGAGACCCTTTTTCCCATTACGGCTATGAGAGCCACTCGACGAACGTGACTCTGTCGATCTGCTGAGCTCGTTGGCTAGCAGTTCGTAGCCCACTACCGTTGGCCTGGTTTGGCTACTGGAAGACGGCGCGTGTTGTTGATATAGCGGCGGTTGTCCGGCGTGTGGGGAAAAGGGCGGGGGCATGTGCTGCATTATATTCATGCCGTCAGGGGGTCGTATCGACAGGGGATGCGCGTGCGCCATTTCTGGGGATTGGTGAGGCGCGTACCCAATGGCTAGTGGAGCTGGGAACGAGGCCATGGGTGCCCATCCAGGTGGTGAGCTGACTGCTGCATTCACTGCCGCGGGAGATGTACCCGAGTAGCCTTGCTGGCTGTACATTGGGATGGGTGGGTAGTTGTAGGCGGGTTGCTCCGCGCCATATTGATAGTCTTGATATGGCTGTGGAGCTTGGAGGATATGGTTTGCTAGTTCGCGCTCTTGCTGTTTAAGACGACTGGCGTGCGGATCGCTTTGACGAGAGGATGTCGACGGAGCTCGACGAGGAATGGTTTTTGTCACATGTTGGTTGGGTACCTGGTTCTTTTGGTTCACTTCTTCCTCGCTTTCTGAACGACTGCCACTCTCGTCGCTGCCTTCTTCTTGGTTGGTTTCAGCTTCTTCTCCAGGGCCATGCACGAAACTACTAGCGTACAACGGCTTTTTAAACTTGCGGAAACCCTGGTTGGGTAGATGTGATGATGTCTTAAAAGACCTTCGTGTTGAGGCTGGTGAGGTCATGGGGGAATCGATGGTGTGTTGTGAGTCTGCTGCTACAGACGACCGTCCATCATCGTGCTGAATGTCGCCTGATGATGACGAGGACGACGACGAGGCAATGGTTGATGGAGGCATGGCTTGAAGATCTGTGGGCGTAGGCGTAAAGTTCTCGCCTGTGTCGTCGCTGGACTGGAGATATTGGAACACTGCTGGTTGAGTAGAACTCATACTGTTCAAGGCAGGACTTTCCATAGTCGTTGACGCAGACGGACTATGGCTTTGATCAGGCTCTAGATACTGGGCGACTTGGTCATAACCGCTGTACGGCCTCTGCAATACTGTCGAGTTGCTGTCACCTGAGACATCTGATTGTTGCGTCACACTCGAGACAAGAGAGGGATCTGACAAATTGGCCATGTTCCCAGCATGCCGCTGCAAAGAGCTTCTCTTATCACGTGTGTGCGAGCGTTTCACGGCGTTGTCGCCAGTATGCCGGCGACGGAGGACCTTCGCATCGGCTGAGGAGCTGACAACGGAGCTTCCTCGACGTCTTGTTCGTGTGCTTACTTTGCTCTTGCTCTCTTTTATCTGGCCGAGCCTGGGCATGTAGCCGATAGTGCTTCCGTCCTCATCCAGCTCTTCCTGTTTGCCTTGTGATGTCGATCCCGTATCGGTATGGTGCGAGTCGCGTCTCAGGAGCTTCTTCAAAGTGTTGCGAGGCGGTTTATTCCGCTGTTCGCTCTCGTCATGGTCGTCTCCACGGGGCGGTGAGGCTGAAGGCGGGGTGCCTTTCGAGCCCGAACTGGTGCGAGATGGACGACGTCTGGTGTAGGGTGCACTAGTAGCAGAACTTTTGCCTATGTCATTGAGGCTTTCGTAGTGGTATTTGGGATCGCCTGGTGTAGGACTTCGCTGGCGTGAGGGTGAATCAGAGCCCTCAAAGGGTGAGGTGTGGTCCGACTATGCATGAGAGTATCTACGTCAGTTCCAAAAGCAATCTGGTAGTTCAGGGTAGAGAGGCAAAGAGCGTGTTTATGTTATCTACCCACCATGCTACGTAGAGTTTACAGGGTACAGATGCTGTCAGCAGAGGCGGTGCTTGCGTCAATGGATTTGATATTGGCGGCGATGGCCTGGCGCGGGGATGGTGATGGTGTGAGGGAAGTGAATATAGACAGTGACGCGATGTGCGATTCCTTGCATGCTGAAGCGATTACAAGCACACGTTGTGCAACGAGAGAGGCTGGAAAGGGCAACGCAAGCAAACGGTGGATGTCGTGGTACGCCTCAAGGCCTGGTGATTGTCACGGCTGGAGTGCGCCATCATCATGGCAATGCAGTATACAGAGGACGAAGAGAACGCATGTTGAACTGAAAGAAGCAACGACGAGGAAATTCAGCCAGTCAGTCACCGCCTTGTGTATGCGGTTAACGTTGGCTGTTGACCGGGAGTGGACCGGAAGTGCCGCGCTGCTACCCAATGACGTTGCGATAAGCCCGTCAAGCGACGATACCCCACAATGTGGGTCCTATCGTCGCTCGCCCTCCCTCCCTCCACGCCTCCACCGTCCGCTGAATCCGTCGATCCGCGTCGCAGTCATGCACTCGAGGCAAACTTCTGTCCAGTGGTGAACCATCTTGTTATTGCTTCGTGGAAGGACCGCGAGGATGCATCCTCCGCCGTTCACTCGCTGCTCAATCACTGCCACGTCAACAAGCTACTGCAACAACGACCAGGATCGTCGAGGTGAGCAATTCCGGTTCACTCCACTCAAAGTCCACTCCACGAGTTTCGCAACTCAGCCGTTCCCCGGGCTGGGGATCCTGGCAGATGGCAGGCTCTAGATTTCAAACCTAAATATCTCCACGCCAAGTTTCGAATACCTAAGGCGAGCAGATTCTCAGACAGGTCAGGCGTGCATGACGTCTTCAGTGTTTCGGTAGCATGCAAATCTTACAACAACGTAGCAGACTTCTCCAGTTGGAATCACTGCAATCTGAGGACTCTGTCTAGTACTTTCAACGAATGTCGCATACGAGGTCGGGGTGGGTGATGGCAACATCAGCCTTGCTTCGCCACATGCGGGCAACGTCTTCAGCCTCGCATGCAAAGTGGGAACTGAACACCATCTCTACCTGTCTGCCTTGATCCCCCACGCTGGGACGATGCAAGTAGCCTTGAGGCGCAGTGTTGCCTAGTCGTCGTTTGCATAAGTTGCTGTGCTGTGGCATGACAGACGATCAAGTCCTCTTGTCCTTGATCATCCTCAATGGTCTCCATTAATATCAATCCATGTCATGTCGCCATTGCCAGCAGACCTTCCTTCAGTACCGGAGAGAGCTCTCACCAAGGACCACATAGGCGAGATTTCGACAAAGACGACTAGATATAAAAACCGCCGATATAGGGGGAAGGCGCACGACTGCTTGCCAAAGCCACAAGAGTCGCCAGAGCCGCAAGAGCCACCTGAGCCGTCTGAGCCGCCTGGGACGTCTGAGCTGTGTGAGCTGCCTAAGCTGCCTGAAGATAGTATTTTCATTCAGGACCGGAACCAGAAGGTAGCTGAAAAGAGGCCTGATGCAAACTGCGTATTCTTACTTTGGGGTTCTGGAAACTCTGGTAACTCCGAAAACTCTGGAAAATTCACGGCCTGGGCTGTGGATGTTCCAATTACCGATGCTGAAAGTGAACATGAGATCTTCGCTTTGTTAGCTAAACAGTATGCTACACGGCTTGGCTTCTTGCGAAGATGTCTTTCTTTCCAAAAGTTCAGTAGGCTCAGGCCCGTTACTGTATGTTCCAACCATTTTGTAGCGTACCTATTCGTACTAAACCGAAGTATAGTTCCGATTCATCAGCCGCTCTTCAAAAAGATTCTTAGCCCTCGCTGAACCTTGGGACCTGGACAAACACCGCAAGATCTTTTCTAAACGACAAGAAGAAGCGATGGAGGTTATTCGACCTATAACAGACTTCGATTCCGATGATCCAGGCCACTGTTATCGCGACAACAGCTCGGGAGAATATGAACATTGCAACTATGCTTGCCCTTTCAACACATCAGAAGATGATGATGATGTCCCAAAGTGTCCGTTCGAGGAATGGGAATTCTGCAACGATCAGCTAAAGTGGATCGAATATGAGCCTTCCCTTTCTTCCTACTTTCGCGATCCAGCTGGTGCCCGTTCTCAAAACATACTCATCGGCTTCTATGGACATCGCTTCATCCACGAATATAGGTAAGGCTTGGGTACGCACGATACAGAACTCGGCTAACGTCAACACCATTAAGAAACATATTTTTGCCTCCTGCTCCACCCCAACCGCAGCAACGTCGACTACAGAATAGAGATATAAAACTCAATGGATTGTACGTTGAAACTAAGCTGGATCGTATCAGATGTGTGTCCGTATTCCTGGGTATTCTCCTTTGTGTGATCGCTGGCGGAAGGCTTGTCTGGGGTACCTGGGAGATAGTGTTTGGCGCTGGAAGCTTCTTCGTCGCTTTGCCGATGTTAGTATTGACACTACTGAGTCATTATGAAATGTGACAATTTACGGTAAGTTTGATAACAAAAGCGTCCATTGCAATGATAAGACTAAGAAATTATGCAAGTAAAGAGTACCCGCGCCCGACCGCGACCCTGTATCGATTGGCGTAAAATGCAAGAAACTAATGACAGTAAGGTACCCCATCCGATACTCACTCGAGCAACGTAAATCTGCCTCTTTCTTCATCTTCCCCTGGTGACCGCATTGCAAACGAATCCGGTAGAACTGACTTGGATGGATAATTCGAATGCGCCTCATTCGCTTTCTTTGGCCCTTCCCATACGTTATACCCGAATTCTATCAGAAAGGGCGCCCTGAAAATGGACATAAGTCAACTTATGGATCTCAGGAAGTTTGCACGTTCGAAACTGACCATGTTGAAAGCGCGAGCATCTGTCCAAATGTCCATTCGTTATCTTTGTTATTGTCTCCGGCGCGAGATCGTATGTCGAGAGTCAGTTTTACGAACCAACCGATGAGATACCACATGGCGCATAAACCCACCCCAATGATTCCCCACCGTATCACAGCAGAGAGCCGTCCGAGTAGTTGAGGTCGATTTCGAGCCATAGAAACCAGGTAGTCGACAACGTACGTAGTAACACCTAGGCACAGACAACCAGCCGCTGTCCAGCAGAAGATTGCCACTCCATTGAATGACTGCCCTTTCAAACATGGATCTTGATAAAATCCTCCGTAATCCTCCCAGTCCGATTCGGACCCTTCGTATATGTAAGAACGTAAACTGAGTGAGGCCAGAACGATAGCCATGACGTCTATAATCAACAACACCAATACTCGTCCTTTGTATCTTTGAAGTATCTCCGATGCCGCAAGGTGTAGTACTAATACTGCGAGGACTGAGTATAGAGGAATCACCAGCAGAAGTATCCTTGTGGAACCTTGGTATGCCTCAGTTTTCGAGATTGAACATACGGAGGCGATCAACAAAGCAAGTGAGAAAATCGCTGATGTTGAAAGAAACTCGCGAGTTGAGTCGAGCACTGCGCATAAGATCCACCTGAGTGGGGGCCACATCCGTGGTTGATTCAGTTGTTGGTTGAGGTTGACTGTAAGGATTCCGCAAAGGTATACTGTGATCAGAATAGCTTGTATGATGTATGTGGCCAGCATCTACACGAATTAGCATATCTTTTTGTTGACGTGAGCATCCCCAGCATTGTACTCACACCGACTCCGGCAATGTCAGGGCTACCCTCCCAGCCAAGAGCTTCGCACAACCGGTTGTCGCATTTCTCCCAGGCAAAATTTCCCACCTGCAAATGGAGATAGCTGCCGTTGACAGACCAGTCCCAGAATTCTTGATTCATAGGTGGTTTTTCCAGTGAACCATTTCTGACAGCTTCGAATCCCTGCATAATCGCTTTATAAACGGTTTCTTGAGAACGATATGCGACCCAATACATGGCCTGCCCTGTCAGGTTATATTGCAAGTAATTCCAAATCTCCATGATGCTGTTGCAGTTGTCGTCCCAGTACTGATAAGGATCGAGCTGTTGGAAGTCGTATTGTGTGGAGTTACTCATGACGGGTAATCGTTAGCCAGTAGGTCAGCTCGTAAGCTTGCGCAAAGGAGAAGATGATGGTATGCGAGTAACGGCCTTGGGGGAATTTCCAGTAGATCTAATCACGATATAAAGACGGGTGTGTTTCTTTCGATCGTGGAATTCATAGGTCTCCGCCGAACTCTTATAACCCTCCCACAGGGCTGAGTCCGTACGCCACCTTCTAACTATAGTAGGCGTGTATCGATACGCACCAGCTGAGCAGCCATCTAGACTCTTTCGTTCGCAGTGAAATACTGGTTCTACGAATCGTCTCATCGATTCGAGTGCTCGTGCGCCTTTATCGTGGTTTGAAACTTCCTATCGTCTACTGAAGATCTGCTTATAAGGACCACGATAAAGCCACTATGTTGCTGAGTGCAGGTGGGGAGAAGGGCAGAGTGGCAGTTTACTGTACGGTGTGTAGATGGAATATTCTGCGTGATTTGGAGGCGGAGGTGCGGCTGACTATAATATTGCTTTTGAAGCAGGCTGTTAGCAGTGGCGTTTTGTGGAACGCTTCCGATTTGCCTTCGCGTTGCATGTCAATTCAGTCTCGAGGTGGTAATATCAAGATAAGACTTACAAGGTAGTGGTATGATCTTCAAAGCTTCTGGGCATTAGAAATGCAAATAGTCACATATTTCTGTAGATCGAGTTCTTCATTGTAGACATTTCGAATGTACAGTGCTGCCACTATGAGTACGTACCTAGGTACTGAACCTGGGAAGCGATCTAGAGCTTTTTTTTCTGTCGTTCGCATAAGGCCATCTTTCAACTGCAAATTATGGACGTCGTCTCATGTTCAGCTGGTAGGGAAGGTGACCACTGTGACGCTTCGGATCGAGGGATTGGTGTTCACCTGACGCTCTTAGCGCCCACCTAGGCGGGCTTGCTGCATCCAACCCAATAATCCTGAATCGTCCTTCCACCTCCATCTTCCGCAAGTGCATGTTGAATGTCAAGATTGACCACGATCACAACTGAGTTTTCTAATCCTATCATTTCTCAAAACACAATATGTTTGAATTGCAGGGCTCGTATATTGCATCTACGAGCGTTGCAAGCATCGCGTCGTGTTCTGCCAAACTCATCTTGTAACAATCTCGAGGTCTGGTAGCGGCCAATATCCGTATTAATAGGCGACCCCAATATGTGACTCTCTAGCCAATCCCCATCGAACAAAGTGGTAAGAAAATGGTCTTTCCACGAGGCTCGCCACACGGTAAATTCAATTTCACACAAACCCAATCCCAACCTTTTCTGCTTCAGTCCTCCAAGACTCTCGTATTCCATCTTCACGATTCCAATCTTACCCATCATCATGGCTACCCATACCGACGCTCCACCTCCCTACACTCCTGGATCACCAGAATTCATTGAGATTACAGCCACGACCATCGAGCAAATGGAATCTGCGAATAGAGCTCTCGAAATCATCGCATACTCTCTTCTAGTCAACCTCGAAATCATCATATACTCTCTTCTAGTCAACCTCAAAATTATCGCATACCCTCTCCTAGTCGACCTTAAAAGTATCGCATACTATCTTGCAGTCGACATACCGAAGCTTGTCAAAGCAATCTCCTTCGAATGGCCAACCTACAACAGTTTTCGTGCCTCGTGCCTCCAGAAGAAAGAATGCGCCCTCCTATTGCACCTCTCACAAACACACACCAAATATTTTCCCAACAAACGTTCACCTCAACAACACGAGCAGACATGTCACAATATGCCTACACGCACGAGAGAGCAGCAACATGAACTAGACATTCTGAACATGAAGAACCAACACGAACTAAACATTCTGGACAAGAAGAGAGAGTTGATAATACTGGTGATGAAGTGGCAGACCATCCACCTACTTGTTATATGCATTAGTGGAATCATCTGCTTCCTAGCTGTGTGCCTCACATAGATTACACGCACCGTCAAATCGCCACGTCAACGCTAGAAGACAACCGTATGCTCCTTATCGAAGCCGTCGAGCCCAGCAGAACACTCAACATCGATCCAGGCTTCACCCTCCACCTCATAGCCGCCTACGCAGACCGGCACACCAAAAACCTGGAGGCAGAAACGCAAGCGCAATCTCCATCGCTGACCTCGTAAAGTACTCGTACGTCTCCGACACTGGCTCGCATACCCGGTTGTACCTCAACGTCATTTCTCAACTTGTTCTGCAATTGTCGCCTAATCATGTGGTAGAGAAGGTACTTGGATTGGCACTGGAAAAGTATGGCGGGGGACTCTGCAGTACTATATCAGATAGCTAACATGAAGTGCTGAAACGCAACCCTCACATCCCAACCGCATTATGTCATATCTTAACGTTTTCCTCTCAACGCAACTCAGAACTCGCAGTGAAGCTTCCCAACAGCCACCTAAAGGTGACTGGAGTCAGCATAAATCCGTTCCTCTAGAGGTGTCTGACATACCATGCATGTCACTTGCAATCATTGCAAGCGTATGGCGTCTCGATGGTCGATACGGTAACCGTGCCGTCACACTTGCCTCTGAGCGTGCCACTGCAAGTAGACTTGGATCCTTCCTTAGTACACCCACAGCCGTTGTATTTTGTATCGGTCCTTGAACACATAGCTTTGTTCGGGTTTTGTAAAGATTGAGAGTGAGGAGTTACTTGTTTGAAAATGCCAATCGCAAACCAGGCTGCTCCGCTGATTTGTACGTATATTCTTTCTTGGCGGTGATTTGTCATGTCGTGAGACATCCTGTCTATGCTGTGTAACCCCAGCTTATCTCTTGCTTGCATAAGAACATCTGACCGGCGAATGCTGTGACAACTACAGCTGACGTGTTCACCTACTTGCCTCAAGCCTCCTCATATGATCCCATGCGTAATCCAAAGCGATACACTCCTGCAGCCTCGCCCCATCATCCATGCCGGCATATTACAATACCATACTCATCCCACAATCCGTCCCCTCAACCCACTCCTCCCCAGAACCTCGCTCTCCTCCAACCCATCAACACTAACCTCACTCTCTTTACTCCCCACCTTCTCAACCTCCATCTTCGCCACCCCTTTCCCCCCTACTCCTACACTACCCCACCCCCAATTCTCCTCCACCCACGTCACAGGCCAAAGTACCACCGTGCCCGCGACACAGAATATCGTCGCCCAGACCTGCCATAACCAGATCAACATCCACGCGCCCGGTGCAACGAAGCGGATCCACTGGTCGACTTGGTACAGGTCGTCTTGCTTGGAGATGTGGTAGAGGGGTTTTGACGAGGTGTTGGACGGCGACGTTGAGTTCTGCGAGGTCACGTCTGCGAGTAGAGAGTGATTTGGTTTGGTTTCGGAAGCGGATGTGGACGAAGAAGCGGCGATGGAAGCATACGAGGGCGGAGAGGCCGACCGACGGAGGTACAAGACGGTGGTAAGTCGCACTGGCGCGTAGTAAAACGGTATCAACCAGATGCGGAAGATTTGGAAGATTGTGACATAGAGTATGAGGTTCTTCTCATCGAACGCTGTTTCCCCTTCTCGTTAGCCATCTTGTCCTGTACACATGCAAATAGCCAAGTAGAGGGGCGTTGAGACGTACCAACACTTTGCACCGTGCAATCGATCCTCGGACTCATAATCTTGTACCATCGATATGTCCGTTCAACCAGCCATCTCGAGTTTGGCCTGCTCCATGTACGGCAAAACGGGTGGGAGAAGGCGGCATCGGGCGTAAAGTATTTCTCGATCGTTGCGCGCTGCAGCGACGGTGGAGATTGCGTGAGGAGGTGAATTACTGCGGGGATTTCCTTGACTGGAATGCGGGAGAGTTGTTAGCAAGGAAGAAAAGTACGCGCCGTCAAGCCGGACTACTACCGGGAAGCACATTGGACAACGCCAGGGTAATGGAGGGTGCGACAAACCTGGGTCTTCCATCTTGGAAGGCGATAACGGGGCTGTGAAGGTGCGGCGCGAGGTTTGTAGAACAGAGAGCTACGCCGGGTGTGGATGTCGCGGATGGAGGTTTGAGACGCGACCTCGGAATGTCGCGCGGAGGTGACGTCATGCAGATCACAGCTTCATAGCTCCACAGCCTCACTCCATGATGTTTGACCCAGGTCCGGGCATTGGGGCAGGTAGCTTGGTAATTACTTTGATTCTTTACTTCTTGATGATCATTATGCTATCTTGCCGCTCTTGCAGCATCGTGGAATCGTGAATCGAACAGCTTCCAAGGTTGCATCTACTGCGACCTGTACTGCTGAATCTCCGCCTCGTCGAGATGCCTTAGCTTGTTTACGCTTGGTGCCTCCCCAGTCGCAATGCCCTTTGCCAACTCAACCAATCCGCCAATCTGTGTTCGCTTGGATACAGCGTATTGTGCGGTGCTGGCCTTGACGCGGATGATGCCTAACGATTGGCGTACAAATCAGTTCATGTTTCACAATTAATCTGCATAGAGTGCTTTCTTACCGATACGGGGGTCCTCGGGTCCACCGTCGTGTTTGCCATCACCAAGGTCGCCGATCCACGCCTTGAGCGCGGGGGAGTAGTGCTTACGCACGACCTCGCGGTCAGTCTCAATAGAGGCATGACCAGAAATGGATGCCCATTCGCCAGAGCTGTTGATGAAGCCAATGTTGACAGACTTGTGTTCCTTGAGGTCATCTGTCTTGCCAGACTCGGTGTTGGTGTGGAAGAGGAGGTCGAAGCCGTGGCCCTCCTGTGTAGCATACATTAGCGCCTCTTCAATGCCTATGATGAGCCATTAGTGGTTGGAAAACATACCTTGGCAGCCAGAGCCATAGCTCTTGAGGCCAGGAGGTCGCTGTCAGCAGCCTGTGTGGTCAACAGGCAGAACTTGGTCTTGTCGACGAAGTTGAGTAGGTCCTCGCACTTCTCCTTGAGGGAGGGCTCCTCAAGGTTCTTCTGCGTGTAGGGATCGGCCGTCTTGGAGCCGGTATCCGCGTTGCTAAAGCCAGACATGTTGAAGTTTGTTGTAGAGAATACGCGTTGAGGTGTGGTGTGCTTGTGTGATAGCTGCGGAGATGGCGTCAGCTTCGGTACGCAGTACAATGTCCGAGAACTCTTTCGCGCTGTTCTTAAGATGCACTGAGAAAGAAATCGTGACTGAAGCATACCTTCTTGTAGGTGATTTGGTGGTAGGCAGGTAATTCGTGTATCAGAGAAGGAGAGGATATGGCGCGACTTTGTATTGATATTGAGTTTGCCCTGATGATGTCATTCGCAGTGGTGCGCGCGTTGGAACCACATTCATCCACCCCACTATGTGGGGTAGCTTCATTTGGTGTCACCCGGCTCTAGTTTTACGGGTGGTCTAGCATGTAGCTCAGGGTCTTGCGTCATGTCATGCTTGTTCAAGCTAGGAATCAAGTTCTAGATGGCTGAGTAGTACATTCACTGTGTTGGACAACAGCCCGGGCGCAACGTTAAAAATAAGATGGTGACATTATCCCTCTAGATCTGCTGCGCGTCTAAAAGAGAAACGTCCTTCATACCCCACTCCGTGACCCCGTCCAATGCCATGCCATGCTGGTATCCCGTGAACAGTAGCGGAGAATATACCGATTCCAAGCTAGAAATGAAGATGTGGGCTAGATCCTAGAGTATGCAAAAGCAAATGTCTCGGATATAACATCCAAGTTCCGAGAGGCTAACACCTCTAGTGACAAATTGTGACATTGCGCGCTCTATGCGTCGGCAGCTGTCTCCTTGTCCTCAATTGACGCCTTCTTGAGGTCGTCAGCAGCTGTCTCCTTGTCCTCAATTGACGCCTTCTTGAGGTCGTCAGCAGCGTCTGCCGCGGCGTCCTTCTCCTGGTCGTGCTCAGCCTCGGCGGAAGCGCTGCCGTTGACAGCTTGGTTCTTCTGCGCAGGCTTGCGGGCAGCATCTGTGCTGCCGTTCGCGGCGTCTTCTTCGGCCTCCTCTGCCTCGAGGCGGTCAATCTCCTTTTGTGCCTTGGCAATGTTCTGTAGATAGTTAGCAGAGTCTTAGCAGCCAGATATATGATGACTTGCCTCCTTGGTCTTGCGGTCCTGGTCCTCTTTCCAGTGCTTGAGCTTAGCCTGGAGCTTCTCGACGGTGGCAGGGACTTCCTCCTGGTTTGAAGGAGGGTCGACACCGACCTTGGCCAACTCCTCGATGATACCGATGTTGAGGTTGAACTTGCCGGGAGCAGCAGCAGCGCCGCCCTTCTTTCCCTTCTTGCCCTTCTTTCCGCCGGTACCGGCGAAGTAGCTTTCCTCCTCAGTGTCCTTCTTCGATATACGGGTTCCCTTGAGGCCCGAGTCATCAACGGTGCGCTGGGCGGAAGCGGCGAACTTGCTAGCGGCGGTGGTCTCCTTGGGTGGAAGCGCGGAGGGGTCGAAGTGGCGGATCAGGCCCTCGCAGGCAATGATCTCGTCGCCGTACGCAGGTGCGCTGGCTTCCTCGAGACGCTTGGCGGCCGTCTCCTTACGCTTGCTGGCGACGTACTGAATCTGCTCCAGACGTCTCTTCTCGTTGCGAATCTTACGGGCCTGGAACTCGTAGTCCTTGAACGCGCGCAGCTGCTGGAAGTAGTTGTCCTTGAGCTCCTTGCGGGCCTGGTACTTCTCCTGCTGCACTGCGCGCGCCTTGTCTGTCTCCTCACGAAGTGACCTCAGGTTCTTGAAGGCCTCGTCCTGCTCAGCCTTCAGGCCATCCAGCTCGGTCTGGAGCTTGGTGTACTTGTCGCTGAGAGCCTTGTTCTCGGGGTCGTCCAGGAGCTTCTTCTGCTCAGCGATCTGGGCCTTGATGTCGTCAATCTTCTTTTGTTGACTGTCGAAGCCGGAGAAGTTCTTCTTGGCCTTGTTAAGTGCGCTGATCTCGGCCAGGGCCTTCTTCTCGTCTACTAGCTTCATCATGCCAGTGTCGACCTGCTTCTGCAGACGGGCAATCTCCTGGTCAACATCCTCGGCCGACTTGTAGTTGGACTTGCCCTTGGCAGTCTTGAGCTCGTTGAGCTGCTGCTTAAGCTGCTCGTCGAGCTTCTTGATCTTCTCGAAGATGGCGTTGCGTCCGGACTTGTTACCCTGCTGAGACTGGCGGATGGCGTTAAGTTCCGTCTTGAGCTCCTGCTGGCGCTTTGCGTTGGGCGAGTCCTTGTTGTTAGGCTTGGCTAGGTCGAGCTTGGCTTTGCAGGCGTTCTGTCCATCGTCAGCAATTTTCCTGTGTGATGTGGTAGTGTGCGATGCAGTCACCCGCCGGCTCATGGCCGTGCGACTGCGCGCATTACACCAAGACATGCACTCACCAGCTTCTCCTGGGCGGCGGTGTGCTCCTTCTCCAACTTGGCGAGCTCCTCCTTGTACTTGTCCTCGTCGGGCTTGTCAGGCTTGACAATCTGCTGCTTTTCCTTGGGGGCAGCAGTGCCGTTGGTGGAAGTGGCCTGGGCGGCGGGTGGTGTTGCGACGTCGGCCATGGTTGCTGTGCAGTCAATTGGGCTGACGAGTTGACTGAGAAATACAGCGGTGGGGGAAGATCTGCGAGACCTAAGTAGACCGCCGAAAAGTGAGGGTGGAGGGCTAAGGGCGGTGGGAGGACAACTATTAAATTCGAGGGTCTCGAGTGAACCACGGGCGACATCCTGGCAACTTTTCCCGAACTTTAGCGGGCGGGCTAGTGCCGCCCGCAGTCTCCATCAATCGACTGGAACATTCACTCGGGCCTCGAACACGCACCCACCAAACCACATGATGGCTGAGCAATCGCGGGGCAAGATCCCCATTCTGCTGCTCAAGACAAAATCAATACCCAAGGATACGTATGAGGAGCTTTTCCTTACCCTCGACGACGGCCGTTATGCACCCGTCTTCGTGCCCGTTTTGGAGCACAGGTTCAAGCGAGACGCCCTGCATGATGTGCGCCAACATGTCACCAACCGCGGCTTCGTGCCAAAGTCGCAGCAGGACCTCGGGACATATGGTGCGCTGATATTCACCTCGCAACGCGCAGTCGAAGCCTTCAGTGAGGTTGTCGAGGAAATCCGCAAGGAGGGGTCCCTCGACATTGACGATCTGCTTCCACAGAGCCTGCCGTTGTATGTAGTAGGTCCAGCTACAGCCCGCGGTCTGCGATCGCTGCATCTCAAGTGTCCGATCTTGGGTGAGGAGACTGGCAATGGCGAGGCCTTGGCTGGCTTCATCTTGAAGCACTACAACGCCCTCCATCCAGATGTCATGAATCCACCTATACTCTTCATGGTGGGCGATAAAAGGAGGGATATAATACCAAAGACTCTCCAGTCAGAAGAGCTGGATCCAAAGCAGAGGGCGAAAGTAGATGAGGTTGTTATATACGAGACTGGGGAGATGCAGTCTTTCATGGACGACTTCTCCACCATCTGGCGGAGAAATGCCGATCAAGGCTCGACACGGCAGTGGGTCGTGGTGTTCTCTCCCAGCGGTTGTCAAGCAATGCTTGAGAGCCTGGGGCTTCTGGATACGGAGACTGGAAAAGCCAAAGCTAGGTGTACGGCTGCTGATCAGAGAGACATCCTGATAGCTACCATCGGCCCGACTACGCGCGATTACCTAAGACAGGAGTTTGGATTCACACCCGATGTGTGCGCAGACAAGCCAAGTCCCGAGGGCATCGCAGAAGGCATTGGAGCCTTTCTCAAGAGACACGAATAAGAAGCAGCAGCCGTGGTTCTCCTAGTGGCTTTGTATAGGTCGACAGGATTACGCACGGCTCTCGATATAGGTAAGAGGGCGTTGTATATAAGGTCCTTATGGTGGGAAGTTTGCTAGATCACGCACGCGGGTGCGCATCGCAATTCCACGCGCTCTCAATTTGTTTCACACTATCGATCGTGGCTTCAGTGTGATGGCTCAAGGTTGCACGTGCCTTCCTGACGCGTCGATGAACTAATTACTGCCATTGACGTCACCATTCACGCGACGCGCCTGCCACACACTTTGAGTGCACGCAAACACCCGCCCTCTGCATCATTACTTCACTCATCTATATCCTTCCCTTTTTACAAAATTTCACCAATCCGTCTCAGTTCATCCCAATTCATCCCAATTCACACCAAACCCTGTTTCAGCGATGATGGCAGGAACACGCTCTTCCGCACGCAAGACCGACAACAACTCCAGTCCTGCAAAAGGCAATGATGTAGCAGCTGGCACCAAGCGCAAGCCAGAAGTTGAGCCGTCACCCAAGCGCGGTCGCAAAGCGTCGAAGAAGCAGGCGACTATCGAGGAGACAATGGACGCAAGCAAGTTGTCAGATAGCGACACGAAAGACGCTTCCGACGACGCCGAGGACACACAGCAAGAAGAGCAATCGGAAGAACAGGCCCAAGCGGCAGCTGCTGAAGACCTTGTCGACGCAAGTGACGCGAAAGCATTGGCCACTGGTGACGAGAAGCCTTCGACGACTGAAGAAAACACTGAAGAGGACACTGAAGCAGCACCCAAGGCCGACGAGATCACAAACGGAGGGACCACACAAGAGGATACCCCAGAGCAAGATGACAGCGCTTCCAAGGAGCCCACCGCAGACGGCGAAGGCGCAATCGAGTCGTCCTCCCAGCGCGCCAAGCAAATGCCATCCAACATCCTCGAAAAGGGTGTCATTTACTTCTTCACCCGTAACCGCGTCGGCATCGAAGAATCAGAAAGCGTTGGTGACCTCCAACGCACCTTCTTCGTCCTACGCCCCATGCCTTCTGGAGCCAAACTAGGTGACGGTGCACTAGCCGACTCTAACAACATACGGCTCTTTGCGCTCCCCAAGAAGGTCTTTCCCAAGTCACACAACGACCGCTTTATGGCGTTTGTCGAGAAGGCGAACACGTCCATCAAGGAACTGAAGGAGACTTTCTTCGGCGCAGACGAGTACGAGACGAAGACGCAGGGAAGTCGGCGCACAGAGCCTGTTGCGCCTGTTGCGGAGGGCGTATATGCGATTACACGCACTGAAGACTGCACATGTCATCTCGTCTATTCTACCACCATACCTTCTGAGCTTGGCGAGGTGCAGGAAGACCTTGGTATCAAAGATCAGGGCAGCTTCATCATGAGCGTCAAGAATCCTGAACGCAGTGGCCCGGCTTCTGCTCAGCTGGACCAGAAACCTGACTTTCCTAAAGAGCAAGTGACTCTTTTATCACTAAACGTTCTTGGCTGACAATAAGCAGGTTTATCGACGAATTCCGTGGATTGGCATGGGTCGAGGTCAAGCCCAAGTACCTGGACTACGAGTACTGCCAGATTCTGCTTATCGGCGAGAAGATGGAGGCGGGTGTTGAGCCGACGACGAAGGACCAGAAGCATGACAAGGAGACCCCGCAAGAGGAGATTGAGAAGTTGGAACATGAGGATGAGCTAAGAGTTGAGCATCTCCATGGTGATGACTCCGTCTATGATGATCTCAAGATTAGCAAGAAGGAATATCCTCAGGTTGCTACTACTTGGTGAGCTCAATCTTGAGCTTAACTTGCGAGACATCAGAAAACGTCTTTTTTTACCTACTGTACGAGGTGTGGGCTGCGGGCGTTCGATGGCGCAGGGTATATGATGGGATGGATTTCTTGGAACTGGGGAGTTGGATGGTGATAGTTAAAAGAACGGATCCAGGATTCGGCTTCGTTCACAGACGTGGTAACATCGAATCGTACTGTGCCTTTGCAAATTGCGTCACACCCGTCGTTGAACCCGCTCACATGCGAAGCTTCTTTTACATTCGAACCTAACATTTCGACATTAAGCAAAAGCTATGTATAGCTCGAACGGTATCTTCATTCTCCACCAAAGCGCGCTTTATATTTGAGGTCGGCGGAAACGTTACAGTAGTGTTCAGCCTTCCACTTATACCTTGGCTCTCCGCCCTCCAACTCCCTCAGACGGTACACTCTCCCATCCTGAAAGGTTTCGGGCGGCACTACTGGTGCAGTATTGAACATCTTCCAACATGTATCCTCGCCCGCCATGATGATAATTCCTGCACAGTGTTTGTCGTCCCTGCTTTGACGGAAGACCGTACTCCACTCTAGCGTGTCTAGAACCGACTGGTAGGAAGGATTATTCAGAACTTCTATTCGCTGTTCTAGCCAATTCATGTCGATAGATTCTAAGATCCTTTGTTGAGAACTATCTCTAGTGGAAGAACAGTTCTCAAGATCGCGGTGGTAACCCCTCATTCTCTCCGCAATGCCACTAAAAGAAGTTGTCCGATCGAGAAGGCGGTCGTCGAAACGAATGTGAAATTGTGTCTGAGTTATTTCCTGGACATCCGAACGCGGATTCAGGATACTCAGCGCCATGTGCACGAAGCGCATGCGAGGAGGACAGTAGATGGTGATGCTAGGGTAACGAAAATGAGGTGGAACCACGATAGCTTACATCATTCGGGAAGCGGTGATTGCGTTTGCGGTCGTGGTCTGAGGAATTTTGTAAACGGGGTAGAAAATCTTGTCTGTCTTTGGCATCCATGCTATCAATGCACTTGTGCTGCATAGCACAAGTACCTGCGTGTCTGTCTTCTCATACGGGGTGTCTGCCCAAGTAAGCATAAAATCCGCGTCATGACTGTGGCAGAGATGCATGTACCGAAAGTTTTCAGTCTAAGACGACTAGAACTATTAGGACTGCTCTGTCTCGTATGAGGTGGCGGGTATTGGGAAACCGCGAGTTGTGATGATTCATACGCAATCCCGTCAATATCTGACAACGTTTGACCATGATCCTGACCTGGAGATATACCTTCTGCGACTTCTCGGTGAGGACAAACCTGCATCCACTTTTGTATATCTTCTCGCCCCTCAGTTGTTAGCCGATTCTGATTGATGAAGTAGGTGCTCGCAGAGCTGGCAGAACTCCTCCAGTCTGTATCGGAACACGTCTGCTCAATAACTGTCAACATCTTGAGATCCGACATTGATTGAGTCTCTTCCCGGATAAGCTGTCCCTTGAGAATTGTTGATCTGGAAGATATCGTGATCTCACCAAGCCCATCCAGCAAATCCTTCAAATCTTGAATCAAGGCAGCAAACTTCTTTGAATCTCGAATGGCCCAACGAGTCTTCTCCACAAGTCCTACTTTTCTAATATGCTCGGAGAATCCCGTATGAAATTGGACCAGTGGTGAGCTCTCAAAAGACAGCGAGCAAACCGCGCTGCCCTGAACTATTGCTTTTGAACTATTTTGCGTTGAGGATGTTTTCTCTAGACCATACTTCGACTTAAGATTCTGCGTTTCATCGAATAGTCTCTGAACGTTTGAGAGTATTCTCTCGACCAGTTTCCGCGTTTCCAGGTCGTCCAGAAGAGGATCTCTGTCCTGATCCGGCCTGAGTATACCCACTGCTTCGCCCCAGACCATCAATCGCCGCTTCTCTATACTGAGTTTCACAACCATAATCTCATAGTCCATGCTAGTCTTCCGGCCTATTTCGATGAGGTCGAAACATTGTATACACAGAGAGAAAAGGCCAGCCAGGGAAACTGCACCAAGAGTAAGGCTCACGGGCTCCATCAGAAACTGAGGCTACGATGAACGTAAAATGTTTTGAGCTAGGTTTGGCTGAAGTCCTCCTGATGAGCACAAGTAGGACTTTAGGCAATGAAGGTGTAGTAGCGAGACAATAAAGAGTTGCGCAACAATAGATAGAAGTTCAGCTGAGAAAAGGCCAGCCTTTATGAAAGCCTTGGCAAGAAGCCTTAGTTAGTAATTGCAAGACGTGACACGATCTATTCTAAATTTAGCAGCTGACACTTAACGCAGCATCGTGCGGGGTAAGATGCATTCATCACGCCACTAGATAAGCTTTGTCTCCTTTAGGGCTCTCTGAAATGAATTAACGTTTTAGAGTAGGGTTTTAATCTCCCCTATTGTGTCGCTTAGCCTCGTTCATAAGCTTAGTAGCATAAAGCAACATACTATCTCCTATTTATTTGACTAGGTGATCGATAAATCTAACTTCACTCCATTTACTGTCCTTCTATCATAGCTCCAACAAATCTATGACTACGACTGACAAGCACCAAAATGTTCAACCACAAGTGTGACACCAACGTTAAACCAGTTTCATGCCATGGATGGCGGAGACGAAAGAACTCGTATAGATCCAATAAATTCTATATCAGGGTAAACCACTCATCGTCCTCGTCTGATCCTCCGTCCCAAAACTCGCCGTTCATGACTTCAGGCACAAAAGCTTGACCAATGAAATTGAAACCTCCTGCACAAGGCCTTACAACACATGGTGACGCCATGCCGTGAAGTACAACCAACAAATCCCCAGCCTTGGCATTGTAATTACTGATGCCCATGCATGATTTCACTGTTGTCCGAAAGATCAACTTCCATATCAATGGCGCCAAACGTTCAATGGCTTGTTGCATCTGTGGTGTAATCCTGATTTGGTTGTTGTCGTTATCAGGATGGATAAAAACCGTGCGCAAGGCTACCATATCCCTTCTGGTGCAACTGATGAGGGCAGAGATAAGTTCGGCAAATTGGTCAGGAAGTGTAGTGCGACCCAAGTGCGCACGTGTGAGAAGACAGACAAGGTCCGAGACAGCTACAAATTGGTGCGCAGAATCCGCGCCGTCGTTGTGGGTCATGCTTCGTTGCAAGGCGACTTCGTACCAGGAGCCAATACATTCAATGAAACTGTCAAATATTTGACCCGAGTTGAAATCTGCGCCTCCGAGTAGTGTAGTGGTAGCATCGGCTTGCCAAGGTTCGCTGACAGCTGTGATGTAATCAATTTTTCTTCCCTTTACTTTGAGTCGTCTTCCATTTGGTATGAGAATCCAGTCGCATTCAGTCGTTCCTGAACACTGTTTGTTCCTGAAAGGCACTGGGTCTATTTTCGGCGGCTTTGACGGACTATAGTCTGTAAAACGCCTTGAGAAGTCCGGAACCCAAGAAGGCAACCCAAATTCTTCGCTTGCTGGACCTATGGCCATGAGTATAACTTCGAGGTCTTTCGACTGCCGGAAACAAGCGATCGTAACCTCGGTATATATTTGAGCGACAGATTTTGTGTAGTCTGGAATTGGCCAATCCAACTCCATCCTTTTAGCATATCCGTACATCGCATGGATCTTATCCTCTGGTTGCGTGACATCCAAGTTCGCTACAATAGTTAAGAGGTACTGATGGGGAAGCTTCGAGTCTTCTCCCTTTTCTTTTAGCCGAAGAAGACGGATACACGCATTATGACCTTCGAGATACGATCTCCAGTGAAGTGCTAGTGAGTCAGATTTCGAATATGGGACACGTGTAAAATCCGTTGCAAAGGCCAGGTTTTCGAAAGCTATCAGACGTTCGCCACAATAAAATACCACTTTCCGTGCTAAAACAACCTCCTGGAAGACCCAAACTCTGCGAAACCAGGGTAAGCGCAATATAGGGTGGAGTTTGCCATATGGGAATTCTTGAGAGATTTCTAATCGACGTTAGCGACTTCACTGTAGCGAGCCACGAGGGACTGCTAGTGTGTTTCTGAGGATAGCTCATGCAACCCGCCGTTCTTCCAATCAGGTCAGATGTGGACAACTTACGAAGGACCTCATCGGCAACCTTCTCGTACTGCCTCCTCATCTTCTCTTCCCCACTCCGATTGCCCTCGCTCCAAATACTGCTAAAGAAGCGGCACCTAGTTTATTCACCGCTTTGGCCGCTACTTCAGTTCTCTCATCTCCTTCACCTAGATGGACATTGACCTGTATCGCTTTGTTGTAAATTTCGTCCATGAAAGCGACCTGAGTGTTTCTTTCTTGGGTCGCCTGTGTATCGCCTTTGGACCGTCATTGATATAACTCATTCATAGGTCATGCATGTACATACGTGCTTGGTTTATACAGATAGAATCCACCCATATCACTCTTTCGAGCTTGCCTTTGAGCATTCGTCGTAGTGCAGCTGCGCACGATCGCGTGATCTTTAACACTCGTCCATCAATTAAGATATAGTCACAGAGCGTAGAGTCTCCCCAAGTATAGGAAAGAGCGAAATACTCCGGCACATTATCAAGAGAGGTTTCTACGAGGGTGCCACTTAGCACCGTATCCTTCCAATCTCCTGAGCCCTGAAACTTGATGCGCTTCAGATGTAGGATTCTGAAATTACGTGGGTGGTTCAGAGGCGTATAGATAAAATTGGCTTGAGAACTATACGGCGTAGAAGATGGATATGAAGAAGGTGGTTGATGAACCGAGTGTTTGGACTGAGAATGACCCATAGCTTACGGGGGAGATAGCGAAAATTTGAACGGGAAAAAGGAACGAATTGTATCAGACATATACCCAGCGATGGACTGCATAAGCTTAAACGGCGACTTGGTTTCGGTCTCGGCAGTTGCACGTGTGGTGACAGTAGAAGAAGTAAGAGTAAGGTAAGGTGGTACGGAATCGAAACGTATGGTAACCCAGAAATGCGGAGGAAATACGTCCTATAAGACAGCCAACGACAAGCAGGGAGCCATGACACCTGCAGGTCATTTGAAGAATCAGCCGTACGCATATTTCAAGTTCTAGAGCGCATGGGCTGAAGAAGCTGAGGTTTCAGCCTGAGGCAGGCTGTTTGGGGTGGTCACTAATCCCCTTTCGGCTTAAAAGCGGGGCTGTGTAGAGAGCAAATCATTCTCTCCCTTGCTAAGCCTCCACACCCCCACATGTGCAGCAACTGTAGCTTGGTCTCGTACCCAGACGTTCTTTCTTCCGCAGCGCCATCACGTGCCTCGTCTTGGCCACGTTGCTACCTAACTACCGGCAGTCATGTTCATGGAATCGTAGACTAAGAGCTCCACATACCGCGAGTTGGTGCGAAACTGGACGCAATCTTATAGCTTCTGTATCAGATAGACGTTCTTCCGTTCAATACAGCGAAGATCAAGATAGGTCTCCGATTGCGTAGTAAAACTCGCCCATCTGTCATCACAGTTCTAGTTGTATGGAGAGCATCCACTCACTACGACACAAAAACTCATGTTATGTAGACACTTGTCATTGATAAGTGCTACTAATACTCTGTACATATATACATATATCAACCAAAGTATGTCGTTGAAAAAAAAACTATAACCTGCTGGAATAAAAGAAAAGGGGTATCAAAATGGCGAAATCATCCATGATATGGAGAATAAAGACCCAATGTGAAAAAGGATCCTTATGATTGACCGCCCGCCCAATCCGAACTCCTTTCATCTCTTATGTGGAACTTTTTCAGCCCAAAACGTGAACGCTCAAATCTTTTACTGTTCTTCTCCTTACACTCCGAGATGAATGACAACTTCACCTTTTACTCTTCCATTCTCCTCGTCTTGGGACTCTTCTTGGGCGGCTGATTATTAAAGCCCTCACTTGTCCTCGCCCTCTTCAAGTTTCCCGGGGGATGATGTTGTCCTTGCCCTTGTCCTCCAGTTCCACCCATGCTGCTTTGACTCGCAGCACTACTACCAGCCATGCTCGGCTTCTTTGCAAGTTGGTTAGCATTGGTGCTAGCCTCGCGGTTTCCGCTGCCACCAACGCCACCAATAGGTGAGTTGAATCCACTTCCACCCCCAGCCGTTGCCGCGCTACTCCCTGCGGGGATCTCCTCGGCAAGACGATCCGCAAGCGCAGCGTCGTACTCCCTCTCGCTCGCCCTTACAGCCGTAGGATCTTGCTTTCTTGCTGTCGCCAACAAGTCCACGGACCCATCGTCGCTCTCTTCGTATTCTGATTCGCTGTCCTCTGATTCATCAGGGTCAATGTTCAAAATCTGCATAGCCGTCGCGGGCCCCCCAGAATCGCTGTCGCTGTCGGGCTCCGAAGACGCATCGGATGCAAAATCGCTGTCTACGTCGCCGGAGGAGCAGGAGTCGAAGGGCAGGAACGATGCGGGTGGGAGCGTGGACGACGGTAGGTTTTTTCGGGATGCGGAAAGAATCCTCTCTTCAATTACCCTGTGCGGACTCGATCGCGGAGATTCGACTTCGGGGGATTTAGAGTGGAGGCGGGAGTTGAGTGCATCCTGGATAGCCTTGGGGTACAAGTGTGACATCCTCCGTGCAGCGCCATGCGATGGCGCGGTAGGAACCTGTGATCTTCTCACATGAATAGAGAAGTTGTCTTCTGGCTGCACACCGCCTAGACCAGAGGCCTCGAAATCCATGAGTTCAGGGGAAGTGTTCCCACTGTCGTCCCTCAAAGCCTCAGGCGAAAAGCCTAGGTCGTCGACACTTTGAATGGTGCGTGAACCAGCCATGGAGTCAACGTCCATGGGCGTAGTGTCCAGAGGGCCTCGGGGCTCGGATAGATCCATGGGTGTCGTGGCCTGTGGGGATGTGGTCTGTTTGGCGCCAAGAGGCTGGGTTGTGATGGGTTGGTAATTACCAGGCATAGTGAGGAAAGCACCGTTACGGTCTCCGCTCAGATCCGTGCAAAACTTGGCCTTGGTGTAGAAGATCATAGGACCGTCGTCACGTCTCCTCGGCCTCGAACTAGAGCTCTGCATAATCGAACTACTAAAGCCCGAAGAGTTTCCGGCAGGATGTGGCTGAGAAGAATAATTGGCTGAAGATTCCGCGTCGAAGGCGTAGTAGTCGTCCTCGTTCTCCGAGTCGTCCTTGTGGAAGAAGAGAGGTTTGTAGGCAAACTTGTTCTGCTCCTTCTCGCGCCGCATCCGAGCCTGTCGTTTTGCTTTCTCGAATTCGTCAAGCTTATCGCTGCTGGTGCCGCTGGTGCCCGTCTTCATGCGCTTGAACGGCGAAAGGGAGCCTGTCTCGTTTGGTGAGGCACCGCTCCAATGCTCCGACGAGCTGCCGCCGCTGTGCTTGGTGACGTCAAGACCGCCCGTCCATCGAATCTTGCGTCCATCACGAGACATTTCGAGATGACTACTGTATTCGTGCAGGGCATCCTTGACAAATTCGGGGGTGACGTTGAGAGTGTGCAGTTGTGCCATGTTGATGAGCAGGTTAAGGTATATCCACCCATGGCCAAGAGGTGCTTCTCCAGACTCCATGTCTGGTGGGGAGAATCCAAGATGGCGGATGTAGTTCATGTTCTCGGCAGGCACCTGAGCACGGTAAGGATCCAAGTCGAGCGGCCGCGTAGGTCGTTGATTGGGGGATGAGCCTGAGCCGGCAAAGTCGTGTTCCTCAATGTGTAGACTGGGGCGGAATCCCTGGATAACTTGTTCCTGGGGCGTATCGTTCTCTTCGGTAGCAGCAACGGCACTGCGATCATTCCTGATGCGTGCCTCGCGCTGACCCTCGGGCTTGGAGTTTTGTCCGGTTGCTTCGAGCTGCTCACGGTCCGCGGTAGCTGCCGACTGAGCTACCTCCTGCTGCTGCATCTGCTGGGGGTGAGAGCCGGCTGCCGATCGCTTGCCAGCGAAGATTTGCTCCAAACGACGTACGACCATCTTCTTCTTGGACTTGTCCGTCATTGGGACGCTCCTGGTGTTTGGCAACAGGCCCATGGGAATGTCATGAAGGTACGACTGGATCGTTTGTTGTTGGCGGCTGTATGCGGACTTGGTCATCTTGCGACGGTCGTTGTCTTGGTTGGTTGCCGACGAGTTCTGGCCAGAGGTGGAGAGGGAGGCATAGCCCGACTCGGCGAAGCGCGAGGTCGAAGACGCCGTGTTGTGTGTCTGGAGGACTGGGGTGTATCCGGAGATGTCGGCGTACTCATTGCCAGTGCCTTCGTCGAGCTCGGAAGCGAACTTGCGCAGAGTCTCCTCGAGCTCCTTCTTCTTGTGGTCTGGCAGCCCGTGGAACCTAACCTCGAACAGCTTCTCTTCTTGCAGGTGGGCGTCGTAGAGCTTCTCGTACTTGCGCAGCTTCTGCTTGAGTTTCTTGTTCGCAACCGTCAGGTCGTCGATTACGCTTCGAAAGTCTTCAGTGCTGCTGCCGTCGGTGCCCATCTGGCCCAGGCCGGGGCGGTATGGGATAGCAGGGTGTGCGTGGGCATACTGCAAGTTCTCGGGCGGTGTCTCTGACGAGGACGAGTTTTGGAGGAAGAAAGGCGGCTCATCTGCGGAGGCATGGGTTAGGCACAGCTCGACAGCGAGGTGCGTGGATCAAGACTCACTGTCGACAAACGAAGACTTGCCGTGGCTGGCCGTGTTGTTCGTCTTCTCAAACCACTGGCCGGCGTCGCTGCTCTCGCCAGAACTGGCCTTGTTGGAGAGCAGCTGTGGCGAGACGCTCGATGGCGGATTGGCCTTGTCGCTGGCCAGGTTGGGCGAGCTCTGTGTTGTAGTCGAGGCTTTGACTTTCCGCTTCGACGAGGCCGGCGGGCTGTGGCGGAGTGAGACGGACTGGTGGGCTGGTGGGCGGCGTGGATGGGACTGCATAGCGGCAGGAATGGTTCCAGGACGCTCGTTCATCATGGCTGGGTCAGACGGGTAGGATGCTCTCCATGTGTGCTAGATGGTGAGAGCAAGCGCTGCGGGTGTACTGGGCAGGGTTGAGTAGCGGTGTTGGGTGAAGAGACAGATGTCGACTCTCTTGTCGGGTGAGGTCCAGGCCATGATGAGCATATGCATCTTGATGTGGACGCCCGTTTCGATGCTCTCGATTTCCACGATGCCAAGAAACGGCCTGGGGATCGAGGGTACCTGGGAGAGAGGCAGCATGTGGCGCTCCCGGGGCTAGAAGCAAGCGACTACCGCCCGCGCAATCGCCGATGCATCCACTCTCCTAACCCAGAAGCTGTCAACTGAGACCCTTACATCGCTGATTCATCTCCCAATCGCTGATGGCCATGGCCTGATGCTGACACCTGTATACATGGCCTGGTCAAGCATCTCGACGCCTCTGCCTCATGGCCTCATGCAATCGCTGCACGTCCATACGACGGGTACCAGACCCGCATCTGGCACTCCTCACACAACAATACAAGAGACCCCAAGTCCCGTTCGTGGCAAATCAACAAAACCACCACGCGAGCCCTTGACACCTTGACATCTTGACACCTTGACCCTCCGCACTGAACCTCAACAGCCACACACACCTCCATCGAGATCGCACAAACTAGCTCGGCCTGTTCTGACGCGCCCTGCCTCGTGTCCCCTCTAAAAATGAGGTCACTTTTGCAACGCCTGGAAAGCGCACATCGGTTCCCTGGACCCTGATCTGACCTTTGTTGTTCGGCTTCTGAGCCTCGCTTGTTTGATTGGTGTCTCTGCCGGTGCACTTGAATCGAATGCGCCGTGCTCAATCGCTGTCGGCATCGCCCATCGACGGGCTTATCAGACATCAAGGGTCCAGCTGCACCACTCGCCAATCCCTCTACGCATACGTTGCAAAAGCGTCTCGTCACGCCTAGGTACATCTAGATCCCCAGCCGTTTGCGGTGTTGGCCGAGGTACTGACCATGACTGCTGCCCGTATCCCAGAGTGCGCCGCGAATTTTTTGCTCTCACAGGTGGGGTGATGCCACTTTCTATCCAAGATCACCGATTGAGCTCGGATCGCAGATTACTTGTTACAGTGACCCCAACCCAGGGCCGCTCCGGAAACACCTTCCGATCAAATCACCGAATTGAAACCCAAATATCGTTTCGTAAGTCATCAGGTGTACCACAGCATCACCGACACTAGTTACAGACTTAGCGTTCCCATAGCAAGACGATTTTGGAGGATATAGCAAAGTTGGAGGGCATGTTCGTACACCAAATGCAACATCTGACATCTCATCGAGATCGATTGTGCCATGACGTCGTCGCTAGTGTAGCGAGGGGAAAAAAAGTAGAAACACATAATATAGAAAGTAGGCTCGGTCAAGCGCGCCGAGCAAACGGGTCAAACACCCGTCGATTGCATCTGCAAAATCAGATGCGCGTGCCCTTACTCCTCAGTACGTTGACGGCAGAATGACCCGTGTAATTGAGCCATTCGCCCAGTCCACCCATGAACCCACCAACCTTGATGAGATCTTGTAATCTATTGTCTAGAAACTGTTCCGTCTCGGCAAAGTTGGCCGACTTGTCCTGCGTCATGTATATCTCAGTCGAAGAGTAGATGGCAGAGAGAGTCGCGCGCTTGGTGTACCAGCTGCTATCCACGCTCTGGTCGCCAGATAGGAACCAGATCTCGTCCGCGAGTCTTGCAAGTTCGGCCAAGGATGCCGGGACGTATGTGGGTTGGGCCATAATTGCAAGTGCCTATCAAGTATCAGCCGGCTGACCTTGATTCTCTTCTACTCATCCTCCTACCTCCTGCCATCGATGTATGACGGGTTCATTCGCTCGCAGTCGCGCCAACGTCAAGGTCCTGACTTTGGCGCCGACGCCCATCTTCTTTCCTTGCTCTCCTTGTTCTGGGAACTGAACATTGTTTTGTAGAGCCAGCCGCTGAGTGACGAGATGGTAATTGATCAGATCGAAAACACCTCTGGGAAGCAAATTGGTAGAAACATCGAGATATCCCGCATCTCTTGCACCGAGCTTGAGCGCATCTATAGTAAACCCATGATTTGGTACGTGCGCGTATGCGGAAGAAAGTATCGCAGATTCGGCGGGAGGAAACGGCGGCGGTTGAGCGTAGTCATACGAATGGTATGGGCACCGCTGTGCTGAGGCGGCTGCTGGACGAACACATGTTGTTCGAAATGAGGCGGCTCGGAAAGTCCCGAGCAGCCCGTTGGCTAGTCGTGCGGGTGGCATGTTTGAGGTGCAATTGAAGTTGTTCGGATCATCCGATGCGGACGAGTGCTCTCTTCTCCGCAAATCTGCCAAGACTGAAATCGATCAGATCTCCACGCTAACCTCTCTGACGTCGGTAGTCGATTGATTACAACGTCGAGTTTCAACATCGATCTGCATCTGGACGTGTGTAGGGATAGACCTCGACGGCAAAGATATTGCTCCACGTGGAAACTAGTTACTGTTCCTGAATCTAGAAGATTAGCGAGCTGTGTGACTACTTACAAGGCAACTTCTCGATTTACACGTCATCACGTGACATACGCGTCGAGCGCGTCTGCCCGCGTACGCTAGTGGCAACACCTAGAAATCCCATCTAGCATCTGCCTGACGGTCCACAAATCCCCTGACATTGCGTACAGACTTCACCATCCGATCTCCAGGAACCCATCGGTTACCCCGCAAATCTTGGAGGCGACATCCAGCGACCGAAAACGCGATTCCCGCAACCCCACGAATCGCACGCGCATCGCGCCTTACGCGTTCCACCGCACTTCTCGGTCGATCGTTTCGCCACAGGCTGGAAAGCAGCCCTTTGCCCTTATCCAAACAAGAATTGTATACGATTTACAATGGCGCGCGGAAAGAATGTCGAAATCAGTGAGTATGAGCGGAAACGGCAGGAGAATATCGCAAAGACGCAGGCGCTGCTGCGCAACCTGGAGATGGAGGCAGCAGAAGCCGGCCTAGGTCCTGCCAGCAAAGCCAAAACCTCTGTACCTTCGAGACCAAAAGTGAAGAAACCCGCGCCGAAGAAGATCAAGCAAGAAGAAGTTGCGCCCCGTAGAACATCTTCCCGATTAAAAGGCATAGTGGCAGACAGTGAGGTCGCAAAACGGAAAGCAGAGGATGAATACGTCGCATTGCAAGCTGCAGATCGTGCAAAGCGACAACGCGTTAGTGATGCGTTCAATTTCAGCGACATAGTCGTCGCAGGCAAGGACTGGGATAAGAGTGGAAACTTCCTCTCAGTCGGCCCTGCGGATCCATATGCGCGGACATTCGACTACAATGACGTGAAGGAGACTACGGACAAGGAGCTGCGTGCCCTCAGAGAACGCATGAGTGGTCTGACATTATGGGAAGACTTTGAGCCGAATGAGATAAAGATTACACCGGAGCGTATATACTCTATGGGTCTCCACCCTACAACAGACAAGCCCCTAGTCTTTGCTGGCGACAAGCTAGGCAACCTAGGTATCTGTGATGCGAGCCAAAAGGTGGCAGAAGTCAAAGTGGAAGACGACGAAGATGCGGAGAGGGAGGGACCCACCATCACCACGTTAAAACCACACACAAGAACCATTCACACCTTCCAATTCAGTCCCCACGATGCGAATGCGCTTTATACGGCCTCTTACGATTCCAGTGTGCGGAAACTAGACCTCGCCAAGGGTGTGGCGGTGGAAGTATACGCGCCGTCTGATAAGGACGAAGAGGCGCCCTTGTCTGGACTCGAAATATCAAAAGACGATGCGAACACGCTCTACTTTTCCACACTAGACGGCCAATTTGGCATATACGATATGCGCACGCCCAAGGAAAAGGCAGCGGGCTTGCAAATCTTCCAGTTGAGCGACAAGAAGATTGGAGGTTTCACGCTGCACCCCCTGCACCCTCACCTCATTGCCACGGCGTCTCTAGACCGCACGCTCAAGATCTGGGACCTGAGGAAGATTAGTGGCAAAGGGGAGAATCGGTCGCCGGCGCTTGTCGGAGAGCACACGAGCAAGTTGTCCGTGTCGCATGCTGCGTGGAATTCTGCGGGGCAGGTAGCTACCGCTTCTTATGACGATACGATCAAGATCCATGACTTTGGTAACTGTGCAGACTGGAAGGTTGGGGTGGAGATGGGGGAAAAGGAGATGGAACCGAGTGTTGTTGTACCGCATAACAACCAGACTGGACGATGGGTTACCATGTAAGTTGCCCAGCCACCCTTTGAAGAGTACTTTTTTTTTTGCTAATAAGAACTGCTAGATTACGAGCCCAGTGGCAGCAGTCGCCTCAAGACAACGTCCAGCGCTTCTGCATTGGCAATATGAACCGTTTCGTTGATATTTACACGGCGAAAGGACAGCAGTTGGCTCAACTGGGGGGCGAGGGTATCACGGCGGTGCCGGCTGTTGCAAAGTTTCACCCTACTATTGATTGGGTGGCTGCTGGTACTGCGAGCGGAAAGCTGTGTCTGTGGATGTGAAAGAAGACGGAGAGGAGTAGAAATGCGAAAAAGGGAACAGAAGGGAAGACGAGACTTGCGTTTTGGTTTGCAAGAGTGAGTGCTGGTTATTTTTGGGTTCATGTTTCGTCGTTTTTGATACCCTGGAGGTCTTTGTAGTTGCACCTGCTAGTCTCGTTGCATCTCCTTTTGTTCTTTACGCTTGAGCCATGATAGCTCTATCACGGTAGTTTCGATTGGGGTACTTGGGATGCTCTTCTGGATGTTGGGTTAAAGGTAACTTGCCGGGCCGCGCGTCTAGGGTCGTTGTCTCAAGTAGTCATCTTCATACTTGATTGCCTCAGGGATGGTGAATGCAAATAATGCACCTGCAGCTCCACTATCCTCACCACGCTTTACCAAACCCCTCCATATAGATAAGAGAGTATATCGACTTCAGGTTCGTGGTGATAAGTCGTGCAATGGCTCATGATCACGTTCTTATTCGTTGCTTGATCTTCCTCGTGGTAGTGAGCTTACAAGTCTCCCGCAGTCTTTGCTATTGCGCGCTTACTAGACTTCTTCGATGCTTGGAAATATCCTTGTGAACTGTGTCTCGTTGCGGAGAAAAGTAAAGACCCTTAACCCAGACTGCCTAGATGCTTCTGTTCTCTGGTCGTTAGAGTTGTACTTTGATCTGCGGAATGGTTGTAACGGCTTGGGCGTCTTTTGCTGGAACGTCCGATGTGCGCATTCCATAACTTGACGTCCACAAGATGTTTCCTAGTTGCACGCTGCCTATTTTCTTGGGTCGTCTCCACATTAGTTGTGTTACTCCACTCTCTGTTCTCGTCCGACGCTACGGTCTGCGAACGTACTCCGAGTAAATGCCTCTCATGCATGAGTCGTAATAGCTTAGTGAGTTATTGCATCATCGGAATATCGATTTTGTGCGATACCTGCATGTATGTGATCTATTGTTTTTGAAATACCGTGGTATCTGTACTGCAGTGCTATTTTTTCGGCCGAATTGAGCAGTATCTCCATAGTATCGACCGGGGTCGGAGGGTCGGCCCATGCAAAACTCAAAGTACGGTAGCCGCGTGCCTGCCATGAGCAGTCTTCTGTCTGCTGCTGTGAGAGATGTCAGGTACCATCTCCACATGTCAGGTACTGCAACTCGACCTGAATTCTCCGGAGAAGCTATAAGCTTAATGACGCTCCGTCATTGTAACACAAAGCCATCATCAAGCTGCTACTGGAACGTAACCCTACCTACCGCTTTCCCTTTTCGCGCCTTCTGTTCATGCGACTCCTAAATAACCGGTCGTATCGACTAACGTTTACCCCAAAGGAAGCTGCTGGAGGCAATACGAGATTTGGTGGATCTCGTATCTCCGGATGCGGCGATGGGGACGGTAGTGTAGGAGCACTAAGGTAGCGGGAGTGGCACCAACAGCGGGGATCGTGCAATCCTACGGCAAAACGAGGCTGGCGGAGGTCCTCCTGCTGTGACGAGCGTTCGCCTTGTGAACTAGGTACTTGCTTGGTACTGTGCCACAATGTTGTTACCATGGTACTTGTTCATCGGTGTCGTATAGACTGTAGCCGCCGCCACGCGGAGAGCCTCCGTCGTGCATCACGTGTGTGGTGCGAATACGATGGTAGAAGCAGCTATTCAGTTCGTCTTCACCAAACGCGCAAGCAAACGAGTGCTATGACTATCGGTACCGGAGTGCGGAGTTATTCTAATGCCACCGCCTCAAGTTGTGCATACCGCCGCCCGTTATCGCTTAAGCAAGCAAGATGCAAGTGGCTGATGGAGGGGAAACCTGCACCCGACATGGAACGACCGTATTCAGTCACACAACCAGCCATAACTCCCCTAACCTTGCATCCTGTGACATTGAGACACGAGGTGATGACCGACAACGAGAAGATGCATATACTACGGAATACGGTAACGGTACGTCAGGGTCAGAATATGACGTTCCCTTGTCGGACAAGCTTTGAATCGCTCGAATGCGTGTTGATGCAACGCTGCCGGCTAGTCCGGTCCCTCTCGCGTCACTGTTTCCAGCGATATTGATTGGGTTGATCATCGCCTGAAACATGCTTAGGGCGGGCTTTAAACGGGCGGGACATTACTGCGAAAGGTATGGTTAACGGAACTGCAGGGACTGTGCAGCGCTGCATCTGCAGCTTGCATACGAGGAATGACGGTGGGGAAACATAGTCGTGTTACTTTACTTAGCAGATTAGTAGGAATTTGGAAGACGGGCAGAACAAACCCCTCACCATCCGTGTTGTATAAAGGAGTCTGCAAACGGCGCTCACAAAGGGACATCACTCTCAGCAAACTCCCAAAAGCAATTACTACTACTACTAGAAAACTCCCTTTTCAACCAAAACACTCGGTTCCTCAACTCCGCTCCCCCAAACAACCACCAAGATGAAGTACACAGTCGTCCTCTCTGCCCTCGCTGCCAGCGCCATGGCATGGGAGCACAAGTCCTCTGCCTGCCCCAAGCCCGAGCACACGACGACCGTCACCGTCGGCCAACCCTCTGCGACACCCACCCCACCCGCCAACGACAACGGCTACTTTGGCGTCATCTCGTCACGCTCTGCCTCGCCCATCCACCTTCTCTCCCTCACTGCACGCGGCAACAAGTTCTACCTCGGCGGCGGACCCCCCAGCTCCTACTGCCCGGTTGAGTCGGTCGGCGCGGCCAACTGCCCACCGGGCAACACCACCGTCCTCGCTGGCGGTGACCAGACCCTCTCTCTCGGTGTCGTGGTCCCCGGTGGCCAGCAGGTCTATGTTGCGCCTGACGGTGCGCTGAGCTACACCACTGCACACAGCGCGTACATCCCCGAGGGCAGCGAACAAACAGGCTTCAGCCGCACTGCTCCCGCAAACGGCAATGCGTTTGGGTACCTCAACTTTGACACTGGCTTTGTTGCTTGCCCGGCTGCCAATGTCACAGCGGACGGATACCAGGTCTTTGGCCAGGTTGCCTCGGGTGCCACATTTGGTGACGACTGCTTAGGCTTCAGCGCACTCACCGTTGCGGTTGATCAGCCTGGTGCGTGGCAGTACTAGACTCGTCGTAATGTCTATTTGATGTAATGGGATGGGATAATGAACAATCATGCGATGGACGGATATGTTTATGGTGTATATACGACGCTCCTTAATGACTTTAATATAATAGTAATGCTTTGGTAAACTCTTCGTTTGCTCATATCGTGCTCTCCAACACCGCTCTGATGCGATTGACTTCTTGCTCAGCCGTGCCTTTGACGCCCACCTGAACAGCCACGGTCTTGTCCCTGCTCTTCATCCCCTTTACGACTTCAACGTCAGACTTTGCGACTCGAAGCGCATCAGCAATAACTTCCCTCACTGCCTTGTTTGCCTCGCCGTCTTTTGGTTGAGCCGCAACGCATATGTCGATGCGCTCATTCGATACCGCTGCGATGCCCTCGCGCTCTGCACTGACCCCAGGCTTGACATGACACAGCAATTGGACAGTGCCTGTGCAGTCCCTCGCGGACTTTTTAGCCGCGAGACGGATCGCGGGAACGGACATGGACGGCGTCGGGATTAAGACGAGATGGAGCGCATGTGACTGCGATGACGGGTGTGTAAGAATGGTCAGCTGGCTTCGCGTCTAGGTAGGTGACGCGGCTGAACGTGCTGCCCAAAGCCGATTGCAGCCGACCAATCGCGCCCCCGAGTGGCTTGTCCAAACACCTGCCAACTGTAATGCCTGCGAGAACAGAACGCACACTGCATACCTATTCACAGTCTCCAGACACAGAAACATTTCTCCAGTTCTAGGGAATCCGAAAATGCCACGTTGCTACCGATGACCCCGTCCGACCTACCTAAAGCGACATGGCGGCAAGTTGCGGTAGTGGGGGCTTTCTTACGGTACCAGTCCCCTAAGATAAAGACTACTTCCCCTAAGTGATAAATTTGACGAGAGCCTCATCGATGTTTCCCTTAAGTACAGGTGTACACGATGGAACGAAAATTCAGCGACACACAATTACCTAAGAGCTTGCGCGCTCCAGAGATAAAAGCCAGACCGCCTGCACCCATTCTGTAGTTTTGTATTTCCATAATTTTTCCTCGATTCGATACCAGACCGAATTGAGTTGAGCGTGTATATTGTACGCATTGCGATATAAGCACCTTTTCTGCACTGCTAGCTAAGCTTGTTACTTTGATAATCGCTATAGAGGTTAATCACAAAAGGTAAGACATGACAGCAGTTGCTTTTTATGACGTGGTTCGCCATGTGGTGGTTGGTTATCTGGAAGTCGCACTTCTGCGACCAACGACGCACAAACAAAGCCCTTTCTCTGCACCACCTCGTGCCACAAACCCGCTTGCGAATAACAACACTAACGCCATTCACAGCACAATGACTTCCGCACCCACAATACAGCCCAAGTTCCTGCCAAACAGGCATGACCTAGGCATCGTCGCAGTCGGCTTCAGCGGCGGCCAGGTAAGCCAGCCCTCCCACCGCACCCATCTTACCTAGACCAAACAACCAACAATGCATCCCACCAGCCCAAAGCCGGCGTCGACGCCGCCCCCATGGCCCTCATTGAAAACGGCCTCATCAAGCAACTGGAAGAAGACCTGGAATTCAAAGTCACCTACGACGGCCAAGTGCACAACTACACGGAGCTGCAACCCTCAGACGACCCAGACTACCGCGGCATGAAGCGACCAAAGTTCGCCTCGGCAGTCACAAAGCAAGTCAGCGATCAAGTCTACGCTCATGCCTCGTCGGGAAAATTGGTGCTGACGCTCGGTGGTGATCACTCGATTGCCATCGGCACCGTTTCTGGTACCGCCAAGGCTGTGAGGGAAAGACTGGGCAAGGATATCGCAGTCATTTGGGTCGACGCACATGCCGATATTAACACGCCTGAGACGAGCGATTCAGGCAACATTCATGGTATGCCCGTGTCGTTCTTGACGGGACTGGCGACGGAGGAGCGGGAAGATGTGTTTGGCTGGATTAAGGAGGAGCATAGGTTGAGCACGAAGAAACTGGTTTACATTGGTGAGTTTCTTGTCCCTGGCATGGAGTGCATGTGAGATGAGAGACTGACACCTTGCAGGTCTTCGGGATATTGATCGGGGGGAGAAGAAGATTCTGAGGGACCATGGCATCAAGGCCTTTTCCATGCACGATATCGATAGGCATGGTATCGGCAAAGTCATGGATATGGCATTGGGTTGGATTGGCAGCGACACGCCCATCCATCTCTCGTTTGATGTCGACGCTCTCGACCCCATGTGGGCGCCTAGCACCGGTACTCCTGTCCGCGGCGGTCTGACTCTCCGCGAGGGTGACTTCATCGCCGAGTGTGTTGCCGAGACTGGTCAGCTCATCGCGTTGGATCTCGTCGAGGTCAACCCCAGTCTTGACGCTGAGGGTGCTGGAGACACGGTCCGCGCGGGTGTTTCGATTGTTCGTTGCGCGCTTGGTGATACGCTTTTGTAAGCTTGTTTCGACTTGTGGAGTTTTGTAGGCTTTTGATTAGGGAGATAGACATAGATGGTACTCGTAGATGATTAATTACGCAAGTTCACATCGCATTTGCATCAAACGTTGGCAGGTAGATGTAGACGCTGGCATGGCAACTACTAATATATCCACGAGAGCATTCGCGGATTTGATAGACGTGCAGGGTAACTACATCTACATTGGTGATGTTGATAGTTCTCTTTGTGGCTTATTGTCGCAGTCTGTCCTGCTTGCTTGCGGAATGTACTTGTCAGTGTGGGAGTGCATGTGTCAGTGATAAACAATAGTGAGGCATCTACTATGACAGCTACGGAAACAATCGAAGGTCTGATAGGTATGCAGGGCAACCACTTCTATGTTGAACAAGCCAGTAGAAGACCTTACTACCTGTTGCCGTAGTCACTCCTGCTAATATCTAGGTGTTCGGATTAATTCCGAACCCAGCAGGTAAGAGCTCTAGATCACACTTCCTGTAAAATGCAATTGCAGGTAAGTAACGAAGCAGCTGCGCAGCAGTGGCTGCCAGCTCTAGAGATGTGATATAATGATTTCTGCCCGTGGTGTTCTCTCTTCTTTTCTTCAGCTAAAGGCGACGGAACAAAGGTATGTTAACGTTTCTCTCCCTTCACTACCCATGCCCTATCAAGCAAGATACACTACATCAAAACGTTAATTCTGCTTCAAAATGCTAATTTGTACAATTTTGTTGTAGCTAGTTCCAACTTAAGATGTCTGCTTGCATTTGCAACTGCGGTTCGGGGCTATTGGCCACTATAGGAACCAATGTTCTCAGTAGTGGCATTTTCTTGTGCCTGTGCCTTTTAGGCACATATGTCTTCGGCTGGTGGTTTGGCCTAAGTTGGCCTTGGGAGAAGGCTAAGAGAAAGGCCTTGGTGGATGACCTCGAGGCTGCCAACCTCAAGTTGGTGCGGAGGAGGCGGGACTCGGTGGAGGGGGCGTTGGGGCAGGAGGTGGTGATGGCGGCCATTGCCGAAGAGCGGCATCAAGGGGATGCCGCCCGGCTAATGAAGAAGATCTCTGATCTTCGAAAAGAGTTGGAAGAGGCGAAAGCCATGGGCTTCGTCCCGGCATCCGGGCTTGGGGCCGCTGGCCCATCGACCGTCCGAAAGCGCAATCCGTCCTAAGTATATTTTCCCTTCATCGCATGTATCACCTATCTTTTGTATCCCTTATATCTTTTACCATTTCCCTTTCATAACATGTAACATCTTCTTTCTGTATCCCTTACATCTCTTACTATTGTCATTCTTATGGGCCTTGTCCCCCACCTCCCCGCGGTTAGGCCTGGGGCCACTCCCAAGGATGAAAGGGAGTGGTGCAAACGGGGGCTATTCTTACTCACCATCTACGATACATCTAAGAGCGCAGATCGTCTCAACTCGTACCTCACTTCTTCCGGTCTGGCGGAGACATTCAGAATACGCGATCAGCAAGCCTATCCGCGAAGCTGTTGTACCCTTCAGCAGCAACTGAACCACCTTTCTCGGCCTTCGCCATCCACCATGTCAACTCCCAAGGCTACAAGCCTTCCGGGAAATCTCCTCCTCACAGGCGTTGTCGGTTCCAGCCATGGCCTGTCTTTGAACACTCAACGCTTCTCAGCGACCATGTCGTCTCGAAATAGCAGACTTCCAAACCTGTACCAGCAGCGAAAGCACATCAAATGAGCTGTGGTAGAATGCAATGTAGCTTCATACCTGGTCAAAGCCTTCACTACCTCACTCCCGCGACCACCGCAACCACAGCCACAGCGCTCTTCTGATGGCTCACACGCAACCCAAACTGTTCGTACAGCCAACACTCCCAGCGCCTTTGTATCACAGCCACAACAACCTCCAGATGTTTCACTGGCTCGCATGCAAGTCGCACTATCCATACCAACAGTCGGTACCGAGCCTTGATATCCAAATGCTTCCGGTGTTGACGCTACTGGCTGCTGTCTGGCACACACTCGTTGCAAAGCCTTCACACTTACTCTAGTCAACGCATCAGAAACCAAGACTTCATTCCAAAAACCCTGGCACGAGATCAGTGCTCATCTCTGGATCATGTATGTAATCACTAAATAGAACAGGTAGCATAGATAGTATAGATAGTATACGTAGCTCGTACCATTAAAAAAGACCAACAAGTTTCTCATCCAGTCACTTCTCGCTTACTTTTATTTGATTGAACCCGTGCATGTCCTTTACCTTGGTACAAAGCCCCTCTTTGCTGACCCAAGCGACCGTAAACCGTGGTTTTACTAGTGCGCTCTCATTAGCTGTATAAAATCTTCCTCACGTTCTCTCAATCTCCATGTATCTCCTACTTTCTCCAAATCTCTGCAGCTGTACTGGAATATTGCCATCATGCCAACATTCAGTCTAGGCCGTCTTGGTCGCTTCCAAATATCTCGTCTTCCTCCTCCAAACACCTCGTCGCCAACAAAGCAGCATGATTTACCTTCCAGTCCTCCACCAGAGTATACCAAAATTGCCGAAATTGAAACCAAGTTCCACGCTCCATCGAAAGCTCAGCCACCAGAATGCAATATAGAGCAGGTACGTCGATTCCTTATCGAGATCGTTGCGATTACCCTTGGCGCCAACTTCGACGAGCTGAACGCAGCTCTCTACGACATTCCTGCACCAACCGGCACGAACACAATCCTTTGCGACGACGAGCGCGCAAATCTCCTCTCCCAGTCTAGCATCGTCCGCAAGGTCCATAGGCGCTTCGTAGACAATGAAAAGACGAGGATAGATCGAAAGGACGAAGATAAAATCCTCGCAACTATCACCAAACCTGTGGAGAGCTTTTCAGACAACTTTACAATACCCTCGTACTCTTTGGACATGATAGGATGGTACGGCGAAGAAGTGCGATCGCCGTCTGGTATACCCTGGGCGTCTACCATCCCTGGATTTTGGGATACAACACCCCCGTGGCCGTATACATCTTATGACAAACGGCCATTCGAATCCAGTATGAGGGCATTCTTTGTCATCTTCAAGTCTGTATCGCCTAACGACAGGGTGCACGGCATACTATGGGAAGCATGGGACGATTCACGGAGACGTTATGGCTTGGGTGATTTGGGCGATCCGATTATATGTTGGCCGCTGAGGGGGGGATATGAGGACATGTGGAAATCGCTTCAGAAGATGACGCCGTCGGAGCTTTGATGGGCCGTGAAAAGGTCCGTAGATATCGTATCTTCCACTGGCAACATACTTCCCACCAATGACATAAGGAACAATCATGAGTTTTTCATGTTTACAAATACGTCTCTCCATTCATCTGTGACTGCCGAGTTCCGAAGGAGTGTTTGAGTTATGGAGTGCAATCGCAGTGGATCGATCCCGGGAGGCGATCAACCGCGCTAGTGCAGCCCCTAAGCACAGCCCCATGCACCAACAGCCACAATGACATCATGCTAGCTGTACCTGCAGCAACCAACACCATCAATTTCGCTGTAAACCTGCTGTTAGCCCGAGACGAAACACGACAAGCGCGGTTTGCACATCGCCATCTTCCAAGGTTTCTCCGCCGCCTTCTCCTCTTTTTCTTGTGCATTTCCTTCCACTCTTCCCTTTCAGTCTGTCGCTTCGACTTGTAATTTCCCTACACGCGACTTGCACGCGAGGGCCCCTTTAGACCTCGATCCTTGTCATCACAACAACACCAACAAGATGGTGCATCAACGCGCATCTCAGCGAGCTCTGCTACTCAGCGCGACACTTGGTCTCGCTGGTGCAGTCGCCGTGCCAGAGCCGACAGCTGTTCCCGCCAAGGTCGAAGTTCGGGCGCCCGTTGTGACTCCCGCGGCCATCCGGTTCGATGGGCGACACAGCTATGTGCAGAAGAGGGATATCCTCGACGACATCAAGAGTGGCGTAGAGAACTATGCAAACTCGATAGGCAGCGTTCTGGGAACAGACCTGCCCAGCTTCTTCACAGAGGGTAAGCAAATGCATCCAAGGCAAGCCTCGCGCTAGCAAGGCTTGTGCTGACACTTCGTCACTAGGCATCCCCGGCTGGTTCGAGGACCTGCCTACCGGCAGCCAAGTCCTCTCAAGTCTCGGCATTAACGACGACGATTTGGCTGCGAAGCCCACCGAAGTCCTCAACATTCCTCCCTATGCCAACTGGACCGACCAGGGCTGGAACGTTCGCTTCCACGGCAATGTCTACAAGTTCCCGGACATCTCGCAGAGCAAGGTCGACGACTTGGCCAACGTCTTCCTGATCGACACCAGTGTTGACCAGCTGCCTGACAACCAGAAGGCCCAGGCACGCAACCTCACGCGATCCATCTTCGTCGTCCAGCAAGGCGGTGAGAATGTCTCCATGTCGCTCGAGCCCGCGCCCATGCAGGGTGGTGATGGTGAGCCCGGAGGCGGCAACTCTGTCGAGGCACCTGGTGGCGTCCAAAACCTCACCCTCCCCTACGAGACGACCGTAGAAGGCGACTTTGACGTCTTCGTACCCATCCAGTCCAACGGCCTCCTCCCCGGCAATGAGACCAACAACGTCCAGCGCCTGAACGTCTACACCAACGGCACCATGAGCGGCAATGCCACTGCCTTCCTTGTGCCATCTGAGGGTATCACCTTCATCTCCGACATTGACGACATCCTGCGTGTAACCAAGATCTACGACCCCAAGGAAGGCCTTTTAAACTCCTTTGCCCGTCCCTTCACCCCCTGGATGAACATGCCCGAGATCTACGCAAACTGGTCGCAGACCCTCCCCAACAACACGCACTTCCACTACCTGACCACCACCCCCGAGCAGGCCACCCGTCTCTACATGGACTTCATCTACAAGACCTACCCTGGTGGCTCTTTCGACACGCGCCCGCTCAACTTCTCAGACGTATCCGCTACCCTCTCCATTCGCATGTTCCTCCTCCAGAAAGTCTTTGCCACCTTCCCTCAGCGCAAATTCGTCCTCGTGGCCGACACTTCAAACAGCGACGTCATGAAGGACTATCCCCAGCTCGCTCACGACTTCCCGAACCAAGTTCAATGTATCTTCCTCCGCAATACCTCTGCCACCGACGACACTATGTGGTTCCCGTACAACACTGAGGGCTTCAAGGGCCTGAACAACAGGAGCTACATGTTCTTCCGTGAGCCAAATGATTTGGCTGGACTGGATATCGTTAACGGACAGTGTCTGAATGAGACGATTCAGCAAAATGTTACTTTCTCGAGGCAGGCGGAGATTTTGGGAATTCATGGCGATAGTGCGGGTGGCAAGTTGAACAGTGGGGCTACGATTGGCTTCGTGGTTGCGCTTTTCGCTGCTGTTGCGTTGTCATTGTAGGGGGAGAAATGGATATGGTTAGGTTGAGATGAATGCATACGAGATACGTTGTTTGCTTGTTTCCTCTTCTTTTTTCCTCATTAATATTGAGTTTTGGCATAGCGGCATTATCTGCTTTTTTGATTTTGAGTCTTCTTGTTCATAGTCAATTTTTATCATGGGTACAATTATCAGATTGTCACGATTGAATTTCACGTTCCATGTGTATGTATGGGCATGTGCTACTGCGCAGGTGAAGAACAAGGACGACCACAATGATGATAAATCTATGGACTCTTGATACGAGCGTTGTGCTTAACACTGTCTTAGTTCTGACACCGCTTACCCTTCTTATCCTCACCATGCCTGCTACCGTGAAACCAACACACCCTATTCTTCACGTCGTCGTTCCGGTGGTTAAGTTTTCGTCGGCTACCATATTTGCATAGTGGCACATTGTTCTTTTTGGTGGCTGCCATCATGGAGTTGACAGTCTTAGTTCCTTTCTCCTTCTCTGTCTGTGTGACTGGTTCTGGTTTGTGGTGATCTCTATGAAAGCCAGAATGTTGAGTCAGTGCAAACTTATCGGTGCGTAAGACATCCGGTAAGCCATCGCTTCGAGAGGCAGAGTAGGGACGCTTTAGGGATGGGAGTGAACGAGAGTGTGAGATTTCGGAATCATCTGAGCTGCATGATTCAGATATAGAGTTGCGCTGAGGGAAGACTAGGTGCTGATTTGGATCGTCAGCCACCATAGCTGAGTCGCGACGTTCAGTATTGTGATCCATGGTTGTAGTTGAGCAGTGGGAGTTATAGCTGTGATTATACGCCTGGGTAGGCTGGGCACTGACGTTGGATGATGGGTTCAATTACTTCTTCGAATGGAGGACTGCAAGGGCTACCTATGTATGTATGGTCTCGCAAACGAAGCTTAAAGACATTGGGTCGACAAACAAGTGACCATGGGTGATATATTGCAATGGATATCTCTAGACGACTCAAGATGTTTTGAGTTCATCCCCGAATGTCTTGAGACACTCCATCAGATACGATGTTGATATCCCATACGCACAGCCATAAGTCCTGAACGAACAACCAGATAGCCATCTCAAACACTAATACTCTCCTCAAACCTTCTAGCAATCTCTAGCATCTCAGCATCAAGTCTCGAGCCACTCAAAAATGTTACGCTGAATGGCAACACACCACCGTCCTCCTCCTTCCCACTCAGTTCCTTAACAGGATATGTCCCCGCCGGTACAGCCACACCACACAAATCCAGCACATTCCCGCAATGTGTAAACTCGCCCAAGATACTATTCTTCTTGATCGGATCTGCGAGCACCTCGTCTATCTTCCAGTGCGTAGGCGTCGTTGGTACAACCACTACATCAACGCCAGAAGCGGAGTATGCGAAAACCTTCTCTGCTTGGCGGGTATAGAGAGCTTGCGCTTGTAGGTCGCGGTATACATCTACGGCCGAGCTCTTCCGCGCAACAACAGCGTCCATGAGCTGAGCGGTTACAGGATGTAGTGCTGAGCGGTTCTTCTTAAGAAAGTCATCTGGGAGAGAGGCTAGGCGTTCAGAAACGAAAGTGCCGTCGTAGAGGAGTTGACCCGCCTTTTGGAAGGGCAACCAGTCGATTGGTGTGAGGACGCCACCGATTGCTTGTAGTTTCGATACCGTCTCGTTGAACATGCGCCGGGCTGGTGTTGAGCAGATGGCGAGTGCTTCGGGTGGTGGGATGCCGAATTTGAATGTGTGCGATTGGGGACCGATACTGTTTACGTGGCGTTCGAATGTTATCTCGGGTTTCGCGTAGGGGTCGAGCGGGTCGTGGCCTTCGAGGATTTGCCAGAGAATTCGCGCGTCGGATATGGTTTTGGTGGAGAGTGCGATGCAGTCTAGTGACAGACATGCCGGTGTGATGCCTCGGAAGGAGATTGTTCCTCGTGTGGGCTTGTATCCGACGATGCCGTTGAAACCAGCAGGTACTCTGCCTGAACCGGCTGTATCCGTTGCTAGGGAGAATGAGACGAGGTTGGCTCCTACTGATACAGTGCTGCCGCTGCTTGAACCGCCGCTGATGTAGTCTTCGTGGTAGACTGAATGAGTGATACCGTATGGACTGCGACAGCCTACAAGTCCGGTAGCGAGTTGATCTAAGTTGGCCTTTCCGATAAACAAAGCACCTGCGGCGATGACCTTCTCGTACACAGGAGCAGACGATGAAGGTACATGAGCAAGTGGCGGACATGCAGTTGTGGTAGGAAGACCGGCGATATCGATACTATCTTTAACACTGAACGGAACGCCAAATAGAGGTGGAAGAGCGTTTCGATCAGGAAAAGTCGATATCAACTGTCTTGCGGCGTCTAGAGTCACTACGCGTGGCGGCAGGTGTATCCATACTGCGGGATCTATCTTCTTGTACGCTTCGATCTTGTCGTAGACCGCGTCAACGACTGTTAGGGGCGAAAGACCGTTCTTGTACGCTCGCTGAAGAGCGGGTATCGTGAGATCGCCGTCGAATATCGGCGGTGTTTGAGGAGGCGTTGAATCGGCTTCGACACTCTTGCTTGATACTGGTGCGAGGGCATCTAGTAAAGGGTCCAGGCTACCAATGTATCCGAACAGGCCTTGCGACCAATGTATCATATCCAAAGTCGACTTCTTGAAGCAAGCGTCATTGTATCCGCTGGTGGCCTCTTCAATACCACAGCATTCGAAGCCTCGATCGTTCGCTTCCCGGATGGTAGTAGCAAAGCAGCATTCCGTAGTGACACCAGAGACAATGAGGTGTGTGATGGCTCTCGCCTTGAGTTGATGCAGAATGGTTGTATTCCAAAACGAGCCTTTGCCTGGTTTATCGATGATAACCTCTCCAGGCAACGGCTTCAGCTCTTCGATAATATCATGTCCGTATTCTCCACGGGTAAGTAGGCGACCAAGCTCTCCCTTGTCACCTATGACTAGTTTGTGTTGGGTGTTGCCTGGTGCAGCTTCTTGTCTGATCAACTTTGATGATGGGCAGTCGGAAAGGTCTGGTTTATGGCCCTCGCGAGTGTGGAACACAGTCAGACCGGCGCTCCGGCACGCTTCCAACAATTTCTTAGTTGGAGCAATCGAAGCTTGAACAGCCTCTAGGTTTCCTCCTTGGATTTCGCCGAAACCTTTGGTGAGCAGGAAATCGCGCTGCATGTCGATTATGAGCAACGCAGTATGTTCCAAAGGGAAGGAAAACGCGTATGGCTTCGCGTCAAAGGAGATCATCGTGGTATTGAGGGGCATGTTTGCTGTCGTTCGCAATAGCGTAAGGCTACAAAGACGCGATGGTTGAAAGGCTGTGCGTATGCTAAACGTGCCAGATCTCTTCGAGCTCAAGTAGGAAAGAAAGATATACAGAGACCTAGGAGAGAAGACCGGCACTCCATACCGGCGTCCGACATCGAACTCATCAGATGAACGTGGGGAGTCCAAGACTGGCCGCGAACGGAACAACGGAATATGCAACGAGCCTACGGCCCGAGTTTGGGCGACGGCTATCGAAAAGGCACTAGAAAAAAAACAGCCTAGCGTGCCTCACCGATAAGAAGCCTCCGCTCTGCCCAGCGGCTGACACTTATTGATGCCTGTCTACATATCAAGATTGGAGTACTGCCCTCCTTGATAGTTATGCCAAACCTTTCCCGTCTCCGCATTCACCCCGCCGCGCCAACGGCGAATACCTCCGAGATAGGAACTGATATGGTTATCAAGCTGGGGGCGATCATGGTACAGCCATGTAGCTGTCGCGATTCAGTAATCGAGACTGTGGAGCTTCATAAAGGCCGAATGTAGCTCTGTTCAAATGAAACCCAGTGTATTCGTTGTATTGTCTTACTTCTGACCATGTCTGTGCTTAAAGCAAGGCTTGCACCTCATCTTCACCTCAGGGTACCCTTTGAGAGCGGTAAATATGGGTCGCGCTGGTCAAACAAAGGTATGTAGTTGATGGCACATGTATATATCTGAGCCAGGCTAATCCTCAGGTGAACAATAGATCTTGATCCGGTTCCTCCTCAACAGCGTACCTGGGGTGGGCTTGACTACTGGGCGTACTGGTGCTCGGATATGCTCGCCCCTCCTTTGGCGTCCACCGTCAGCAGTGTCATGGCGCTGGGTTTCACGGCTAGAGAAACGATACCCATCGTCTTCTTTGGGTTCGCCATTTGCAGTGTGGTCATAACGCTCACTGGGAAGATGGGCGCCACGTACGCTGTATCATTCCCCGTTGTCATCCGAAGTGTCTTTGGCATGTATGGCTCGTTTCCAGCGATCTGCATTCGAGCCTTCGTTGCGATGATGTGGGCTGCTATTCTCACAGTGCAGGCAAGCAACTTCCTGCAACGTTGCCTTGAGGCGATTTGGCCAAGCTTTATCACTTTTCCGAATCATTTGCCTGAGAGCGCTGGTATAGACTGTATGTCTCATCAATCTCTATATATCCATGCATGTTGCTAACAGTCCCGTAGCGGCTGGTTTGCTTTGCTTGTTCTTATACTGGTTTCTCCAGACCGCACTTGCCCTCATGCCGATCTCAAAGTTGCGCGTTCTCTTTTGGATCAAGGGCATCGTCGTGCCGCCAACGTTCTTCGCATTGTTCCTTTGGGCCGTGATTGTGACCAAGGGGTAAGTGTTTCTGAGCATAATGCACCTTTAGATAGCGCTGACTTTATATCCAGTGGTGGTCCCCTCATCAAGGGAAAAGTGGAGATTACCTCAACTTACATGAACACGACCTACTCAGTCCTCACTGGACTCAATGCCGTCGTTGGACTCTTCTCGTCCCTAGCCGTCAACATGCCAGACTTCGGCAGGTTCTCCAAGAACCAACTCGCGGGTTACCACCAGTTCCTCGCTTTACCCATCATTGGAACATTAGGAGCGCTGACACCCATCTTCGTCACTGATGCTCATTCCTATATATGGGGCGACTTTGAGTGGTATATGCCAGACGTCATCGCCAAATTCGACTCCAGAGCTGCGAAATTCTTTGTATCTGCCAGCTTCCTCCTTGCCACCATTGGAAATCAAATCGCAGCAGATACGTATCCGTTCGCGAACGATGTTGCTGGTATGCTACCAAAATACGTCAACATCTTCCGGGCTACCATCATCATCTCCGTCTTTTGCATTGTATCCACTCCATGGAATATCATTAAGAATGCGTCTGGCTTGCTCTCGTTCCTGAGTGGCTACTCATGTCTCATGGGTCCTCTCGCAGGTACTATGGTCAGCGACTATTACCTCGTGAAGAAGGGCAAGCTCGATGTGGATCAGCTATATACCGATCGTGGCATTTATTGGTACAACCACGGTTGGAACTGGAGAGCATATGTGTCATTTGTTGTAGGATTTGCTCCCCTTCTCCCTGGCTTTGCGAAGAGTATCGACAATACTCTAGATATCGGTGGCGCATGGAAGGTATACACATTCGCGTGGATCTTTGGGTTCTGCCTTTCGCTAGTAACGCACTACATCATCTGCATGTATATTTCGCCAGCAACAGGGTCGTTGGTAGAAAGTGCGGTGTATCCGCCGCAAAAGGAGGCGATTGCGCCAATCCTGGAAGGTGAAGAACCATTGAATGAGGAGACACTTGTGTCCAAGGAGAAGGGAGTAGCTGATATGGCTTAAGTAATGTCGTGTTAGAAGTTTCAATAAAGACCAATTCATATCTGCTACTACCTTTCCGTGTATGACGTTGTGGATGAGTAGCGAAGATCTGGTGTTCTCTTAGCGATGCCGCTGATTAATTTCCGCTTGGTCAGTGCTCTTTCGCGTTAGACCTCGGCTGCCTCCTGTTCAGCTTGACTCTTCACCCTCCCTGCCGGCACCTCAGCGCCCATCGCATCCACATCATAGGTGACTTCCCAGTGGAGCTAGCAGCTACGTCCAACATGCATCAAGCCAGGGCCGTAGTGTGATGCACTGGATCCATGGAGAGAACACCCTGGCCAGCCACTTTACGAAGTAGTCACGCGGACGCGTCTCCTGGACCGCGACTCCAATAACAACGACTTGGCGTCGTCCGTCTGTTGCCGAGACGGACGAACACTGCATGCTGAGATGCAAGCATGAACTTCATGCCTGTTGAGAACTCGCCGCCAAACCACTTCCCACGTGTAACCAACGCCCAGACTACCAAGTCCAAATCGCGCCGCCCATGTGATCCGTGCCGTCGACGAAAGTCACGGTGCGAAATATCAGAAAGCGGGCCACCATGTGTTCTTTGTCAGTTCCATGATCAGGAATGCACCTTCAACGAAAATCCGCAACCGCGGAAACGGCGCGCTGTCGCTATCAACGAGGGTTCTGAGCCTGTTGGGACCATTCGCGGCCAGCTACCTCTTGCAAACGATCATGGAATTAGCACTGCAGCTTCTACATCTCCTCAAGAGATTGCAGCCAGGATCCGACAGGATCCGCCAATCGATGACTATGCAAATCTACGCGGGCCTTCGCTCCTAAAGAAAACGCTCGGCCTGCAGACTAATAGGCACAGTCGTTTTGTCGGTTCTACTTCCGAGTACGAACGTCTGTTGTTGGCACTCGAGCCACTTCAATCGATTGCTGGCGTTGATTCTTTGGTTGGCCATCCAATATTAAGAAAAGTTGATGATACCGACCCAACAATATTCGTCTTATCACCTGATGCCGGCACACTCAACAGTCATAATGACATTCCAGATCTTGATGCTATCGAGATGGCTGTAGCACCACATGGCTCCGCGTTGATACGTCTCTTCTTTAGAATCGTACATCCCAGCTTCCCAATCTTGCACAAGAAAGTGTTCTTAGAGAAGTATGAGCGAACCCACCGAGAGTTCTCACCCCCGCTTCTGGCAGCAGTATATCTCCTGGCTCTGAACTGGTGGTCGTATTCTAGTGAGTTGGCATTGCAACTCAAACCGAATGTTTCGCATCTGGAAGGATTAGCAATGAAGTCGTTCAGCAACATTGTCCATAGGCCTAAACTTTCGACTATACAGGCGGGCTTGTTGCTCCTCCAGCGGCCAGAGGGTAACAGTTGGGCGCTGACATGCCAGCTCGTCGGTCTCGGGCAGGACATGGGTCTCCAACTCGACTGTACGAACTGGCACATACCGGACTGGGAGCGTGGTCTGCGCAAGCGTCTGGCCTGGGCCATATTTATGCAGGACAAATGGGGTTCTCTTATACACGGTCGCCCCTCACACGTCACGCCAACAGACTGGGATGTGCAGCCCCTGACTGAAGACGACTTTCCAGAGAACGCCGCCGATGAGGATGACGAAGACGGAAGTACCGAGGTGGAAAAAGGACGAATCATGTTTTGTTACATGGTAGAACTCACACAAATTCTGGCACAGATCCTATCGACTTTCTACACTCTGAAGGCTGAGCGCGACTTCGCCAGCCGTACCCAGGAAGGCGTTAGATCGCTACTTGAAGCAGCCAAGCCTTTACAGCTTACACTACGTCAATGGTACGCCGACATGCCGTCTGCGCTCAAGATGCAGGACATAGCTCCAAGGAAGCTCTCTAGCGTCGGTTACCTCCACCTTGGCTACTACGCAGTTGAAATGACCTTGCATCGACGTATCATTCGCTCATTGTCTCCATCAGACGGTCCGGAAATCCGCGCTATATGCCGCCAGGCTGCACAAAGCCGACTCACATCTGCTTTCGCCTTCGTTCAATCGCTCCGACCAGAACATCTCCAATCCTTTTGGTACTCATCATCCACATACAACTTCGTACTCATCGGCTCTTTCATCTCGCTTCTGTGGGTGACATCTCCCGATAGAGAAGAAGCAGTGAAATATCGAGCTCATCTGGATGAATATAGATGGATCATACGTCTCTCTAGCAAATCGGCCGACTTCCTTGAGAGAGCGCTGATATCATTAGATCTAACTTCAAGTACGCTGATGAAGGCCGTTCCTGATGACAATGTTCCGTCTTCCGCCGCGAACGGTCATCAGAGCAGAATAGGCAATGAAACACGTTACGGTGCTGATGCGGGTCGCTCCCAAAACTCTAGATCCGTACCGAATGGCTCGGATTCGCCTGTCACATATCTCGGTCAAGGAATAAGCGAAACACTACTAGGGGGTGATGGATTGGCTGAACATTCGTGGTTTAGTGCAGTAGATGAGAGTAACTTCGATGGCGGTTACAGTACTCATGGCGTCGCTCTGCCTGGGCAGCCGGACATGACATAAGGCGCGATCATGCAGTATCGTTGACGTTATGACTTCTCAATAGTTGTCACAAATCTCGATGCTGAGCCTAGCATTACGCAAACTCATATTGCCGTTCCTATTTCGTCCATGTCAACTGCGCTTTTGGTTGGTCTTGGCTCTGCACCCTGCAAGTCAGCACATACGAGGCCAAACGACAAGGATTGTATGGATGAAAGCCACGATCCAATGCGGCGAAGAATAGTCGTACAAGTCCTTTTGCACTATTCCACCACATTTCAGCAAGTATTTACCCAGGCAAGTCCTGAATTATGTATCTTCGCCAAATCGCAATCAGAAGCTCCAATCTTACACACAAGCGAAAAGCGATAAAGGACGAGAGCTAGCCTTTGCCACTTGGTCGTTGCAAAGATGGAGAAACGAGCGGCGGCATCATGCTTGATGAAATTAGAACTACAGCGCATTCCATAATGCTGCCTAAAAGCACCTCTCTCTGCGTCGCTTCGAGTGAAATGGATGCTTTCTATAGGTGCAAGTAGACATCACCCCGACCATGGGCGCTCACGGAACGATCTTCGTGAGATTGGAGATGTCTGCTAAGGAGATATTCTATCCCTGCATTGAAGGCACCTTGTCTTCACATATGTAGGAGTACACTCATTCAGATGTGCATGTTGGCAAGTCTTGAAGCAAAATTCTTGTTCTCCACTACATTGAGAAATTTTAAAAGAAACAGCCCTTTGCTTGCGTATAAGATTCAGTACACATATACAACCTTTTCTCGAATGATGGAAAGTTACAAGAAGAGCTCGCGACCTTTTTCATTTGCGAAACCGTCTACATCTTGAAAGGATTGAGCTTTTGATGACTACGGATTATCTGTCGCAAATCCGAATGGCACGAAGTACCAGTGATGGAGCGAGTGATATACCACCAGCTAGCCTAGTATTATGTTCTCGTCGTACCAAGCAATAGAGTCCCACTCTTCTTTGCGTATCTTAGCGACACCGAGCCTCTCAAATACAAATGGGCGATTACCTACTGGTTTGATACAAAGTGCCTTCACTTGGGATGATGAGCCGCGGTACCCATTACAACAGATACCAATGAAATACAAAGGACCAAGTATATCCAACGACCACTTTGGAGGGTCAAGGTCAAAAGTCATCGTGCCTACATAATTGTTTTCTTTCTTTTCCAAACGGCTCAAGCACACAAGCCAGTGCCCCCGTTCCTCGTGTTTCTTTGTATGCCGTGATACTCTAAATCGCCCTCTCTGTGCTTTGATATAAAGGTATGGGTGTAGACAATCTGGGTCGACACGTTCCTGAGATGCTCCGTTACTGCATCTTTTCATGGTCATCTCGTGCATCTGTAGACAAGTACTACACTGCGCTTGGATCACTGTGGGTATGTCGAGATTTGTAGAGTTGGTCCATTCTTCCAATGAGAAATGCCTCTCCAAGTCCGGCTTGTCACCATGTTGCCAAGCCATCCATGACCAGCTCGGGATTGTAGGTGACCCATCCTGACGTAGGGGCAGATTTCTCCTCCGTAACTTGGGTTTGTGCGATGTCCATAGGAGTGATGTTGTAAGGGCATGTATTGGGTGCCCATAGAGCAATTCTGTATTAAGCGCATACCAACTTTTATCCGGTCTCGTGAAGTAACTGATGACTCCTGAATACGCTCTGATAACATCTGTATCCCTCGAAAGTGCGCGAGGTGCAAACTCATTCACTACCTTTGCGTATATTTTCCATCGATCGAAGTCAAGAGACTGCTTCTCAGACCCAGTTTCTGACAGACGAGGAGAAACTGAACTTTCGCAGAAAGATCGCAAAAGTGTGTTCGCTTCACTCAAGACTTGAACAATCATTTCTGGTGCTTCAACAGTACGCGGAGTCGTCGTGAAAATTGCGCCTTCTTCGAAAGTCGTTTCTGCGCATTTTAGAGATATACGATCACTGATAACTAGCGCTCGTCGAGAGAAAAACCCCTCTTGTAGTGTCCAGCCACGAGAAAACCATGGGAATTCATTTTCGTGAGTACTATGAGCCATGCTGCCGAGCACGTAGTTTGGGTAGCGGATCACTTTCCCCGGCAATGTTCGGGTAGACGGACTAGTTTCGTAGCCGGTAATACCACCATCCGCGTTGTTCTTGTTAGCTACTACAATGGTCAGATGCGCATTATGGTAGATAGTGTGCATCTGATTCAGGTAGAGATTGATTTGGGGATCGTCTTGTAGGATACAAAGACAATCTACCCAGAGGTAACGAATATCCAGATCTGCAGTCAGACGCATTGCATTCCTGATCGTAAGTGGAATTGTGACAGTATGCGATTGATGCGACAGGCTTCGCGGTTTTTGGAGCGCCTCAATATTTCCAGAAGTCAATTTGGTAGAGCTGACATTACCCCAAACATAACTGAGAGCTGCGTAGCGCAACTGCGGTGGGGGCATGAATGTGATACATTCCTCAACCACATCGATAAGATAAAGTGATATAGTCGTTTGTTTGTCGGGATCATGTTGGCAGAATATATGTCCGCGCTCGCATGTCTGCAACCGGGATTTGATCGTTTCGACTGGAAAACTAACACCCTTCGTTGTGTCGCGATGTTCTTCTCGAAGCCGCGAGGAATACATGGAGCGCTGGAGTAGGTAGATATTCGATAGTGTTGGCGGGATGTACTTGGAATCGTGAGACATGGAAGAGGGCGTATCAACATATCGTATGCTAAGCTCCTGTCTCCGCGATTTTCTCGTTGCATTCGTGGAATTAGAGCAGTCCAGTTCGGATGCTTCCTTTTCGTACAAGTTGAGGATGTCTCTGCATGATGGACATGTCGTGCTTGACTTGATCGAGCTTGATTGAGCTTTCAGTGACAGGAATAGAGCTTTGAACCCTTCTGAGGGTAAACGATGATATCCTGGCCTCCGAACCGTTAGGGATTCCAATTCTGAGGTCTCAACGTCATGGATGGATTGATCCACACGTAGGCACTCTTTACAGTACAATGCTTCATCCGTGTTCAATGATCCTAGGGACTGCATTGGTGTAGTTCTGACACTCGCGTCCTGTCCACGGTAGTTTGGGACCCGCGAGGCAAGATTGTATCATAGGCCTAGGCCTCCAAATGTAGTTTTTGGCGACAACTGTGGTGTTCTCAGTCGCTCTGCGAGCAATGATGAAGTGCACCAACAGTGAATAGAGGGACAATGATCAAACATTGATCGAAGACTGTGAAGGTGTATGTTATAATGTGCTCTGGGAAGTACGAAGGTTTAGTTCGGACTGAAAAGACATCGAAAGGCTGAGAGTAAGGTACTGAACGCTGCGCCCCACTAAGGGCGTTTTCTTAAAAAGTAAGTTGCGAAACGTTAGCCTACCAGTTCACGCAATGGCTAGCCTCAGCGTGCTACGATGGAGCACGTGTAGCACCATGGTGATGTGGTACTTCACAGTACTGAGGCATGACGTAGCTCCGCGAAAAGGTAATTGTGAACGATTAGCAATGGTCAAGAGACTGGGTGTTGCTGTGGAAGAGCCGCTGGTGTAAGCTCAGTGTTACCACTAACGAGCGAGGTCTAGCTTTGATGCTAGTAGCGTGTATAACTCTCTTGTTCGACGAGGCCTGTCCGACACTGTATAACGTAGAAAGCACGCGTAATCATGTCATTAGTATGTAAAACCCACGTACTAATCATAATACCGTTTTCCTTCGGCTGAGGCCCTACCTGCGCGATTCCACCAAGTTCTTCGAATACGCATCCAGCTCGAGAACGTTCTTCCATGCCATATCGAAGCACACCACATCACACCACCACACCACCAAACCACGCCTAGACCCTGCCAACCCTAGCCTCTTCTCTCAGCCCCCCTCAAAACGGCCAACTAAAGCAAACAGCCCCGCATCCGAACCACACCCATACATCTCCCTTCCTTAATGAGGGGTAGAGGCCAAGTAATCTTGCGCAAGCCTGCTACTGCGCTGTCGATCCCATACTGCATGTATACGGACCGATAATGCAGACTCTAGCCCTAGAGTGAGATCGAACCGCTCATGTTCGCTGCTTGAATTTCTGTTGAGGAGTATGAGCGGCTTCGAACCAGAATACGGCAGGTTGCTGGGCGTCAGGATGGGTTTTGGAGGGTGTGTCGCGTGTGGTGCTGCTTATTGAGGGGAAGCGTGGTGTGACGTCAGCGGTGCCCATCGAAAGAAACGAGCATGCTTGATGGATGGCATGCACGTTATCGCTGTCCATCCATCAGCTGAAGTGGTTAAGATAACAGAAACAAGGGGCGACCCCGCTGGGAAATGCAGTTTGATATCATCCTAACTGTCGAGCATAACGATCACGCGTCAGCGTTCCGTGTGGAGAGAACTCACAAAAAAGCACGCTGCACGAGGAGATGCAGGGACCGCGCACCAGTCCGCCGCGAACACTTCCAATTGGATAGGACATCCTGTATCGGCGAATTCTCCGGTACGCTTGCAAAGGGTTATTTTGGGGTGACCTAAAACAAATTACACAAGAAGCATCGCGGGAACCGCAATAATTATGGCGTAAAAGCACGGGACAGCATGACAGCATGGAGAATAGTGATGATGACAAATATAGTGATCGTGAATTCGTAAACTAACTATACAGAGTGTGATTCGGGAACCTAGCAGTTCCATCGAACTGATGCTATGCACCGAAGGGGGTATCTGTGTCTGATTTGAGCACTTCATTTCAGAACCATTGCGCCATTGCCAGCCAGAAAGCAAACGCCCATCGCAAGTACAAGATTTGAGAACGATCGTAATCATCGTAAGCCTCACGTCATCGCTTCATACAGACGTGCGTCAAGGCGGGAGTTTACGCCCAAGTCTTGGAAGTGTTGAGACCAAGCTCGAGATGCTGTGCGATGGCGTCTGCAAAGTCGCCGCCAGCGTTTGACGAGTGACGGCGACGTTCACGACGTATTTGGTGTTCGGCTTCCATGAGGCGGCCCTGGACCCAGGCACGCTGCTTCTCGTCGTTGCGGATACATTCTGTATTCATAAGTTCGGTGAGGGTAGCGACGATTTGTTGGTTGATCTCCGCGAGCTTGTGGGATTCTTCAGTGTGCATGTCGTCGATGCTGTTGCGCGGGGTTCCGCCAGTCCTTGAGCTGACGGTAACAGGTTCACTGGCTGCGGGGAACGGCGTGGAGTACTTTGTTGGTGAGGTAGGCGATGACGAAAGAGATTGAAACTCCGGGGAAGTGGCAGCCATAGGTGCGTTGAAAGGAATTTCCATAGCCATGCGGCGCTGGAGAGCTTCTTTCTGGGCTGAGAGAAGCATGTACTTTTGCATCGACTCGTTCTACATGAGCATGTTAGTATATGTTAGGGGGGATGTACTTCGGAGAAACTCACTCTACATAATGTGGGTCTCGACATGGGTGCCATGGTGTGGTCTGGTGTGGTGTTGTTTGGTGCTCGTGTCGTTGGACGGGGAGGGATATTTGATTCCTGTTGATGTGGGGTTGTCGGGGTCTTGATAGAAATACCAGTTGACAATGCCAAGTGCGTAAGGTGCTAAGAGATCGGCGGAGCCCCAGAAGTGTGGGTACGTGAAAGTTCTTGGTGGTGGAACCAAGTGGAGAATTGCTGATTGATAAGGTGATGGTATCGTGAGAAACCGATGATGGCTGAGATGCGGTTACGACGGATGACGGTGACAGAATATTCCAGAGTGTTGCGGTCGAGTATGGTATGCCCACTCTGTCTGGGGAATGTCTGGCAACTTAACCAGTTTGCGATGGGGCCACGCATTCACATCCCGGAATAGGCCATGACGTGCGAGTAGCATACCTGCTCCGAAACACAGCGTGGCTGAATCCGTCTTTCCGCGGTCAGTGTGTCCAGACACCTTTGGGTAACGGGGCCGTTTCGCAAAGCCCTGTCGGGATAGCCAGGGGTTGTGCAGACATCCTGTTATGATTGGCGGAGCTGGCCCCCTTGCCGATCTTCATGTCGCTCTGAAAGGTAAACTAAGCGACATAACGTCACTGGTAACAACCTGAAATGAGGGCCATGGTGCAGGATCGCGATCCAGTAGCAAGATCGTACACAACTGGCCTTGAATAATGTGATAGCACAGGGTACCTGCGTTTTCGTGAATAATCAGGCCTGCAAACTCTGCCTTCCACTTGTGGGTAGCAATGGTCACTAGACCCAAGGCGGGATATTTTCTCATGCGAATTTTCAACCCTCCATCAGAATCCCATCATGATGCGAAAATACCATGCGTGACACAAAATGACGTTCTGCTGAAACAAAAATGACTCCTGAAAATAGGTGCGAAAACTTCCTGGAGCGGCGCAGAGGTCTCCTCCGACGTCACATCGGCATGGTGCTAACATTGGTCGACTATGCTGCAGCCCAGGGCGCAATCCCAATGCCCAACATTGTCACAGATGTGGCTCTCCTGGAGATATCCCAAAAGAAAACTAGGCGCTGCGTTTGATTGCTCGTAGTCTCTCGATCCGCATGGCTAGAGGCTAAAAGCCAGACTTAGCACAAGACAAAAAATCAGGTTTGACGCCACATTAGTGGCTCAGTCCCACGTGTATCCGGGTTTCGGCTTGGTGTGACGTCCCTGTGCAAGCCTCAAATCAAAGGCATGGGCATAACAGGGCTGTTCGAAATATGATCGTCGCATATAGCGTATCAGGTTCACGGAAAGCACCACGACAAGGCTTCTAGAACAGACCCTTGATCCTTCGCGCCACAGAAGAGCGTTGCGCTCAAGTGCCACGTCGGCATGCGTACTCTAAGGCTTACGGTGCTCGTGTCCAGTATAGCCTAATCATTGAAAGCGGAAACAAGACCATGGCTTATCGTCGTCCGGACGTGCCGCGACTGTACATTCTGCCATTCAGGTATTTGCGGGTCCTCAAGTAAGCGTCATGGTCCGACTATGGATTTCACATGATACGTATACGGCGCAATTGTTCGGGATGGTTCGGTCTCAGATGATCAAAGGCCTAAACGCGCTGATCATGTAACGTCGTTGATCGAACTCCCGTTGTACGACAAGAAACTTTCCGAAAAGCAAACGTGTACCAGTGTCCGTCTGAGGCAGATCAAAGTGATGAGACTCATGGCGATATTTGGAGAAAGCAGCTGCACAGGCATGTCATTCTTCAGTCGATTGTCGATCTGACCAGAATCCTTTGCCATAGCTGACGAGGATCTCCTGTCCACGCCCGATGCCCTTCGCTCTCTTTCCACTTTTGCCAGCGCTCAGCACGAAGACACCGACTCTCCTCTCCACCTTCCCGTTCCCGATGTCCACAAATATATCGCGGAATTCGGCGCTCGGTGCGGGGCAGACACCCCGGTAGTCGTTGATGAATCGCGCTTCGTTACCCATCTTCGACGCATCTACGCCGATGCTCAGTTCGCGGTCGAGTGATAGGTCGTAGTCGGATGCTTCGTCAGTGTCAGTCTGGTCGTGCACATAGCCCAAGTATGGCAGGATGAACGAGTCTGGTGGTAGATGCTGGTTAGCATATAGCGCATGCTGTCCATGCGCAGGGTGCGTAGAGTCTGTCACTGATGTGATCTTGACATTTGAGTATGGTCCTTTGGGCTTATAAACCTGTGTATCGGGCGCTAGATTGGACTTTGGCAGTATCAGTGCGCTGAGCTTGTCACCACCAAGCTTCTTCGAGTAGGAAGGTGCGTGGAGATAGATGGTTTGCCCATCCCATCCCTTTGGCACTGCACCTGATGGTTTCGGCATTCTACTGTCGAAAATGCTAGAATATGCACCGCTTGCTCCTACAGTCCACGCAGTCGATGCAACCAGAGTGGGATTAAGGATCTGAGCTTAGCAAGTAAGCAAATCTTTGGCACCCCGCAAGAGAGGAACACAGGTCCGGAAAATATTGCGGTACAGATATCGAATTGCGCGGCGATGTCCTCAAATCGTGGAGTCCTGGAGTTGGTGGTGAAGTCAGAGTCAATCTTGCGTTATCGAGGGGCTCTCGCGTAGCCGGCGTCACTCCGGCACGACGGGCTAGAAGCGACAAGAACACCCATTTCCCTCACCGTAGCTTCCTCACTAATTTTACACTACGCCTCACCGTTTACCGACTCAAACATCCTCTAGCGATCACCCGGAAATAACAGCCATTTGTGGAATATGATAATGCGAACAAGTTGGGACTCCTTGGTGTTGTGCGGCACGTCATTTGCTCTCGAGTAAAACACTCATGCCCAAGTAGGTGCCGCGCCTAATGCGTAACCTGAGACTACTATTGTGGCGCTCACTTAAGTTCATGCGCCTCTCCTTGGGAATACTGGAGGCGAGATTGCGCTGTTACCATTTCGTCAACGAGTGTGTACCTACGCGGTGGATGGCTCTCGTAAGACGAATCCGGGTGTGACAAGAGCTGAGAAAGAGCTGGAAACTGATCAGCCTCCAAAACATCACAGAAACTTCGGCAGTAACTTTCCGCGACATCTTCGATGGCTGCCAATCCGCGCAACACTGGACGGGCTGTCGGCCCTTCGCTAGATCTAGTCCCAGGTCTAGATGCAAGGACAATGCAGGAACCCGCACGTCCCCGCTCCATCGTTGACCAACGATCTCGACACCAGCAGACCGCTCCAATTTGGCCCTTCTCCTATCAGCACTGGAAGCTATTTTTGCTCGGGCGCGGGGATTGCTCCAGATGTTGTCACGATTAGCCATCTCCACTGTGATCGATATTTCGATGCTGACTAGCAAGGAGCCCCTAATCATCGCTTTGTTCAGGTGTTCATTGTGACGGTCACAGTCAGTGGCTCTACACCTATCCCAATGCAAATTACACTCTGACGTGGTCGCGCGACCTTTCCTATGTTCCGAGCTGATATGCAGGTGCGGATCACAGACCGGAGATAGGTATCTACCGGGCGATTGAACATGTTCTGCGTGCACAAGTCCAACACTTGAAGCGAAAGCGGTTAGGACGACGGGCGATGTGTTGAGGCGGCAAGGCCCCCTTGGCAGGGGAAATTGTCAAGCTCATTTCGTTTCTGCGCGTCGTCTACCATTTCATTGGTCCATTCGACATCCATCAATAAACAGCTCACAACGGCCCATGTCGAAGCTTTCCACAGGTTCCCCTATCCCGTACTATCGCCAGGCACAGTCCACCAAACGGCGCCACCGGCACGCCAGAGCTTTCGCGATTCTGCCAAACGAGCGAAACTATGCCAAAGCGCCCCTGTTCATAGACGCTGGCTTTCTTGGTAAGGCCAGCTCGTGTATAGTTCTATATAATGTCTTCGCCAGCTGCTCCTCAGTTGATTCTCTACCACACACTCATTACACTCACTAATACACGGTTATCACCGATCACACTCGTTTTCAACGACCTCCAACGCCTTATAACTTAATACCTTCCGTATTTTAATACCACCCCCCAAACCAACAATCAAGATGCGTTCCTTCGCCGTCATTGCTGGCTTCGCCGCCGTTGCCCTTGCTGCTCCCCAGTACGAGGCTTACCCTGCTGCCCCTGCCTCTTCCTCGGCTGCCGCTGAGTACCCGGCCTACCCCGCCGAGACTTCTTCGGCCCCTGCCTACGAGGCTGCCTCCTCTGCTGCTGAGTACCCAGCCTACCCCGCTGAGACCTCCGCTGGATACGAGGCCTCCAAGCCTGCCTACGAGGCCAGCTCTGCTGCCCCCGTCTACAGCGCCTCCAAGCCCGCTTACACCACCACCGAGGTTGTCCACGCCACCAGCTACGTCTGCCCTGAGCCCACCACCATCACCTACGGTGCCTCCACCTACACCATCTCCAGCAGCACCACCCTCAGCATCCCTGAGTACACTGCTACCTACGTCCACACCCCTACCCCCGAGATCCCGGCTGTCCCCATGCCCACTGTCTCCTCTGAGAAGCCTTCCGTTCCTGAGGCTTCCCACACTGCCCCTGGATACTCGGCTGCTCCCCCCGCTCCCATGTACCCCAGCTCCAACGGCACCGTTCCCCACGTCCCTGCCGGAACTGGCGCTCCCTACCCCACTGGCACTGGTGCCATGCCCACCTCCACCAAGCCTGCCACCCCTGAATTCACTGGTGCCGCTGGCAAGGCCACCGTTGGCTTCTTCGCCATCGCTGGTGCCGTCGCTGCTTTCTTGTAAGCGGTTTGCTCTTGAGTGATTTGTCGAGATATGGTTCTCCATGTCTCTGCTAGTCTGTTCTCGAGTTTTGGAAAGAGGAGGAAATAAAACATGGCTTCACGGGTTACGACTTCAACTCTGCATCACGATTCAGTCTAGGATTGGGAGCGCGGTGTTGGCGGTACGGACTCTTGCTTCCTTGCGCAATAACAGTCGCAGCAGCATTTCGATGGTTAATATACTCGGTATTGTAATACGCCTTGGTTGGAATGCTTACTGGCCCTATGGAGGGAGTCGTGTGGTCCCGGTGGTCTTCTTGTTCCTAGATTCTTTGCCCTTTCTTGAGAAGAGTCGGCTACTTAATGACATGATTTCCACCTCTACTTCACGATCTGACTATTCAATGTCTGATACCCTTGTTTGTACATATTTTGGCATGAATGGAGTTAAATCAACACTTTCTACACTCGACTTCTCTACTTTCCACCGTGCAGCTCTGGCTATCACTCCATGCAGAAACCATCCATGCCATGTCGTTAAGCCCATGTTTCTTGCTTTTCCATTACCCTGATGATGATCGTTCGTGAACAGGCGTTGGGTGCCCCTGAGACCCTGACCCAGGAAATTGCACTGGCCGCCTTACCCTGCAGCCACGGCATCTGGCCCAACCCATTCGTCCGCTTCTGGCGACACTTTCATCCGGCGAACGCCAAAACGCGTCACCCTTCTCCCAGCCATAATAAACAATCGGCAGCTCGGCCCTGGCGTCTTTTGTTTTACGTACATTCCCTCATTTATAGATGCTGGGTGGGTGCACCAATATTGCTTCTGTCTTGGGAAGAGAGGTCTGACGTACAGCTCACGTGATTCACGCTAATACGTTTTCGTACGCGACGCGACTCAAGCTACGTGACAGGAACGATCGCGATTATCTAGGATAACCCTCCTTCACGACAAGGGCGTGCTGGAGTCTGCAAAACTGCCAGCTTACTTAGGCAGGTCAATATTGCACAAGCGCATTTGCGCGCGCCTCCCCTTGTCAGCCTAGGTCCTACCAATGAAGTCGGACTCTTGTCCTCTAATCATCATGGCCTCACCTGAGCAATCTGTTCGATATTCTCTTTCTCGAGCAGACCGTACTTAGGTACTCTTAGCGCGCGCATACCGCAAATGCCGACCTCCAGATGCTCATCCAGATCGTCAACTTCTTTACCAATGTCTGCCACGATTGAGATGTTTAGTGTCTAATCGAACTTTACCTCCGCTTGTAACAGAATCTTGATTGAAGATGTCCTAGACGGCGAGATCATAGCTAGGGTATCGTGAACGACGAGATCCTTGATGATGAGCAAGAACTTCACGAAGCTTAGCTTAACGCCCCGGATTCGAAGACAGACGAGGAACCTAGGCAGCTTCTAGAAGGTCAGGGCCTGCACGGCGATAGTGAGGGAATCGCTTTGTTGGAGCGTCTGGTAGGAAATGACGACTCCGTTGAAGACTAGCCTGCCGACTCGCCACTTGGTCTAGACCCAGGAAACTTCACAGTCTCCGACCAGTAAGGAACTTGATGAATTTGGAAACGGCGCTTGCGGATGCTTCGAGGCCTCAATATTGTACATACCGTGTGTGTGTGACAACGTTGTTCAGGCAACGTCTTTTCTTTGCAAATCATTCAGGCATATCCGGTGGTAGTCTTTGTCTCATGTCATGGGCTGTTGAGACATTTGATATTGATTTACATGTTTTAGAAAAATCTCCCGTCAGCCTCTGGATGCATGCAGGCTATTACTTCTCTACCAGGTAAAGCCTTTGCGAGAAAAAGCACTTCCCCGTATCAGGTATTGTTGAATGTTTTCGTAAATATCTACCATTTCCTCTCCTCGATAGGCACTTCTCCCGTTTCCTGCCAGTAACTTATCGCATCATCGTAGGCTTTACGGTAAGTCTTCCGTCGCTCCTCCATTGACGGACGGTTCGGGTGGCTCTCATCGAACTCCTTCTCTAACCTGCGGAACTCTGCATTTGGTGGGAAGATGTGGTCTCCTTCCGCTGGCTGAATATAAAATACTCGCAGGTCTTTATCAACACGATTATCCTCACTGAAGCGTATCATGGCGTCCAGATCTCGGCACTGACGGTTATAAGTGAGCTCAGGATCCGCCGTAGGCTGCCCTGCGACCCAAATGTAATTCATGACATCGTACTCGACGTGGCACGTCAGATGATCTAGCAAAGCGTGGAGACAGTGCTTCGTGTGGATCCAATCCATCGTGCCGTTTGGATAACCATAATGCTCACGATAGACCCGTTTTCGGATGTGGTCTAGGCAGTGGATGTTATGCGTATGTGCGAATCGGGTGATGAACGTGTTTTCGCCATAGCCGAAGTCTTTGGGGACGCTGATATAGCGATCTGGATCTTTCTCAAGGATGCGCATGTCGTCCTCTGTTATCAGGAATGGATATCCCGTGGTCAGCGCATGCCATGCTGCATCGACTTCTGGGCTAGGCGATTGCTGCCAGATGACGCCATTACTGTCTGCAAAGAGGGGAATGTAGGTGTGATTGAAGTGAGTGCTTCGGTCAATGTTCTTCAGGAAAGATGGCTCTAATGGCATGCTGTGTTAGCTATGATTCTAACGACAGGAACATGACGTACCAGATAGAGCTTGTTCTATTTGTGAATATTGGAATATTAGGCCAAAAACGAAGAACACGGCAGCCACCACAGCGTACTTTAAGAAGGAGCAAAGCAGCTGGAGAGTTAGGACAGGTTTGTTGCGAACTCCACCGTTTGGAACCCCTGATGGCAACAGATCCTCTGACTCCTCAGCGTCTTCGTTTTGAGGTAGCTTACGCCACGAGTGATCCATGGTGTTTAGCACACAATGGCTCAGTAGGAGAAACTTGTTACGTCCGATACCTTTTGCATAGGTACAAAGTCATCGAAAGCCCGTCAAACTTGCTGCACGCTGTTGGGATCAACTACGACGATGAGTTCCATACCAAGACGCTTACGAACTATCTCATCGCAGGACGGAATCTTCGGAACATCGTCACTGAGGGGTAGACGTATGTGTCATTACAAAGCTGCGTGCGTTTAGGGCAGAATAAGCTATTCCACGAGGTGCGTACGGCCTTGTTCCGGTACATCTGCGGGCCGGCCCTGTCGGGCGCTATCACTGTAGACCTTTGATATCGGAAGCTTAATGGAAAGACTGCGCGCTTTTCGGTCAAGTTCTGCTGCTCGATCAAGATAATGTCAGCTGAAGTCAGCCAAAAGACGTTCCACCGAAGATAAGAGTCTCCACCTTGCAGCCAAACAATGATACTATGCACTCTTCGATTACACACGCGTACATTTCTGCTTTACAAACCATACCATTCCTCGCTGCTCAATTCAATGAGTTAGGAAAAGAGGTGTGAGGCCGTATCAATCGAACGAAGAGCCAAGGTAGGTACTCCACGACAAATCTACCCTAGACCCCACCTTACACCATACATTACATCTCACGCATATGCGAAACCGATGTTTCGCCGCGTCTTCGCTTTTCTCGAATCATCGAGCATGGGTGTAGAAGCCAGACCCGCAGAGGAGCGAGTCGGGCTTACTTCACTTTCCACAAAATACAACAACGACGATCTCAAGCCGCGAAGGAATCTCATCTTACGAGTAGCTATTGCCGTTCTTGTTACCATTATGGCTGTTTATGGAGCTTACGCGGCCGAATCCCAAACTCTCGCAACACTAATACGAGATGATGCCTCATGCGTGTGCGGCGTTACAACTGCCGAAGGAATGTTGCAGAACTGTAAGTTCGATGAGATCGAGCTGTGCTGGTTGAGGCCGGAATGTATCGATTCCGAGCTCACTCATGAGTTCACCACAGCTTCTCGTTCCGACCCGGGGGGTGTTTGGCTATACCAAACGGAGCTGGATGGCAAACAGCGCCTGATCAACGGAACCGAGCCATCGATGCTTATTGAGCCCGGGAGAGCTTGTTTAACATATCTAGATCGCTTTGTCTGTCTGGCAGGAAGAACCTCAGGGATGCTTTGTCTGTAGCTATGTTGAGAAATGATGATGAGAAGTCAGCTGAGTTTAACAGCCTGTCAACTCTCTCTGTGTGCATCACACACATTGGCGAGCTAAGCTCTCGGGGGCGGATGCAATCGTAATATAAGCGACAGCTTAGCTCGTTATCAACTCGTTCATCAGCCTCGCTGAGGCTAATGGGTGTACTTTCCTGTGGGCGTGCTTGGAACGAGTCTAATCGAATGAGGGCAAAGGGATATGTCGGTTCCATTCCATCTTTGAAAGCTACCTCTTTGCCTAACTCGCGAAGGCGGTTAGCTAGAAGTCGCAGCGATGTGTATCTCTCCTTTCCTGTGGAGTCGAACTTTAACAGCCCTAGTTTCGAATCAGGGTAGTC